>NW_009952694.1:1501990-1507860 GCF_000747805.2 Chaetura pelagica
TAGTGAAAAAATAATGGTCATTTCATGTGTTAAATGAGAAATATAAAGCAGAAATGAAGGTCAAACTGATTTAGCACATCAAACAGTCTTTGTCAGCCAAGCTTAATATATCCTGAGTTTGTGGAACAAATGAAATTTTGCTGCTATGTTACACTTTGCTTCCAAACAACCATTACAACTGGTTTTATATATTGTGTGAGCATCAGACCATCAAACAGTGCATCTTTACTGACGTGTTGCTGCAGTGATGATCTACAGCAGCAATCTGCCATTAATATAAGGGCAAAATGTGCATCTATATTTAGTTGTGAAATTGGCCTATTATACTCTTGATGTTTACAGAGGCTAACATAAATTAATGATGACAGCTATGAGCAGTGCATTAGTTAAGCAGCAGAGTTTTTACCTTGAACTTGAAGGTTCCAGCTTTAACTTCCAGCATATACAATACAGCTTTCTCCACACATTAAGGAAAGGCTTCTGAAAACAGTACTTTTTCTTAGACAGCATTAAATGACTTCAATTTGTGCAGTATGCCATTGATGATAATGTCAGATAATTATTTGATTTACATTTTTGGTAAGCTTTTGCCTCATGAGAATGGTGATATTTATGGTGTGGCAAAAACGAATGCCCCTGGAAAGTGCTCATTGAAAGGGTCTGATTTGGCTGACTTTGAACTTAGATGTCGGATATTCCTTATCTGATGAAAAAGAAACATGATTTGAGGAAGCAACATGGCTCACTAGGTTATGCGCTGCACTTTTACCTGGAAGTCTCCTCACGCAGCTCACGTCAGAGCAAGTACAGATACTGTCGTAACTATAGATTCCAGTTAACTGTGACCACAGATCTGACAAGTGTGCAGGTGTTCAAAGGTTTGCAAGTTAAAATGCTGAAGTCTTTGATGAATTTTTGATGGATGAATTTTTAATACAGGTCGACCTTTTTCCTTTGAGGCTCCATGCTAGATTAATTGATAAATAGTGAGACTGAGCAATGTTCGGATCTCCTAAGCAAACAAGTAGAAAAATCCATAAAAATCTGCCGTCTGACTTCTCAGATGTACTTAAGAAAGAAGAAGGTAAAATTTAATATGACTTTTGATTCCACTCCTTTCCTCTTTCTTTGGAGGTTCTACCCTCGCAAAAGTACTCCTCTCTTTTAAACCGTGTAACTGTTTTTTATTAGTCTATAAGTTCTTGTACTCTCAGTTCAGAAACAATTTGTGTGAAAAAGCAGTCTAGGAAAAAGGGTCAGTCAGAAAGTTTTCTCAAAAGAGAAAAATCCCCAAAGATAGAAAAATATTGTGTAGAAATTAGAGGTAAACATACTAACATTCTTTCAGTATCAGTTTTTCAGAAGTAATTGAGTTAGTCTTAGGAAGCTGAAGAGGATTTCTTTTCTTCTTTTAATTCACACCTACAGGAACATTAGCTCTCTTGCTTCATTCCTTTATACCTGTATTCACTATACTGAAAAAATATCCAGTTTCATGCATATTTGTGAGCTCTCTAAACCATAACATTTAGAAAAGCAGAACAATAACAAAACCCCTTGACAGTAGGAGGCTGTAGGCTCCTGCTGCCACCACTCGACTGGCTGGCTAGTCTGGGCTCTTCAACTGCGCTTTGTGCAACTGTGTAGTGCAGGTTACTCTGGTTTACTTCCTCCTTCTTTCTCACACTTTAAGTCTTTTTTTTTTAAGTCTCATTATGTGCACTGCTGTTCAGATGAACATCCATTTGGATTGAACACTGTCTTGAGGTGTGACTGTTAACAAACACTTTTGAAAAAACTTTGCGAATAAGAACAGCCACATAGAAGCAAAATAAATAAATACTCAAGATGATGGGTCATTTAAATATTGATGCTATTCTGTTCTTTGAACTTCTAATTAAGTGTAATTGTCCCATGAAATCAGTGAAATGAAAACAGTTTTTTTTATAGGCCAGAACATGGGCTATGGGTGACCACCTATAGGTGGAATTGGACATTATCTTAATTAATTGCACAGACAGTAATAATCAGCTTTTCTATGTATCTGTTGTTATAAATGGATTTAGCTGCCCTTATTGTTTGCACTTGGTCAGCTTGAAGCCCCAGAAAAGATTTTCCTCAAGAATGGGACTGAGGGAACAGGTAATAGATTATTTCTATTATAGATCAGAATGTATAAACATTTAGTTGTAATACTACAGCTAAACTCGATAGCAAGTAAGCAATCTTATATTCTTTATATTGGAAAACAATGCATACAGAAGGACATGCATCATTGAAAGTCTTGTCAGGGGAATGATGGAGTTGGATCAGTTAGTTTCAGTCCATTTTTTTTCACAGATTCATTGTGTGCTCTAATGTTGCACATCCTTTCTGTGTATCTGATTTCTGTGAAATGGATATAACATCTGTCTGACTACAGTCTTTGAAGAGTTGTATAATGTTTATAGTGGACCTTTTGATCCTGGAACCTAAAAGACTAGACTGATATAAAAATACACAAATGTGTATTGCTTCATTCTGTATAAAGCTTGTTATAAACATTATTAGATATCATTGAGTATTATTGTTGTACTGTATCTTGTTTCGCTGCTACTAATCCGTGTTGTTAGAGGCTTAAGAAATTTGCTAGTGGTTGATATCAGCTGAATTAACACATATGATATTGTATAGTATTACGAGAAAAAATGCTCTGTTCTGGTATAGTATTGCACTTGTTAAGTTTCTCCTGAAATCAGGGAGGATTTCAATAGAATTGTCAAAAATGATGTGCATTTTTTGTGAGATTTTGCCAGACTTCTCTGCTTGTAGTTAATGAAAATAAGTAAAAACTCTGCTGGCACACTGCAGACAAGCTTTCTGTTGGCTGGGGTTCAGCAGCCTGTCTGTCCCTCAAACCTTGCTTTATGGCCGTTGCCTCTAATTCAATCTGTTTATGACAAGTACTGTGAAGGTACCATAAAATCTCTCTGGTGTTATTATGTGTGGAAGACCAACATCTTTGAGAAGTCGTGCTTGGCTGAGGTGCGGGGTGGTGGGCAGGCATGTCTGCTTCAGTTTCAAGGGAACAGTGTAGGTGAAATGCAAATGAGCTGCCTTTCTAAAACGGGGCAAGTCTGCAATATATCTGCTTCCAAGCTGTATTTTGAAACTGTAGACAGAAATATGTATTTGTAACCATTACCATTCCCCTGTTTTCATTCAAAATGCAAACACGCAGAATTAAATTATTTCACTGATTTTACCGCCCAAACTGAGACACTGAAGCGAGATATTGATATGATAAAAAATCCTTGCTAATGTAGGTCATTGCATCTGTTGATATGCTGTAACATGTTTGATCACCATTATATGCTGCAAAAATTAGGAGCTGTGATTGTCCCATCTTTAAAGTGACAGATGATGGTCTGTGAGATATGTGGAGGTTATGAGCGTTCACACAGATATGGATGCATATATATGCTTATGAATATAAAAGATATACAATGTTGTGAAATAAAATATGAAGAAGGTTAAGCTTGGAATGACCACAGGCACAATGAAATCACAAGTGAATTATGAGTACTGATAAAACTTTTATGCAACACCATATTATCATGTCTTCTGCATCTACTGTGTCTTCAATAGAAAGTCTACTTTAGAAATGTGCACACCATTTAAAAATTAGATGATAGTATTTGGTGTGCCCTTTCATCTGTGAAAGCCAGATCCCCTTTCTATCAGTCCATCTGGAAAGGCCCTAAAAGGAAAGATAATATATATTTCAGAAATCTGTTATCTAAGATAGCATTACTTTTCTAGCCACTAAATGTTCCATTTATATGGTACTGCACTACAGAATTATCAGGAGCTATCAGCTGGAAACCTCTTCCTCTTTAGAGGATCCTGTATTTGGAAACTCTTTGAGAACCCATGTTCTTGAGGGGTTGCATGATGTTTTGCCATTGTATCATGACACCATCTTTGGTGTTATACAGTGGTGCACTCTAATCCAGTTCTCTGAGCTCCTTCTATATCCCATAGAAGCCTAAGAGGGAGCAATATTCATGTTCCTTGGTTACATTTCCCACTGTTACTTTCTTGTTGGTAGTGTAGATAGCATACCTAGATTTGCTTGTCTATTGAGGGATCTTGTAATGTATGTAAGAGCTCTTACATGTGCGACGCTTGCTTTCTTGGTGTGTTCTGAATGTTTTTGAAATCCACTTAGTAAACATGGGTATGATTTCCCACACTTATTTTTTTCATTAGCACAAGAGCCTGTGGATATTTCTAAGTTTTTGCAGCAGGATACTCTAACAAGTTTATTTGTGTTACCAAGAATCACCTCTAACTCCCATGTCATATGTTAGGACCCAAAATCTGTTTTGCTCCTGTGTCCTGCTTTCTGTTGTGAGCTTCACACCTCTTTTTTCTAGCACCATCTTGGGATTATCAGTTCCAGAACTCTGACGATGAGGCTGATGTGCCTACCAAGATTCACAAGTGCCAGGGAGGATTAACAGCGATGTTGAAGTTGTATCTAATAAATTCCTGTATCCTGTTTAGGAAAACACTGCTCCCAAATTAAGGACCCATTGCATCAGCATAATTGCAGTGTCTGATGCGTCAAGTGTATTTTCCTAGTGGAATTACTTAGAGTAGAAATTAGGACTTGAATGTACATTTTGACACTGTTTCTAAATTTAGCTTAATGCAGCGTCACTAAGAGCAGAGTGATATAAGTTACAAACTCCTTGACTTGAGTCACTTGGTGAAGCTTCCACAAATGACAGTATACCAAATGGCTGGGAGGAAAACCACTTATTGATAATACTGCTTCTCAGGAGTGCTTTTGTTTTTATATGTCTATTTTATCAGCTTCCCATACCTTGTGCTTTGGTATTTTTTTATTGTAAAAGTTTGAATACACATAGGTGGCTTTCACAGGATGCTGTTTACTTACGCAGGTAGCCGCACTTTTCAGTTTAACTGGCTTCCATTGTAAATTGTTAGTGATCCAGTGGTGCATTATATAAGTTTACACTGCAATACATTACTCAGTTTCAGCAATCTCCTCAACCCTGTACAGGACTTCTAAACTGTTTCAGTCTTTGGCGTTGCTAAGCAATATTCTGTTACTGTTCAATGTCGTAACTATTTTCAATTTCAGAGGTTGCTGCGATCTGTAATGTTTCCGTTTTGTTTTACTAGGGATCTTGAAAAAGCCCCGTTGTTACATAAGGGTACAATCAACTGTTTTGGCAAGAAGTTGTTAAACTTTTAGTGCAGATCTTCAGAATAGGTCTAGAATCTCATCTCTCTGGATTCCTCAAACTTGATTTGAGGACTTGAGATCCTCAGGCTTGGCTTCTGGAAAAAAGAAAAAAAAAAAAAAAAGTGTAATAACAAGTAGTAAAGTCCATCTCTTCTGGCATGAAAGTAAGCTCTCACATTACTGCTGTAGGTATTTAAGTTGTATAGGGTATCTTACTTAAATGAAATTACTTGGGCAGTTCACACCTCAGTAAGCTGTAGCTTCCAGGTTTCTCTACATACATACAATATTTCTGTCAGCTATATTTCATGCCCTTTCAAAGGTTTTTACACATCTATGATAGCAGATATTTAAAGTTTGAAATCTGACAGAGATGCATCTGGAAATGAGCATTGTGAAATCTTATTTTTCAGTGAATTTTCTCTTAGAATGTAATTTACAAATCTAGGTGCTATATAGAATTCATAAAGACAAGTATGCAATTTAGTGTGCTATTCAGTAGGATGGTGTCTTTACCTCTGGATAAGGATGTGCCATTTCCTCCCATATCTTTATCTCACCATTGCTATTTCTTAACCAGGTTGTTTTTTAATATATAATTACTATTAATATA
>NW_009952694.1:1507883-1511618 GCF_000747805.2 Chaetura pelagica
TGGAGGGTTTTCATTTGTGTTTTAAGGGCCCAGCTGATACGCCCTTTCAAGGTAGAGATGGCAGAAAGCCATGAAAGTGCAGGTGCTTAAGATTATTAAGAGAACCTCTGTAGTTTAAATTATTTTCAAATTAGAAAGATAGGTAAATAGAGGTCTCAGATTCATGGTATTAACAATTCCACTAGGATTCTTAATATGTCAGAGTGCTTTTGTAGATCTGGCCATTTTGGGTTTTTTTGTTTATAAAATCCAGGGTTTCAGTAAGCGTTGTGGAAGCTTCTAGCTCTGTTGAAAACCAATGACTAGTTTATGACATTGTGGCTGTAACTTTGTCAGTTACTAAATAAACAAATGAAGTAAAGGAAAGATAGAATCTTTGTGAGGGCTTGTGTGCCACCACTCAGCTTAGGCAATGATTGGCAGACACCAACCCTCATTGGCACTAACCTCTATGCAGCAAGTCAGAGCTATGGTTAAGCTTATCATACCCTGAGTTGAACACTCAGTTCCATCTCAAAGGAAAAAAGTATTAAAAATCTCATTAAAAACACAAGAGGCAATATTTTTCTCTATATTATCTACACATTGACTCCTAATCTTTTGGGACGTGTACTATATGTTTCTTGTTTGCCTCAAACTGTGCATCAAACAAAGTTAATCCCTTTTCCCTTGCAAAGCTGTATTATTATATATTCAAAGCAACTGAAACTTGAGTTTCCTTTAATTTTCAGGGAAAGATCAGGAGAAGACTGTAGTGGTTGCCTGCTGTCATCACAGTGTGCATTCAGTAGTTTTACACCAATTAAATAAATAGCCCAGGAGTAAAATCTGACTACCTTTAGGTGTTGCATGTGTGTGGTAGCAAGTGATACATTGTTAAACAGGACTAAATTAATGTCTTCCCATTTCCCCCTGCTCAGTGTAAAGTAGAAGGTCCTTTCTGGCCAAAAAGTTGTCAGTCTGACATGTATGTGGTAATGAATTACAATCAGAAATGTGAAGGACATAACTGCATTAGCTGCTTGCTCACCCTCTGACAAAGGTTGCTGTTCCTACAGCAAGGGCAGCTGAACAACTTCTAAAGAGCAGCTTCATGAAATCCAGGAAGGTTTACGTTATTTCACCAGACTTAAACTTCTGTGGCTCAGAAGCTACTGTACAACCTGCTTGGTCATCTTGGCCGCACTGCCGTCCTTGTCAGAGGTGGCACACACTTCAGTCGTCTGCTTTTAGCCTCCTTTTCACAAGGGTCAGAATTCAGCACAATTTTAGATGAAACTGGGTTACAGTCGGTCAGGAGAAGCAATGAGACTTATGCAGATAAACCACACATGTACACAGCATTCTCAGGAGTCTTTTCTTGTGACTGGGAGCAGAAAAAGGAAGGGTACTACTAAGAGTGTGGCTGAAATGAGTTAGGAGTAGTTGCTTAATATGTTGGCTACCAGTGAAACTCAAATACTATAATTATTTTTTAATCATTCAAGGACTGGAGTATCATTAAATACATCCTGAAATCTGTACAAACATACACAACAGTATTGTGAAAATATGGTAATTTATATAAAAGACCAGCAGTAAAAGAGCAAATTGGTTCAATGTGACAGAACACTAGTATTGATGAATGTTCTACTTTGTTTATTTTCTTCCAGTTTACAAGCTTTGAGGAAGGAAAAGTCCCGAGATGCTGCTCGCTCTCGCCGGGGAAAGGAGAATTTCGAATTCTATGAGTTGGCAAAGTTGTTGCCACTGCCTGCAGCCATTACCAGCCAGCTTGACAAGGCATCCATCATCCGACTTACAATTAGCTATCTGAAAATGAGGGACTTTGCTAATCAAGGTGATCCTCCATGGAACTTGAGGATGGAAGGACCTCCACCTAATACATCTGTAAAAGGTATGGAGTAAATGTTATATAGTTTCATATATGGCAGCCCTTAGTAACCTCTAAATTGAAATTTTTACCATCATCCTTTCTTCTTTCCCTGCATATCAAATCCTTTAAAGGGATACAAATGTGGAAATCTGAGGTCTGCATGAGAAAGACACCATGTGAAGGTGAAATAAACCTCTTATTTTATTTATTTTTAATTTAACAACAAACCTATTGATGTAACTATTGCAGTCTTCTGGGTGACGTAGGCTAAATTGTTGCAAGTTATTTAGAAATGAATGTGTTGCTTTATTTTAGTATTTGATATAAGAATGCATTTGAGAGGAGCATGGCATAATTCCTTGATTTGAGGACTCAATCTTTTAATTCTTTGGCTAAACCTTAAAGGTAGGACCATGTATTTCTGAAGTTTGAGGGCATTACATCCAGATATTTAAATAAAGACTTTAAAGACTAGGATTTTATTTATCATCTTGTAATGTGTATAGAAATTGTGTCAACTTTTGAACCTCTAGGCATCTATCAACATTTCAGCTAAAACAGACTGGTTTCATTATTAAACACCCTCTTTTTATGTTCAATTAAGCAGGTGGGCAGTAAAATCAACACTTTAGACATGAGTTGTCACAAAAATAATGTAATAGAAGAATCAGACTGTTATTTTAGAGGCTGTGGGCATATTGGTCCTATGACTTGTATAAACTGGACTTTTTTTTGGTAATCTTTGTTAACTTATGGTACTTAGGTGTATGAGTGTGCAAGCTGCATTAACAGAGCTCAAAATCACCAAAACCTGGCTATCCTGCTTGTTCTGGCTTTTACTGCACAGGAGGACTACCCTATTGTATTTTAGGTACTTATCTTAAATTTTTGAGGGAACATATGTAGCAAAGAAGTGTATGAGATTTGTGCATTCCATTTTTTTTCCACACATTATGAAACTTAAACTCAATCTACACGAGACTAGACAGACTGTATACAGCATGAGGCAAAAAAGAAAGCCACCTTGGAGGGTAGAGGGAGGAGGAGGATATTGAAATTTGTTGATCAGGTCACAACTGCCTGTGAAGCCTTACTGGTATTGATGGTCCAAACGGATTTTACCTGCTCTTCCAATTAAAGGAAGTAATACGAGTTAAGGAAAGTTATGATTTTCAGCAGATGGAGGTAGATATGGGGAGCAAAACCAAAAGGACTTTCAGGCTGATGATAGAGGAGCTGAACGTATTTGCGTCATTTCACATATTTATATTATCTGCTATGTTGTTTTAATGGAGAAAAAAAGGTAATAATTATATCATTCAGAGCATGAGTATAACATGGTTTATCAGGCTTCTGATATAATATGCAAATGTTCCCCATTTTTTGGGGAGGAGAGTTTCTTTTCAGGCAATTAAACTGTGTTTCAAGGTGCATAAAAAGTGGACTCTGCTGTACAATCTATGATGTGTATGTTAAAAAAAATAATTTGTCCCAAAATTCCTGGAGCTAACAGACATACAGTGCTTGAAAAGCTGTCCTATATTATGGGAAGTCTGAGCTCTGCAGATCTCTGTGTATGTTTTCAGAGTATCTGGGATCTGTTTTTTCATTATCTTCTTGTGAAATATATGCCTGAATACTGAAACTTCCTTTTTATGCAAAGACCTTAACAAAGAAAATAATTTAAGGGAAAACAAAACCTTATTCTTAGAAAACAGCGTAAATAGTCTGACCTAGATCAACACATTTTCCCTGTAATAAAAAGCTAGGTAAAATTTTAATGTCTTTTCACTCTATCTGATATAATAATCCTGTTCCTACACCCATGTCATGATCTGGCACCCATTCTTCTAGATGTA
>NW_009952694.1:1511628-1513851 GCF_000747805.2 Chaetura pelagica
GTAGGGAAGCTGGGGAAGGATATTGCTTTTCGCCTCACTGTTTGAGTACTTAGGTTTATACTAACAAGGATTTTATTATTTATATGTCAGTATCTCAAAATAATGCTCAATGAAACAATGTTTCGATGTATAAGAATTCATCATAAGCAGGTTTAAGTGTACAGTACAGGTATATTCTATTACTTCACCAGTTCTCCTTACATAGAAACCTGTTAACACATTCTGATCAAACACTTATGAGACTGCAACAAAACAAATTAATTTTCATTTGTTAAGGTCACTTTTTTATGCCCTTGAAGAAGTTCATACAGATAAACAAGCTCACATAAATAGCTTGCATCTTCTTGTGATGTATGTTTGATAACCCTACAATAAAACACCAGGCATACTTTGTTTATTCTCAAGCAATTTCCTGAATAGACTTACAATTATTTTGAAAATAATATGAGAGGTAATATGTTGTGTCAGCAACTGTTTTTGTGGTTTTTTTTTACTTCCCTCAGATGCGTTGGTCTACTTGTGTTAATAATTACATTTCAAAGCTTAGTTTTAAATCTGTGCCCCAAATTAGTGTATGGCGATTTAATAATTAAATAATAATAATTTAAATAATTTAAATTTAATATTTCAGAAAGGTTCTTTCCTCTGCCCTGTATTTATCTCTGCTTTTCTTAAAAGTCTATAAACGCAGATGAGTTTGTTTTCTTATGCCTATTGTGTAGTGATCGCTACAAGTCATGCTTGCAAATGAACACTCGGGTAACTCTATGTAATATTTTCAGAGTCAATTACTTCATGGAAATATCTTGAGCAATTGGAAAGTAGCAGATAGTTTTCTCCATTAACTTAGAAATATCTGTATTGTTATAATACAGATCAGATCTACAATGAACATTATGCATTATTCAAGAAATGACCAGGCATTCTTAGCAGTGTTTCAGCTAAATAACTGATGATTGTAACCTTTAAAGAAATCTCATTGTGGTGACTATTGGTAAATCATTTCTCCATTCATAGTAATCTTTATTTAGAAGCTATCTAGAAACCATTATATCTTTTATTAATCTTAAAAGCAATAGCCAGTGATTTGACATTTGCTAAAAATGGATAAATTTTCCATCTTCTAATACAGCAGACTTCAGTCAATTTGTTGGTACATTGTCTAAGGCTTTCCATATGTAGGAAGTATTAGTCCTTTTAAACAAATACACACACTACTTGCAGCAGATGAGTGCAAAGATTAGAGTTCTAAAAAGATCAAGACATTATCCTTATATGGCAGAAAACAGTAAAAAAGTTATTCAGAGTCTGCAGGAATAAAACTGTTTGCATACTACATATGTGTTACAAATAACATTACTATTTTCCTCTGTTTTCATCCTTCCAAAAGTCTTTGTTTGACTCCAAGTATTTTAGGGTTATGTTCTGAGGAGAACTGTAAGTGAGCTGCTGCTAATTTTTTTTTTTACCCAGAGGCAAGTTTTCCGAAAGTTCTGATCTGGGTGTTGAAGTAGTTTCGTTGTATGCACTGTGTGTTCTGCCAGTAAGTGGTGCTCTGCAAGGCATGGCACTGGAAGTCCTCTTGTGTGTTCTGATTGCCTGACCCATGTGAGGCACTGTAGTGTTTTTCCAACATCAAACTCTTGAGAGAACCTTTGTATTTTGGAATATTGTCTTCAAATTATGGACTCTAATTTTCTTTATATTTTTAGGACAAACTGTTGCTCAAAGTGTTTTATGTTGATGCTGCTTTTTATGCTCTTTTCTGCTATGTTGTAGGTGTTTTTATGAAGTTGTATTTTCTTCATTTTTTTTCAAGTGAAGAGAGGAAGTGAGAGGAGTAGTGTGGGGGCAACATGATGTTCTCCTGTGTGTTGATTGTGTTTGGCTGATGAGAAGTCATGCCATAGGTTTCCTTTTTGGGTGTTCTTTGGGACACCGATACTGGCTTGGGACCAGTGTCCCTTTTTACTGTCCTTGTACAAAGAATGCTTAAGATTTCCTGTCTTGAACAGAGTTCCTGGCATTTGCCATTTCTGTTTCTTTTAAAGGAGCAATTAAACCCAGTAGTCTGTACCTAATTTTGCAAATACTTGTCCTGGAAATTTGCCATGAGGAAATGAAAATAGGTATTAGATTTTCATTCATTTTAGTTAAAGTGAGGTCTTCATTTCTGTCTTAGAATGTACAAGTATTTGTGCATTGCTGTAAGTCTAATTTCCT
>NW_009952694.1:1513897-1575173 GCF_000747805.2 Chaetura pelagica
GCTGAATGATGTGACATGTAGAAACTAGAGTATGTAAGACAGCTTGGACATCTCTTTTCTTTGAATGAAAAAAGTAATGGTAGTATTATTCACAATCTCCAGTCATAAGTGAGTTTACCAGGAGTTTTTTTTTAAAGCTAAATCTTTTTATGTTGCATAAGTAAAATAATCTTAAAAATAATCTTACTTCTATTGTAAGAGAAGAGCTGAGTGAGAGGTTCCAGCTGAGGAGTGAAAAGGACTTCAGTAAATACCACTGACCAACTGGTAGGTTGTGGGAAGAATGTCACTTCTAGTTTAGCCGTCTCTGCTTTTCACTTTACAGGTAGTTCTATACATGTATGTTCTGGAATTACTATGTATCAGTATGAAAAAATATCAGATGCTTTCAAAAGTGTTTGTGGTGAAAACTGAATTTTTTCTTGTCCTAATTGTTCTCATCCAGCGTAACTGAATATGACTCTGATGTGTTGCTTGCAATAAAGCATTCAATGTTCTTTCAATCTGCATTATTAATGAATTTTTTTAAAAAAATATTTTGATAATCACAAGAAAAATGCTGCTTTTTTAAGCAAAATTGCACCTGTTTTCTTCAAACTAGCATGTTTATCAAAGGATTGATTCTCAACATAAGCAAAATACTGAAGTATAGGTTGAAAATGTACTTGATGTCTTATCCTGCTATGGAACTTGGAGCTGAGGAAGTAAGTCCAGTGCTTTGAGTTCTCTGGGAAAGAAAATAAGCAATAATGATAATTGGAAAATATAATCGTTATCCCAAATGTCAAGTGGGATTACTTTCATTAATTTGAATACCCTTTTCTGATACTTTTTATGCTGGATATGTATTCATTTTTAAGAGAGAAATAAACTGTTCTTTTCTGAATGATCTCACCTTGGAAACCCCTTAAATAACATGACCTGTTGTTAGCCTTTTATATTTTAAGCTGAGTGTTGTCCTCTCAGCAGCAGGTGCAAGATAGCCCTAGCCCTTCCCTGCCACACCACACAAGCTTTCCAGTAAGACCAATTTTCTCTTCTGAACCATCATACAATTCTGTCTTAGAAAAAACATCTATAGGGGCAAATAAATAAGAATTACTTTCTTCCTCAGTGTTTGTGACCTAGGACATGGTTTTTCACTGTTAGACATGAAAAGGTCAGTCAGATGAAAAAGGCATAGCACAGTTATATTGGAGGTATTGCTTGTTATGAAAAGAGCCTTCCCACTTTGTGTGGAACTTCTACTGGAGAATTCTTGGTAACCCTGGAATTTTTCTCTCCCTGTCTTGCAGGCCTTATTCTTAGAAGAATCTGATTCCTTTTTATATGTAGGCCACTACAAAGTGCTCTGACTGTGTAGTAATATCAAACACTGATTGTAAACATATTGTCTATCCATTGCAAACCTCTTTATGTGGCCATAGGGCAGTGCAGCCATAGGAGTAGGTAGCTCAGTCGTTGAACTATTAAAGAAAAAGATGGTGTTGTTTAGGTGTTGTTTGAAAGTAGAAATTAAGTGCTGGAAATTTCAGACAGTCAGTGATAAAACATTAATGTTCTTTGTGAGAATTATGGATGGTTTTCTCATATGAAAGATATGGAACCCAAAAGGAGGTAGCTCTGTTTGAATCTTGTTGTGATAGATAAGATGAATTGAATACTGGACTCAGTGGTTGCCTAGTGACAAGTGATCATGACCTGATTGCTTTCAGTCTCTGCAAGTGAAGGAGGGTGTCAACCAATATACTCAGTGCTTTTGAAGGACTAATTACCTGATGGGGAAACTTATATGTGAAATTGATTGTGAGGAAAAATTTTGAGGAAGAAATTAGAACAAAAGTAGACTGGAACTGTAAAAGAAACACATGGAACCTCCATGTTTGCATCCATTGCCCCTTGTCCTATCACTGGTCGTCACTGAAAAAAGCCTGGCTCCATCCTGCTGACACTCGCCCTTAACATATTTGTAAACATTGATGAGGTCACCCCTCAGTCTTCTTTTCTCCAAGCTAAAGAGACCCAGCTCCCTCAGCCTTTCCTCATAAGCTGCGGTTGTTTTATAAGAATTACTTTCCATTTATCCTAGTTTTGTTTTGTGGGTTTTTTTTTAAAAAAAAAGTTTGTTTGTTTATTTTTTATTATTATTGTTTTTTTGGGTTTTGGTTTTTTACCTTGCTTTCCAACTCCAGGCTACTGGTTGTGTAGTTAATTTTGTTACAAAGTGTTGATAGGTTTTAGTTTTCTTGTGACACAGAACAGAAACGATAGGTCAAAGCATTTCAAATTCAGCTCTCCTTTTTGCATGAACAAAGGCATTAAAAAGAACCAGCTGATCCTTCCAGTTCTGCTAGCAGAAATGATAGAATTATTTAGTTTCACATGGTGCTTTATTTGTATTGTAAAAAGTTCTATCCATCACTTCTGTGGAGACACAAAACATTTACTGCTGGTAACAAATTAATACTCTTTCTAAAACGTTGTCAATCAGATGTCAGTCCCTAGAAGAGTTGTTTATTGCTAGAACTCCACCTTACAACTTAACAATTAAATAGGAAAACAACCAAACAGTAAGTGCTTTTAAGAGCAAGAAAATAGAACAGGTGACTTGAATATCTTTTCTCTCACTCTCAGCCACTACTGTATTTCCATTCTGTTACACTGCAATTCATTTTCCTTTTTCTCTTCTTGTGCTGTTACATTGACCTGGTCAGTTTTGCCTTTTCATTGTGTTCTTTCCATACAGTTCTTTTTTTTTGGGGGGGGGTGAGTCCTTACCTGGAACACTGAATATGCATAATGTCTTCCTCTTATACTCAGCTTCCAGTATTCACTCTGTTCTCATTGTAGTACTGTATTCTTTTCTTATATTTTTTCATTCTCAATGCACTTTTGGTAATGAGAACAACCTGGTGAGGAATAGTAAATTTAAAAGAAACCCAACAAAGTTTTAAATTTTTCACTTTATTCTTTCTTCCTTCAGTGTGCATGCCTTTCTGTGCACTGTAATCCTGAGTGTGGCATTCAGAATTCACTCCTGAGTTGAAACCGTACCTTCCTCCTTCCAGCTAAAAGGTGGTAGTTATTGTAATAGTAATTCATAGTTGAGAACATTGACAGTATTGACTGAATGGGTTTTGGCAAGAGCATCGGCTTCAGATTTGCAGAAGTAAGTATGTCAGGAGTAGAATACTATGGATAGTTGCATTGGCTCCAGCCTTTGCAGTGATGGTAAAATAAGTTAGGGAAAACTTTCAAATTAAACACAAGTTTATTTCTTGTCATCTCTAATGATACAGATTTTCATCCAGTAGAATTTTCTATGTAAACGTTAGTGACACAACCGTACACTTTTCCAAAGCTCTTAAAGTAATGTTTCCGTATGATTTTTCATGTTTTATGTTGCATGGGTTAGCTCCAGGTGGTCTTTTTTAGAAGCATGAATATCTTCAATTATGTGTGCAGTCTACATAACTTTTTCAAATAACACACGTGATGGGGTTAGCCAATTACAGATGTGCAATAAATCCAGTGAGCCAAAAGTGCTTGTTCTGCTTTATACTTTTAGTAATCAGAAACAGACAAAAAGCAATCACTGCTGTAGTTTGTGATATGTAAAATGAAAAAAAAGGCTGTTGCTGTCTGTAGATTGCAATATCTGATAGACTTACTTCTCCTTTCCTGAACAGAAGAAAAGTGTCTTTGCTATGCAGAGTGTTTTGTACAGAGCTTCAATAAAGCTTAGTATTGTAGTGCTCCATTTTGCAAATGAAAGCAGTTGAGGAACTGGATCTTGTGGTTGCATTGAACAGTTTCAGCATACCTATCATACCTTTGTCTTCTCAGCTGAACAGAGAACGTAAGAACATACTTAAGGTCCTGCTAAATTCAATAGACCTTAGCCTTTGTTTCTTCTGTTAGTGTAGTTTATTGGTTTTCTGGGTCATCTGAACTTCTACTGTATGTCTCCAGTTGAGTGACTGCTTCTTATAGACCTTGTTGAGTCTTTTGCAGAGATAATAAATACATCTCCATGAGGGCTGAAGCAATAGATTAACCAACTGATAATGAATGTAACATAGACCTTAAAAAAAAATCCCAAACCAACAAACAAAAAACCCCAGAGAGGGAGCCATGTCCTTATCAGTAGGTAGACATGAGGGATTAAACCAGTGTAAATGAATGGGCTTTTGTAATATTTGTTTTACCAAGAGTTACATCACTCTATGTTGCTAGTAAGAAATTATGACTCAAAGAAAATATTTTGTCTGAAGTGAAAGAAAACACACAAACTCTTTTTTTTTTTTTTTAATGCAAACTGTATCTTCTTTTCCCATCTCTTATATTTGCAGTTATATGTTAGTGTTTTCCAAAATGACCATCCCAATATATGAAGTGACTAATGGTCAGAGCCCTGAAGGTGAAGTTTGAAGCATATGGATTCAATTGTAATTCTTATTTTTGTATAGTAGTTATTTTAGAAGCCTGCAGTCAACAGAGTGAGATTTAGATCCTAAAGGTAGAACCAGCAATTTTAAAAAACAAAGTGCAGGTTTTTTTATATCTACATAATATGCAAGTATAACCACAGTCTGACCAAAGTTTGACCACAATATCAATCCAGCTTAATTTCTGCAACTGTTCACTTTGAAGCCAGAGGAAGGAAATTGAGTTTCCACCAAATCCCTGTGCTCTTGTGTTCTCCCATTTCAATCAGGGATATAAAGTAGAATACAATGAATCCATAGTAAAGACTTTCCCAGGACATTAGAGAGATCAGTAAAAACTGTTTTCATTAGTTGTCTGTAATTAAAGAACACCCTTCATAGAGAGCTTACGATTTAGAGAACATGTAAGCCTCTGTGTCTTTCTGAGATTGCGAGCAAAATAAGAATCTCCGCACAGCTGGGGACTTGGGTGTTGTTTTAAAATATCAAGCTCCCATCAGAAATGCCTTTTCTGTTTATTTGGTACCTTTTAAGCCAAGGTGAATATTTTATTTTTAGTTTCAAAGGTCTTAGTCATACTGTGATTTCTGTTCGTAAGGAAGGAAAGGAAGTCAAATCCCTAATAAACTGCTTAACTCCAGTTATGCTACAGTCCTCCTCATAAATAGAGCTGTTAGAAAATGCTTCATTTCAAATACCTTCATTTCACTGCTTGAACACGTCACTCCCTATAATTTTTACTCATGGAGTTAGCCAAGTGCATCTGCACGAGCATGTGTGTGTTGTCACTTTGTGTTCTACTTGTAAAATATAAAAATTGTTTTTGCTTTGCATGGGGTGGTACTACATGGAGATAAAAAATTCCATGTCTTATTTCATCATCTGGGAACTTATCAAATGCATATTCATAATAAAAGGAAGAGGGAGATATATTTTTGCTCACTTTTTTTTACACATAGACAATTCCCAAACATTACCTATAGCAAGCAGAATAATATTGTCAACATTACCTTACGTCAGATTTAATAGAAAACTACAGTTGTGTGAAGCTTTAGGAAAAATCAGGAGCTGTTTTTTTTTGTTTGCATTTTTTAAGTACATATGATATTTCTACAACTATCAGAGCAACTCTGCATTTATATATTCCCTTTCAGATTTGAATTGCTGTGTATGCCAGCTGTTTCTCATCCTCTTGATGAAGCAGAACAGTGCTGATAATGCTAATAGAGAAATTGAGGCATATACAGATTTAGGGCTAGCTTTTCAAAAGAGCACAGCACCCCAACTGGGGCCGGATTTCTAAAGATCTCTGATCCTATTCAGCAACAAAATAAATAGCCAGATTTTCAAAAGATTTCAGCACTTTGGTAATCTGATCATAAAAACCAGCTGCTGAGCACATTTGCAAGAGTGACTTGTCCAATATCACATGAGCAGTGTGGGGTGGAGCAGGGAGTAGAGCCCTCTTCCCTTGTCCCAGGACTAAGAGTCCACTCCTGAAGCAATAATGCTATATTCATGTCCTTTGCAAGAATACTGTATTTAATGAGCTTTTCATTAGGATATGTAATCCATGTCTGTGAGGAGATAGTTTTCAGAATAACCATTAAGATTTACACTCAGGATAGATAATGAAGCAATCAAATAGGAGGAATATTCCTAGTCCATTTTATATTGAATCTCTATTATATTGTCTTAATTAGGTGTTTCTTATAAAAAGAAAAAATCTCTTCAGGATGTTTTAAAGATTTCATAGTCAATTGCGAATCCTTAAAGTGTCACAGGGAAAAATTAGAGTAACTAGGTATTCTAAAAAACTCTACAGAAGCCTATAGAAAGTATACTGTATGGCAGGTTCAGGTGTGATTTTCTGTGGGCTTCTACCCTCATACCACAGTCTAAGGGATTTGCATTTATTATTTTTTTATATTTACGTTTTAAATGTTTATTTCTGTCTCTTCCTAGAAATGAAGAAATGGGGTGTTTAGTTTTCTTTTTCTGAATATTTTTATTGTTTATTTAATACTTTAGCACACTGTTTCCTCTTTATCCTTGTATGTCATGCGGTTTCTGCTTATTTTTGTGCATAACTGCTGTTACTTACTCTTGTTGTCCTCCTCTCTGCAATTTCTGTCTCTGTCCTTTTTTTTTTTCCTCTGCTGTTCTGCTCCAACATTCATCCTGAATACTTAAAGAGCAAGTTTTCTTTCACTAATGTTACTATGGAACTGAGAGGAAAATTAACAGCTCACCTAACCTTGTAATACATTTTGCTTTTGTAATTGGTTTCTTCAACAGTCTCACGGAGGCTGTTGATTCTCCAAGAACCTCATTAAACATAAAGGAACTGTATTCCTCATACAGACAGCTATGTTGGGGGGCCATTTGGCAGCCTTGTGATTAAAAGCTCCAACATTTTACAAGGTCTACCTGTTGAGTCACCCACCACTAGCTTGAAGTCAGCCCAACAGATGTTCCTTGGGTAGAAGTATCAGGGAAAGCCAGTGCTCAGCTTTCCAGTGTGTGCTTATTGGCAGTTTTGGTCTCCAGCAGTGTTGATGCCATACAGTGGACTTGGCATGGGATGATCTTTGAAGATGCATAAATCAGTCCTGAAAGTTTTTATTTCACCTGCAAACAATTATGATAATTTTTGGAGACAACCTCTGTTCAATCTGAACTGAACTGCACAGGAAGGATAGATATGATGGTCATGGGATGATTGGTCCTTGAAGGGCAGGGCACTTGAAGAACTGTTTTGTTGTGGTACAATGTTGAGCAGTTATGATAAGAAGCCAATCTGACTTATTGCAGACCCCAGACAACCTCATCCAGTATTTTCTGCACCTGTTTGAGGTACAGGCTTATCTCTGTGGAAGGTATCTAATGACGATGTAAAGCATTTAAATGATAAAGAATCAACTACATCCCTGAGTAGATTGTTCCCATGGTTAATTATTGTCACTGTGAAAAAGGTGTGCCTCATTTGTAGTCTTATTTTAGCTTCCAAACACTGGATCTTGTTATTTTTCACTAGATTAATGAGCTGCCTACTGTCAGAAATCTCTTCCACATGTAGGTATTGTGATCCTCTTAACCTTCTTTTCAGTAACTAAGTAAATTGAGCTTTCTAAGTCTTTCACTATAGGGAATGACTTTCAGAAGTCTAATCACTCTTGTAGCTCTTATTTGATTCCTATCCAATTTTCTAACATATTTTCAGAATGGGAGAAGCCACAGCTGAGTGCAATATTTGAGTAATGGTGTCATAAAAGCTTAAAGTAAAAATTGCAGTATTTACTCCAGTGTGCTGTTTTGTGGTTTATCCCAGTGCCATATATTTGAAAAGCATTTTGATGTAATATGAATGACTTTTTTTTCTTATTATCTTTTTAGTTTGGGAATTAACATGATTTTCTCTCTCATTGTGTTGGTTCTGGATTGCTTTTGCTGTTAAGGATTCAACCAATGTCAAGAGGTAAATTCTCAAGAATAATTATGAATGCTGAAGGTTACCCTTGATTTAGGTTTTGTTTCAACGGGATAATTGTTTCAGTAGGAATAGGCAGTGGTAGAGTGAACTGAACTTAGAGAGCAGGAACCACAAGGTGAGATTGGGGAAGTAATCTTCTGGGAAAAGTGACTTTCACAGTTAGGATATTGAATGGACCAGGATAGGTACAAATGCAATGTTAGCTTACCTACAGAATATGGAATATCTCTGGAAACAAATGTGTGTCAAGGGTTTTCTGAAGAGTTCCCTGTGCCGCCTTCCAGTGTGTTATTCAGACAGCTTCTGTTGGCATGTTGGGTAGCAATTTCATATCTAGACAAGAAAAACAAGAACCCAGCCAAACTAAGTTGCCTCAGGAGATGCTTCCTAAGCATACACAAAAGGTTCCTTTCCTCCCCCACCTACATCAAGATGACACCTCTGCATACACACAGCCATAATCCTAGTACTGTGGTGCACAGAGGTTAGGGCTCTGCAAGGAAAATGAGCTCTCTTTCTAAGACAGCATTTTAACAGGAGCCAGAATTTGTATGGAAATAAGAAGAAAATAACCCTTTCAGAACCTAAACTTCCCTTCGTTCAAAATAACATTTAAGTGGACTCAGACTCTTCATTATTTGAATTCATCTGTCTATATTATTTCCAAGTAATGAAAAGACATGAGCCTTTGCTTGAAGAAAAAGTGACTTCTTCAGTCAGGTAGTTTCCTCACAAGGATAAAGGAAGATTTTGCTAGTGACTTCCTTCAGTTTGTGTTCTTAACAGTAAATTCTGGAAGAAACAAACGTTTCAAGCTCTCAGCCATTTATTGCTTTCTTTTAATTTATTACTTTATTTTTAATCCCATACAAAAGCTGTCTTCTCAGACATTTGAGTGCGTTTAGTTAACTTTCCTAGCCCAGCCAGCTATCTTTGGTCAGTTCAGGACAAGCTGTGCTTCAGTCCTCACTTCAGAGTCTTGGGATTTTGTCTGTCCTCAAAAATTTGTGTCAATTACTTTGATTCTCTACTTGTTTGAAGCAAGTGATACCAGAACTTTAGGTTTTGCTTCTCTAGCTTGTGAAGTGAGAAAGAAGAGAAAACCCTTGGATCAGAAATGGTATCACTTACCCTGAAAGGAGATCAAGGGTACTCTTACAGGCAGACTGCAAACAGAATTGACTCTCTATTGCTTCCCTCCAGTATCTCACATTATCCAAATGACAAGTTTTCAATGTACTGTACTTGTATTTGCCCTGATTTTTTCCCCAAAACTATTTACTAGGGTTATGTTACCCAGAACACTACCCAGCATTTAAGAATGCTTTGGCGTCTGCCCACAATGTTGGTTATGAGGATGACTGGGATAACTGCATTCATTTGCATGACTTCTCTACAGAATTTTTAAAGCATTCTTTTTTAGAAGGGAAACCTAAATAGCAATGAATAATCTCTGAGAGAAAAGTAAGTCAGGTTACAGATTATTTTTTATATTCATGGAATTCTTTGTATGTACAAAAAGGTATTTTAGTAAATTGCAATAGAGTAAAAAAGAAAGTTGAAATCATCTGAATCCATCTGTGATATATCTTATGCTTCTAACAATTTCAGTTTAATGCCTCTGTTTAGCTTCATGCTGATCATTCATACTGACAAAAAGAAGGAAAAGAAAGCAAGGAACCTGTCATCAATCATTCATTTAATCAAGTAGCAAAAGTAGATAAATAAACATACTGAGTTAATTATTCTTCTGTATATATAATGATTGGCAATAATGATAATTTATTCCCTTTTTTAACCTTTGACTGTCAGTATAGTTTGGATTAATAGGCACTGAAAAAATGAGAAGAAATAATTTCTGATAGCCACTGAATGTTGCTAGCATTGGAGTGTTTTCCCCTGAAAATTCTCCCTGTAGGTGTAGCAGATCCATGTCATGTGTTATTTTTCACACTTCTTTCTGCCACGTTTCACGCCATTTTGGTGATTGCTATTAGTTTACAGACATATGGCCAGGAATATTTTATGAATGAAGAGAATTCTGGAATATACAATATTACTTCATATTTATATGAGGATTGTAATTTGAAGATCACAAAATACTTTGCACATGTTACTGCAGAGTGTATTCAAAAGCTAGCAAAAAAGCCAGTGTCAGAGCTAATGTTGTGTGCTCCATCCATCAGACAGCATTTCTTCCGTAGTGAGTCCTGTGTTCCTCATTTGCAATGTTTTACTGTGTCTATCCAAAGTTAAGAGAGAATTTTTAGGCCCTTTGACTTACAGGTACAGAATTCCTAAATCAGCTCTCCATATTAGGGGTGCAGGAAGGTTAGTTTAACTCCCTTTCCTGGCTTTTCACCGCCAAATTGTGTCCCTATGTGTGAACAGGTATCAAGTAGGTACCAGTTAATCAGCTACTCCCGCTTCTAAAATACCTTTCTGTAGTGATATTCCTGCAGATTAGTAAGAATTGTCTGAGCAGTGCTTGAAGAGGACACTTTGCAGCTTGCTTTTTTTTTTTTTTTATGTGTAGCGTATACTTTGAGTAAGTGGAAGGCATGTTGTATGGCATGCTTTTCATCTAGCTTGTGTGGTGGTGAGTCAATGCATAAAACTCTTTAGTTCTTCTGTAAGAAGTAATCTGGGTTTGTTAGATGTGTTTCCTGCAATATTTCAATACAAGTATTTCAGAAATGAAAAAAGCTTTGCTTATGGATCTATGTGTTTTAATAACTGAGTCCAAAACTTCTGAGGCACAAATGCATAAATTTAGATTTTGCAGATTTTGTGTTTGGATTTTAGGGGAGGGAGGGCGGGTGTTATTTGTTAGGTTTTGTGTTGTTAATTGTTATTTTTTTCCTGAGTGATCCAGTTACATATAGACAGATAATCCCCCTTTTCAGAGCTTCAAAAATGGAAATTATTTATTCTACTCAAAAATTATGCACAATATGGTTCTCTTGTATTTCTTTTTAAGGTATGAAGGGAGACAGACAGTGATGTTATTAGTCCATACCTGGGTTTTTATATACTAAGGATAAAGAAAACAACAACAAAACACAACCTCCAGAACACTTCAAAACCAACCGAAAAACTAAAAAAACCACCACCTTTGTCACTTTAAAGAATTCCGTAATTCTGAAAGAAGAGACACAAAAAGATCTGAAAAGATGAAAGCCAGTGGCCATGGGCCTGTAGGCATCAGTCCTCCAAAGGTATATTCATGTTTTGGTTGGAGATTTCCTGACAGACCTGCATCCCCAGGGACAGATGACCTTGCCATTTTGCGGTCTTCAGAGACTGTGGCCTTCAGGGCTACAGCAGGTCTAGCCAAGGCAGGAGCTGGTTGGGCTGTGTCGGGGTGTGCAGCCCCCAGTGAGCGTAGCCTTCTGCTGATGGCAACAGCCTTGCTGCAGTCCTCCAGAAGTGGAGCCTGCCATCTCCCTGTAGCTGGCAGAAGGTTGAGAGGACAACAAAGGCAATTTGCAGGCAGCAGAACTTATTAGTGAGGTTGGACATGGAGTAGACTGTAACTGCTAAATTGTAAGGAGCAATTATGTAAGAACAGTTAGCGAGGACTGTAGGAACAGTAAGTAACCACTGCTGTGGTTGCCTGAGTCTTGACTCAGATGATCTTCTCCCATACTCTGTAGATGACTCCAGGTAAAGTTTGGGTTTTGTTTTTCAGGCTTTAAGGATCTAAAATTTTATGCTTTGGGAAAGCAATTTTCGTACTCAGTTCAGAATGATATATATTCAGTAAAAGGCATTCTAAACCGAGTTGTTTTTTTTCTTTTCAATAAAGGAATAGCAAATATGTTCAGAGCTGTTTTCTCCTCATTGATTCACCTGAGACAAAAATCTAAGACTCGTTAGCTGTGTCACAAAGAATAAAATAGAGGACACTACTGCAAAAATCCTTGAAAGCAATCTGCCTAAATTTTTCCTCTGCTGCAGAGTGTCTCCTCTATCCCATCACTGGGCTGAGCACAATCTTGCCCTTTGTGTATGACAGCTTTATGTTTATTAGCAGCTGTTTTCTCCTAGCTAAGTTTGACAAAGGATATGGAAGAAAATTAAAAGAACTACATTATTCTGCTTTCTGGTAGGAAGGAGGGAATTGCAAATATGAATTGTCCCATTGCTGATGCCCTGTCCTGAACATTCACTCTGGTGCTCTCTCGTCTCCCCCCACTGCTGGGGGGAGATGGTTCCCCCTAAGAGCACAACTTTGCTGTAGCAGGTCAGCATCCATGGGAGCTGACTGACACTGGTAGAACCCTTTGTGGAGATTTTCTTCTCACTAAGATTGTTTTTTAAATGAGACACGTTCTAGAAGATAAAGTACTTCTTGCTCACTGAAGAAATTATGGTTATTTTAAGAAGGCAGTATAGATTTTTTTCATTCTTATTTGGCTATTACATTTCCAGCCTTTAAAAACTCATAATTAGCATCATGTTTCAAATTAAAAAATTCAACAAAATAAAAATTTTGAAACGTGTTTATAAAATAGTACTGTAAAAACAAAATGTTGTGTTTAAATTAATATGTCATACCAAAAGCCATTTGTATCTTTAGGTTTCAGAAAAGTAACTGATCAAGGATGTAGAATATTTTGTAAGATCATGTCTAAATGTATTGACACTGTATCAATAGGTAATTATAGGTTAGATGACTTCTTAGTTGCCAGATGCCAAATTCATGTAACAATCAAGATTAAATTATAGTATCAGCAAATCTGAATTCAACTGTTTTGCTCAATACCTGAATATTTCTTAAAACAACAACAAAAAATATTTTTTTTTCCCCATATTTGGAACAGATATTGGTATCAGTAATAGACTGAAATGTTATTTAATGGAAATTTGTTTATTTCCAATTTAGATTTTCCAGACCTTCCTGCCTTATATATTATTTACTAAGTATTTGAATTCTATTTTTCTTTGTATTTTACTGGGCAGCTTATGTACTCAAAGCATCACCTAAGTACCAATAACACATTCTTGACTGAATAATGATGTATGTTGAATGTTACTTTTTTTGTCTTATAAATGGATGGCAATTTACACAGCTGTGGATGTGGGATGTTTCAATCCCAGACCATGTTGTAAGAAAAATTGAATGACAGTGAGCAAAACAGCAGTAATTATAAAACTAATTACTAAATGCTGATGATGCCCATAGGCTTTGCATAACTAAAATTAGAAAAGGAAATTGCTTTCGGCTTCAGAGAGGCAACATGCTAGTTATTTCACTGTTTCAGTCAAAATGGAACATGGTGTGTAAAGTTCAATCAGGAATAAAACCCACATTAGTTTATGCACATATTTTTTTATACAGAAATGTTGAAGAATTCATCCTTTTTGTCTTTTACTGCAAACATATCTGTAACATAAATTGAGAAGAGTGACATGAAACAACTTGTTGGACATCTTTCTATATGGCTTTACAAGGCTTAATTTGCCATTGAATTACGTTAGCTTTACTGTTTGTCAAAAACCCTATATGAATATAAAAATGAAGTTTTTCCTGTCATCTAGGCCTATAGAAATACATATCTGGGATGAAAAAGAGGAGACATAATTCCCTCAGCTGAGTTCCAGTTCCTATTATATCTGTCCTAGAGATACATACAAGTGTGTATGTATGTACGGGGACCACATTAATTTTTTACACATAAATGTGTTTTCCCAGGGATAGAACTGCTGGAATGAATCATCACAACTACTTTAAATATACTGTATTTTTGCATTTTATGTTCATGCCTTTATTACATATACATTAATGAATATTTGTGTTTAATTAGATACATGCATAAAATACTTAAGTGGAGCTTCCATGTATTAACAAAGGTAACATGCTTTATGTAGGACCACAATATGTATTTCAGTGTGGATTTTTTTGGTATTACCACATTTCTGCTTTTTCGTGCAGAAAATTAGAATCTCTTACATATTCTTTAAAAATTTATTAAAAAAAAAAAAAGGATTAAAACATTGATGAGCTCATGAGCTACACAAGTATTAGTGATGTGAAGACAAAGCGGCAACAATTCAGGAGACAAGGAATACACGTTAGAAGATGCAGCTTAATATTTTGCATCTATGCTGTTGTTCCATGCCAAATTACATGGACATTTTGTGATTTATCCTCTGAATTAAGGGTTTGTTTTTTGTGATTGGTGAAGGGGAGTCCCATGTTGGGGTTTTTTTGTTTTGTTAGGGTTTTTTTTGGGGGGTGTTTTATATTGAATTTTTCTTTCACTTTTTTTAGCTGAGCTAAGAAATACGGATATTAGTCTTGTGTGAGTACCTAATAGCACCTTCTCAAAGACTGGAAAGGAATGGTCATTGCATTCTTATCTGTCAGTATATGTGAAATAAATAAAAAACCATCATGTTTGAATATGTGTTTTTAACTTTCAAGTCATTGAAATGTGTCTATCTATATGCAACAGCTGTTAAGAATGGAATCTAAACATGAAAAATAAAATATCTGTAATCTGTATCTGTAATCTTTTAAGATTATATATCTTATTAAATATTCTGAGTTTTGGTAAACACTAAGCCTTAGGGACATTGTTATTTAAACATTAATAGGGAAGCATATCTTAAGAATCACAAAGTACATTTCAATACATAAACATTACAGTCAGACTTATTTTCAATGTGGGCCACTGAGTTATTTTTCATCTAATATGTCTTAATAAATTTGTATTAAGGCAGATGATCTGAAACAGAGGTGCTGCATGTTATCACAGAGAATAAAAATAGTGTTTGCTATATCTGATTTTGTAGAATCAAACTGCAGTCCTCTCTTTGATAAAATTCGTGCATTTAAAGGCAAATTTCAGCTTAGCTGTCAGGAGCAGATTGTAACTGTCATCATGCACTGTTTATATGTATAAAATATAATGTTCCAATCAAGGTTTGTAAGAAAGACTCAAATGATCTTGAAGATATTAAGAACTAAATTTCTCTCCATTCTTACGGATTTTGTTATTAACAGCAGTAATATTACTGATAACATTATTTCCAAAATTCACTTCTGATTTCATTAAAATAATTAAGTGATGCTACTGAATGGGATTGTCTTTAAGAGGCACTCAAAAAAGCAAATAAGAAATTTTTCCTATAAGGAGGACACTATTTTCTCAGTGTTTTCTGTCATGTTATGCTTTAGTGATCTCTCTCTTTATTGTGTGAAAATAAACTATTTATTTTCAGTACTTGTAGGATACAGAATGTCTGACTGACTGCCGTCATTGCCTGTTGTTTTTAACATAAACATTACAGCTGTGTTTGCTTTGAAGTATTTGGCCATTATCCAGTAAATCTGTGCTGGAACACTAAATTATCACCTTATGCCCTCCTCCATCATAAAAAGGTGCTGTTGTCAATAAAACATCACTGCTGTCTTTTCCTACTTTTTATTTCTGCATATTCAGGAACATTGTTTTGTCTTCTTTATCATAATTTTAAAGCTTCTAACTAGAGAATGTCCTGAACAGGTAACCTACCAGGCATACAGAAATAGTGATGAAAGTCTATCCTCAGTTGATTACATTAGGAAATTTATACTTACTTTTTTGTGAATGTTTCCATGGTCTTTAAGATTTTTAAGAATTTAAACTCTCTGTCTATTCCACCATTTTCTTTAGAGATGTGAAGAGATTTGTATCTTTGTTGTCCTCTTCCTCTTTCACAGCTATCACATTGTATCATGTGAACTTTCAGGGTGTAGTTACATCGTGAAAACAAAAAGTGATTTAAATGGATGCAAATAGTTAACCTGACATAATCCCAGTTTTCACAAGTGGTAGTAAGTAAGTGGGACTTAAAGTATTGACTGTATCCTAAATTTCATTTTTCTCAACTGTTTCAAGTTTGTCTACGTAACTTAGGGTAATCAGTGTTGTACGCAGAAGAAATGAGGCTAGTATTGAGCAATCATGTTTCTTCCCTATTCATGCTGGTAATTCAGCATACAGTACAATGCACAAGGTTGAGTGCTTTTCTTGTGCATGTAAGTGAGGATAGAGAAATTACTGTATGTTCTACCTTTCTTCCACTGTTCTTGAAGGAGAGTGGGTTTTTTTTCCCCATATACTGTCTTTTCCTAAAGCTGAAGGATTTTCCTAGTCAATTTTCCAAAACCTTACTACTTTGCTGTGACAATTTTTGATTCTTTGAAATACTTTTCAGTATCATAAATAAGAAATGTCCTTAATAAAGAAAAATATTTAAACACATGCATAACTTTAGGCAGTTCAGTTGATTTAAACAAGATTATTAATTTACTTTGAGTTAGTAATCTATTTAAGAGTCTTACTGAACTGGAGTCGTAAAAAAAAAAGCAAGGAGTTGTTTTAACATTAGGACAAGAATTACCTTCCCTAGCTTATCATCTTTTTGGTCTTTCTTTGTGTTTGTAGTCTTTTATCAATGTATCAGTCTGTATGACAGGCTTATATCTTATAAATTTTGTATTTTAGTTTTTAAGTCTCTTTCTGTGAAATGCTAGATCTGCTGGTTGTCTGTTCTGCATTACATCTACTGCATTCTCTACACATTGTTTTTAAGAACTTAAAAGATTGATTTTAACCACATGCATTTAGATTGCAGAATTTGGTTTGAAATCATTGCAAAGAGAACCAAACCCCTTGTGAGTTAAATCTCTGAGATGTTATAATTGTATGATACATTTAGCTGATTTCTGCCCATTCTGTATTCTTGGCACAAGGGTGCCAGTACTACTGGTATCAAAGGTGTTTAGCACAAATAAACTATATAGTTGTCTTAGAAGAGAAGCCTCTGTTTTTACCCAAGAAGATCAGGTCCACTTTCTCTGTGATCGGAGTATTACAAAGCTAGCAAAGAATAATTTATATCAGAGGTTCTGTGGTGGAATGAAATGGAGCTCTTTTGAAGTATGATCTCTGAAAGCACAGCATGAAGCTCGAATAAAGTGAAGGACATTCGCTATTACAAGTAATGTCCTTAATAATCTTGTTAGTCTAGTCTCCCTCTGTACGAGACAAATGGAACATTATTGGCTTATGGGCTGTAGTAAATAATTTAGTTTCCAATATTCAGGCTGCTTTGACAGTAAATTAAAATGACATGAAAGGGGCTTGTTGAATAAAGAAAGTATCCAATCAAATTTAATTGGCATGACTAAGGCAGTAGAAATATGTTTTATAATTAAACCATGTTGTCTTGGTGCTTTATAAGCATGTACGAATCAAAATGTCAAAAATTATTCTTTGATACTGTGCATTTAAAACTTTGCATGGTAAATAGTTTTCTTAAACAAGTTTCTAGATATGCATATTGATTGAACATGAAAATAGTTTAAAGTTTTAAATAAGTCTGGTTTTAGCATTTATCTACTGATCTGCGGATTTTCTGTAAAAGATTAAAAAAAATTTGCAGTCCTAGTACCTAAAACTCTGGCTTTGGTACCTGTTCTGTATGATCCAGCCTCTTATGGGCCTATAAACTCCACACTTTATCACCTACTGTTATAATGCTGGATGACTGAAATTAGTACTAATAGGTGAAAGTTTAAAAGGAGGAATCCAACAGGAAGAAGCAAAATGAGGAATCTAAAACAGGTGGCAAACTAACAAATAGTTTTCTATTACTAATCTGTTTCTTTAGTCAAGGAGTTTTAGAGTTCACAAATATTAACCAAATATTTCACATTATTCATTGCTGAGTCCTTATTTACTCGTCTCTCTTCAATTTTAGTTTCAGAAAACATATACTGAGTGTGTATTTTCCTTAATTGCATAAAAAGAAAACATCTCTGTGGTTGCAGGAATGACAGTACCTTTAGAAATCTGCACATTTCCAATATTTTTTTTGTTCTTATATACAAATACCCCTAGTATATAATATTCAGTTACTTGCTCATGCCAATGATACTTCTTTCTCTTAAAAGAGAAGATACAGCTTGTTTGGCCATTTAAAAAAAAAAAAAAAATCATAGAAAAGTTTACCTATGACAAAGTCTTCCCAATTAACCTTGTATTTTGGAAATTATGAACAGATATGTTAGGAATGTTATTTAAGTCACCACAGTCTATGGATATATTTCCATAAACGGATGGTAGGATTTTAAAATTTATTAAACTCTAAAGTACAAGAGAAAAAGACATAGATGCAGAAGTGAAAATGAATGGCAGAATTCAGCTTTTGTTTATAACCTTGACCATGTGAATTCATTGGACTCTTAAGTGTGACATCCTGCAGTGCCAGATGCTTTGTAAGACAGATAACTGTTCAAGCTCATAAAACCTGTGTTACATATCATATTAAAAAAAAAAAAAAAAAGAAAAAAGTGAGCCTCTCTTGTCAACCTCAACTAACCTCATTTTTTGCAGGAAAAAAAAGGTTTTCTTTATCTTTGATGGGTTTAGTAACTGGATGTCCAGTCATTTATAGCCCATTCCATTCATAGTGGGTCAAAATTTCCAGCTCTTAGATAAATGAACTCCAGGTCAATGGAGGTAAATAAAGGCTCTAGCTGGTCTCATTCAGCATCTGGAAGCCTCATTGCCCTGAAAGGAGAACTGAGTGTTGACTGAGAGGAAGTCTACCTTTAAACTTCTAATGATGACAAGTCTGCACTTCTCAGCATTGTGTTCCTTCATACTTTTATTGTCTTGCTTTAGAACCTTGTGGAAATATTTTCAGTTACGTGCAAAACTTTCTTAAATGCCCTTCAAATTTCTCACCTTAGACCATTTTCTCACTCATCAGCTGCTGCTGATTTGTTGATTACACTGAATTTTACCAACAGTGATAGTTTAGTCATTGAAATTTTATATCATACCAACCAGATTCAAGTGCATAAGCCCTCCCTTGTAGTTGAATCTTTATAAAACTCTAGCTGGGGAACTCACATTTCTCTAATTATGTCATATTTAAATCAGCTTAAATATTAATACCTTGCCTGAAAATCCTTATTGAATTGAAATGCTTTGAGAGGTTCATGGGCCTTGACTCTGTTAGCTAGTACTGTTATTCTGGGTCTCATATTTGTGCTGTCTTCTGGTAGCCAAAATTGTTCTCAGTTTGTTTTCAGCTCAAAGCAGCCTGAAGAATTGCCTTTCAAGAATGGATTCCCACTGTAAATGATCAGCTAGTAAAATCCAGTCACAGTGAAACTGATGACAAAACTCAATGTCAAAATAGTGTCAGCCCTTCCATTGCCAAAGAAAATAGCAGACCATTTTCAGCAGGTCTAGATTCCACTGCAATTGTTTTTTTTAATATCATTTATTTATTCATTTATTTATTGTTTTGTGCTGGTATCTCAAAGCTGCCCAGCAAGCCAAACATCAACACATTTTTCTGGAATATTTATTTTTGTGGTTGCTGGTTCTTACAAGAAATAGGTTTCTGAATGATTCTTCATAGTGAAGGGCCTATTTTTTAAATTGTGTTGCTTTATCTGGCCTTGAAGAAAATATGGTGGAAAATGGTGAAGACTTCAATTTCATGATTGCTGATTAAATTTTTTGATTCTATTTACCTTATTCCTTTTTTTTACTATGGATTTTCTAATTTGCTATTTCACACTGAGAGTTGCTAATTTTTTAAGTCTCCCTTTTTTACTAGATGTAGATGGTCTTGTACTGTGTCTACCAAAATTTTGATATAAGTATTTGTTCTCATATCTTTTTGTCAAGGAAATTAGTTGGTAGAATAAAAATCAGGTAGACTCAAGATTTAAAACACATTATCTTAATTTCAAAGTGTTTACAAGTTGCACAACTCACAGGAAAAATAAAAAGGCAAATTCTGTTTTGGTTGTTCATTGCCTTTCACAAAATCACAGAATTGTTCTGGTTGGAAAAGACCTTTATGATCGTTGAGTCCAACCGTTAACCTAACTCAGCTGCTGAGTCCAGTGCTAAACCATATTCTTAAACCATAGCTTTTCTGGTGGTGTGCTGTTTTGATATGTCCCAAACTGTGTTTCTTCTTTGACACTGAAGATGTGTGCTCTTAATTGATTAGAATTCCAAATGCTGTTTCTGAAAAGAAATACTACATACTTGAAAACTCATGTGAAAAATAGTGATGTATTTAGATTTACTTTTTGACATATTACTGAAATCTAGTTTAGTAAAGCCAGAAGTTCCCTTGCTATATGTGGAGGTGTGCTGGATTTTTTTTATTTTTTTATATTTTTTTTATTATTGCATGATCCATTTGTGCTGAAGTGGAGATTGTGATGAATTCCAAAATAAAATAGAACTTGGAGAAAAACAGCTCTCTCCATGTCTGTACTACTTTCCTGAATTAGTATTTCAGAGCTTACCTTAACAATTTAAAAAGAAAACAAAGCCTAAAACGAGAAAGCTAAATTGCATTTTACATTGTGATTTAGTTAACTAGACAATGTCCATAATGTCAAGAGTGTCATTTTTTCGTTATGAAGTCTAGATTATATTCAGTCAATACAGAATAAGGCTTAGGAGCTATAATATGTGAAAAATGACCATATGTGATAGATTTTTGCCGAGTAAAATTCACAGTGATACAATTGCTTACCTTTTCATAGTGACACTTATTAGAACTTATGAGAATCATAAGAGGCAATCTCCTTCTAGCAGAAATATAACTTTATATTTGTTTGTTAGAGCACCGTACATTACTGGGGAGATGTGTAGTCCATCTTACTCGACTAAGACAATGCAAAACCATGTGCCACAGTAGCATACTCAAGTTCTTATAAACATCTTACTTAAAGATACTTTATGATTTTATGGCTTCATGAACAGAATGTTTGATCTTTTTAAAACTTTAACAACATATTTTTACTATTTTGGGTTTGTTTTGGTTTTTTCTCCACTTCATTCTTTACTAAGCTCATGCAGAATATGTGCATTTTTCTTTACTGAAATTCATCACTACTCTTTCATATCAGTGAAATATGAGAGTAAAAATAGTAGAATTTTTAAGGCTTTTGTGTAGACTCAGGAGAGTCTTTCCTGCAATATCTAACTGAAAGGGTAATGAACTGTAAAATATGTTGAAATGATTGGGGATTAAAAATCTCTCGTGTGTAGTGACAGTACAATTATATTCTACAGTAAAGGTTTCTTATATTAAGTGTAATAAATAAAACTTATTTTTTTCTCTGTGATTGGTTGTCAGCACTGTAATGATAGCTTTGACCTTCCTCTTCAAATGTCGTTAGCCTGTGACCGACTAGTTGGGATGCCATAGAATGAATTGAGATGGTGGTACATGAAGCCAGATATTGAAGTAAGAAAAAGAAAAAAAGACAAATAAATAAATTTTAAAAAAGGCATATTTAAGCAGTCAGGTCTGTGTTGTAACTTTTGAGTCTTTTTCTTCTGCTGCTCCTGCACCACTACTTTACTCACCTTTTCTGTCTTGCAACATGGGAATTTATCTTAAAATATCTTTAACTCTAGCTGCAATGTCTGTGCATTTAGTTCTAACACAGCTAGTTAGCATTTTTAACATTCAGATTTATATATGCTTATAGCATGTTGCTCTTTCTATTCAAACAAAAGCAGCTGTGTTCATCAGTTTGTGGGGACCAGCTAGAGGAATGCAAAATAATTTCCAGTTTCTTTTGAAAGGTGGAACTGTCAGACCAAGGAACATACCATCCTCTTACTAATGTTTGGGTTGTGCATTACCAGATGCAGAATGTAAGCCTCTATTTTAACATTTCTAAAGCTAATCCAAAGTGTGAATACTGTAGAAATACTGAAGTACTAGTGACTAGCCATAGTTCTTAATCAAAATTATGTGTCTCTTGTTTTCCTTTTCCCCCTACTTTTTCTCAGGCACTCTGTATCTGGCTGGGACTTCAGACAAGCAGCTGTCTTGATAGTTGACCTGTTCAGCTCTTCAATGTGCCATTTCTAGATACAATAACTGACTCTACTCTTTTTGAAGGCTTGAAAGCATCATTCCTACAAAGAGTTTAGCTTCTTTTGGCTCAGGGAACAAGGGGTAGAGCTCTTTCAATCTGTACAGCAACTTCCCTTATTGACTGCCATTTTGAGAGGTAGTTATTTGTCTTGAAGGAAACCGTACCAGGTAGCAAGGCACATAAAAATAGGTGCAATTATACTAATATTTGACATACTTTTAAAATATTGTTAAAGCAATATTATTGCTTTAACTAGCCTGTGCAATTACACAGAAGTGCATCATTCATCATTAATGATCTTCCAAACAACTGTGTTAGTGTCTAAAACCATCTAAGTAATGATATTTCTACTCACTTAATAGATGATCCTCATATGACCAGTCATAAGGAATGAGAGCTCACTTACTCTAAATTTATCTGAACCTTAAGATGGGAGAGCTGAAAACTCCTTCACTTTATGAGAACTTTTGATTAGGGTTTGGGTAGGTGGATAATGAAAGAGTGAAACATTGAAATGTGCCTAAATAACATGCTGTTACAAGCCTTATGATAGATTTGTGTTTGACTTAACAGCTTTTGGAACCTAATAAAAAGAACTTAATTGACAATTTCTTGAAATTGCTAAGAAAAACTAGTGATGTTGGTAGGGTATAATAAGGAGTTTTCTCATCACTGTCTTCAAGATTGAGCCTATAGAAAAAAAAAAAAAAAAAAAGGATTTATCTCTGTGGTAACTCTAAGTAATTGATATACAGACAAGGTTTGGTTCCAATTTACCAGCAATAAAGTTGTAATAGGGTTTTCTCTGCAATTTTAGCCTTAATGTGCTCATTCCAAAGAGCGGTATTTTTCCAAGCGAACAAATAACATCAGTAAAGCTTACGATCAGTAATAGCCCCACACTGATGCTCGCATTAAACTTGTTAAATCAATTCACTAGACACTTTCTGAAGTGGACTGTCTGTTTACTTTGACTTGCACCCTCTGAGGATTATCCATCAGTTACGTTTATTTGAATGAACTTTACATTTGAAAATTCTAATTGTTCATGCATAATTGTGGTTACAAAGCTGTCCTCCCTTTTTTTGCATTTGTATTTGTCACTTCTTTTTTTTTCACCTTAGTTGTACAAAGGATATGGGTACTTAGTGACACACAGTATGTTGTATGCTTAGCTTTATCCAAATCCCAAATGAGCATTTTGCTGCATAATTATGGTGGCTTCTCTTGGTAGTTATGTATTTCATATTGCTATTTACTGAAGGTACCAATCCACTATGTGTAGTATTGTTCTTCTAGGATAAAAAAAAATTAACATACAAATAATGTAGGATTACAGTATTTTGAAATAATTAGCAAAACGTGATAAATAGTAAATGATTTATTAAAGATGTAATTTAGTCAGATTTGCTGCATAAAATATTAGAGTGCAAGAAGCCATAGTGTACTCTGCAAGGAATAATTTTGTAGATGGTTAATCTACCAACTAGGCTTCATTTTTCACTCAGCACAAACCTGGTATGCTACTGCACACTGCCTTTTGTCAGTAGGCACAAAGAGAAATCTGAAGTAATCAATCTTTCTTATCAGTAGCATTCAGTATGTTTACCTTTCTTTTATTTTATTCTTTGGCTCTATAAAGTAGGCTAATATAAAACAAAATGCACAAGTCTGAAAGTTTGGAGTTATCTGGTAGCTGAGTACATGTTGTAAAAGGTAGCGCAAAACTAAAATAATGGCCTTACCCACAGCATGCATTAAGGAAACCGAAAATGTTTTGGAAATAACTGAAGTCCTGGAATAAGAATGGGTCATGGGAAATGGGAAATTCCTGGATAAGGAAGCTTTATCACATAGCTAAAATCTGCATGGATTGTTATGTTTAGCAACCATTTTGTCACACTCCGAAGGCTCAATACACATATGCAGGACACTGAAGAAGAACCTGCTGCCTGTGAAACGCTACAGCTGTCCCTTACATGCATCATTTCCCTTTCCGGACAAAATAATTTTTTGCTTTTTCCTTAAGTATAAGTAAGTTTTTATAATGGACTGTGGTATGTTTTTTTAAATGGCTTGATTGTAAAAGTATTCAGACTAGATGCATGGCAGAGTACTTTCCCTTTTTTTTTTTTTTTTTTCTGCACCTTATCCCTCATATAGTCTTAATTTAACTGCCCATCTAGTGTAACTCTGGTTAGCTATTTTTACGTGCTTTCAAGTAGGTAATATGGCATTACTTGAAGTGGTGTCGTAGAGGGAAATGTCTCCTCCATAATACACCAAAAGTTTGTAAATACATAGTAATGCACTATAATGAAGAAACAGAAGGAATGAGCAGTATAATTTATTCTATATATAAATAGTTCATCCAACCCAGATATTTTCTTCCATTTCATTTGTTATAATTTCACATTGGAAAAATCCCATCCCTTAAGCAATGTCTCTTTCTTTTTTTCTTTTTTCTTCCTTGCTCTCCCCGCCCCTCTTTGTATATGGGAAAAAACAACCTCCTGCCTCTTTCAAACCCCACCTTCTTCACCCCAGAAATAAGACGATATTCCCATTTTCTGCAGAACAGAAACTCCAGAATTATACTCTCCAGGAAATTAGTTCAAACCATGTATAATACAAAATTTTCTTAATATTTATCTTCAGTAGAAATTAGGAGGCATCTAGTCTTTGCCTTTTTAGAATTAATGAATGCTGTTGTTTCAAGTGTAGATTTGCAATTTTTAAATATGGAAAGTGTGGAAAAGTAAGATGGTATCTTGTCATTGTTTCCTCTGCCCCTTTCTATTGAACAGCTGCAACTGAAGTAATTTGCAGGTGATTAGAAAAGATGTTGAAATTGTGGAAAGCTTAGTGATAGATAGAAGACTTTTATGTGACTCACAGTTTAATTAGGGTTGAAAAATAACAGAATTTACATAGATTCTGTCCTGTTAGGTCACAGTTGATTGACATTTACAGTATGTTGATCCCTCTTAAAAGCCAGTTATTGGAACATTCTGACATACCTAAACTACCTTTTCCTTTTTTTTGTTTGTGTTTTATTTTATATGATTGCAGCATTGTCAGTGAAATGAACTGGGCTGGGTGGTGTCTCTGCCTTTACTAATAACTTCCACCCAGTCTTGGACATGGGAATCTAGAGTGGACAGGGATGGAAACAGATGGCTCCATCTCTCAGAGGGGACTGTAGGCAAATCCATGACAATAGATGGTAAGAAGAAGGTGGGAGAGACCCATCCTTCCCCAGTCTATGCTTGGAAGCATTACATTATTGAGCAGTACAAATGGCATTACTGTTAATATTTTATGCAACTAATAATCTTCCTAATCTGTGTGCTACTGTAACTTTACAGTTTTTCTTTCTTCATTCTTGTAATTCCTACGTTGGGGAGCTGTTAATTTTTAATGGGATGGTAGTAGAATGGTTGAGGAGGAGACAATCACAAAGAACATTTACTGATAAGCAACTTTATGTTACAGGGAAAAAAAGAGGAATATTAGTATTGTAAGTGCTCTGGCAAAGGAAATTGCCCTTAATCTGGAAAATGCTCCTAATACACTAGAAGTTCCAGTTCTTACTGACTTTCCTGACTTATCTCCTTATTACATATTCTGCAGTTATTTATGGCTAGATCTCTGTTAAGAATTGAAATCCATCTGGCTCTTGCCAGTATGTACAGTACTCAGATGCTCTCAGGCAAAACCTTCAAGTGGGTTTTGGATAATAATTCAGGAAATCTTTCAGGAATTAAATGAACAGGAGGTGTATTTTTGAGTGTATATTCTCTTTCTTGCTTTTTTATGTTGGAAATTGGGTAAATCTCCCCATGTTAATCCAGATCACTAAAATTATTTTCCCTGCAAATTGAGTATTTTAGCTAAGTCCAGTGAATTATGTCAAAGACATCAAAGCAGATGTTCTACTTGAAATTATAATTTCTATTTTTTTAACTGTCTTTAAAGAGAGAGAAGCTTTATTGGGTAATACTTGATCAAAAAATCATGGGCAAGTTATGTATTCTGTTTCTGGTGGTTAGTTTTTATTTTATGTCTCAATGGAAAGTTCTGTTCCCAGCCAAAGTTTCTTCCTGAGCAGAAGTGCTCAACAAGGTGGCAGCAGTGAAGCATTAGAATGCCATTACCCAACAGCCCTTTACTCCCCTCCTTGTACACTTGAATGGAATGGAAGCAATTGCTGCACAAATTTAGAACATGGCTCAAACTGACATATTTGAGTCTTTTGTGAGATGCCTAAATTGCTATCATCTTGTCCACTCTGTTCAGTAAGGAATAAATAATGTAAAAGACTTCTCCAACTTTTCTAATAACTCTAATCTTGGTTTTAGGTAGCGTAAAAAGAGCTTCAATGTTTTTGTTTATTGGTAGTTTTTCCTCATTTGTGATTTTGTTCAGCTCCTATGTAATGATGGGGAAGAAGACAGGCTTAATCAAATACTTTTCCAACTGATTGAATGCATCTACCTAATTGACAAGGATAGAAGCAGAAGTATTCCTTGCACAAAATGATTCAAGATTGAAAAATCATTATTTTTAAGATGCAACCCCTTTGATTTCCTAATAAAAGCAGGTCATGTGAGTAATTACGTCCCACTAATTTCTGATTAAACTTTTACTGCAAAAATTGCCCCATTTGCTTTTTAAAAAGTTTTTCAAAGGAACAAAAAGTTTTGATGAGATTTGTTAACTTTGAAGCAAAAGGTATTATAAATCAGGTTGTATATAATTGTTGATTAGACAGTTAGTATCTCCCCTAGGCGAGCCTGACTTACGCAGCGACCTGTTCAGAAGAATCTCTGATTTGTTTCCTTAGGGTATTGCTTGTTTTTATTTTGAATGGAAAGTTATATTCAGAATCATTTTGTTGATATTTAAGATTTAGTGAAAGAAGAAAGTGTATCATTTGGTAATAACAGAAGTTACATTGAAAGGATGCATTTGTTCTTCTCAAGTTTACATTTTGTTTGAGACAAAAGGCTAGTGACAAAGGTTCTTATCTATAATGCTGTTACTATGTGCTTGGTTTATGTACTGCTAATAAAATATGAATGTTAACAATTCTTTATTTACCCCTTGAAGAAGTACACAACTTTACTACCGTCATAACGCCAACTCTTATGTATAAATCTTAGTTTGATTATTTCCAGTTTATTTGCTGGCATTTCAGAGCTTGACAGTATGCCCCCATGTGTCTGCTATTCCACAAGTGTTTGTACTGCAGACTACTGGCAATTATATATTTGAAGATTATTATCAGAGGCTTAATTACTGCCTGTAACTCTTGATTGGCTAAGAAACTGATTAATTTTACTCCTTGGTCACAATTAAAAGAAAAATACATGTAAAGACAAATGAATAACAGCAGCTGAGTCATCCCTTCTGTCTTGTGTGTGTGTTCCATCTTCATTAATCTGATCCTGTTTTTTTCCTGTCCTTTTTTTCCTTTTTCTTATTTAAATAAAATTATGTTAGTGTTTGTGCTGCTGGTTTCTAAGGACACTAGTTTAGTGGCCATGCTATATGCTAGTGATGCCTTCAAAGAGAGCAAGGAGAGCTTAACCATCACAAACCTGTAGTGATAACCACAAGCCACTGATAATATGGTGTTGACTGTACCCCTGCTAAAGCAGATACATTTCAATATAAGAAGTCACTGGTACATCACGTTTTATGGTATACATGGGTGTGGAGGCCGATGACTAATGAAGAGATGTGCTCTTACGGTGTGAAGAGATCATTGATGAGCACAGAGATGTTCTGATGGAGAAATTTTCTTATGAAGGATTAAAGTCGCAAGGAGAGGAAACTTCTGTATAATGTTATAGCACCTTGTGAGATGGGATGGCATTGAGAGAACAAAATGGGGTCAAACTATGCTGGATTGGATATACAATGAGAAGATCATGAACTGCTTATAAAATAATAGGAAGGGGCATAATGAGTATGCAGAGGGAGAGCTGAGTAAGGACAATGATAAGGCAGGCAGAAATAGGGTCAGTGTGGCAAGTGGAGGGCTGGAAAAGGAAAGCAGAAAAATAGGTCAAAGAAATGTTAACAATAAGAAGGCACTGATGGAGAATTGTAAAAAAAGTGTGGGGAGGGAGGTCACATTGGTTTGGGTCCGTCTTCAGATGTAAGTCGATATTTACTTGTAAAGTATAAAAGTTATTTGGGAAAACAGGCCAAGCAAATATTGATTTAAACCAAGAGCTTTTAATATTGTTGTTCCCTTTTGTTCACTATGGCGTTAGGAGCTGAACTGTTCTTTTATTTACTTAGAGGTAGTTGTGTTGCAGATAACTTTGATATAGGCTTTTGGGCTTGCTACCAGTCATCTGAAGCTTGACCTGTGAAAACCGTCCTTTCTGGGCTTCCAAAGTAATACAGTTTTAAAAAGCAGTACAGGGCCTCTCCTAAGTGACCTGCCAATCATGCTAAACTGAAATGTTATTTGCAGTGGTTTTGGAATGTGGTTTAATAATTCCTGGGGGACAGAATTCAGACCATGAAATACATTTCGCTTTGGATCTGAGGCCAGACCTGTCATGTGGTTCTGAAGGTGAAAACTGATGTAAGACTGATCCAGTAAGTCTTGTTGGAAAATAAGGAGGCATATGATGCTTTGAATGTATGTAGATTGTTGTAAAGCTGTTAAAGAATGTTAGCGTGCATGGTAGAAATAGTTTCGTTTCAAAAGTATTTAAAGAATGACAGGATAGATAAGCACTTGACAACAAACTTACAGTGAGGAGTATTTAGTATTTCACTATTGCAGTTTTCTCACCAGACAGGTAGTCATTATATATGTGCTATACAAAACCTCAACAGGTTAGTTTCTATGTTTTTTTACTTAACACTGATTCTTTGGCAGAGAGCTGCTTGACTGTAAAAAGAAGTTTTAATACTTGAATTTGGTAGTGATTCATAACCACATTTCAGAATATCTGACACTAAAAATAATTACAAAATTTCCTGTAGGCTCCAAATTAATAGCAATGTGTTGCTAGAGAAGATTCTGTTGATATACCCTCCCTACTGGCTTCCAACTGTTTTATGTGGACAACTCAAAGATAAGAATTAGATGTATTTTCCTTGTCAAATAGTTCCTTGACTTTCATTTAAAAAAAAACAAACAAAAACAAACTTTTATGCAGGTGGAATTTCTATGCTTCACTTCTGGATTAGTAACATGTATGGAACTTCTTTACATGTGTGAAGTTCATTAGAAGTAAACCATATAAATAAGAGATCATTTATTTGCACTTATTTTCTTTTTGCTTCAGACTCATTACACATGCAGATGGCTGAAGTGCAGTACATGATAAAGCTGATTGATGGAGTTGTATAGTATTATCTGAAAGGTCATATTTTCACCTGATTCCCCTGGAATTTGCTGTATACACAATTTAAGTGATTTCACTGTAAATCCAAGGTTGTATATTTAATGCACATTCTTAATATGTGCAAAATATTAAATATACATATATGTGATGCAGGTAATAGAATAAAAGCTTTTTTATCACATTACTTTAAACTTTAGTAGAAAAACAAGATTGTAAAAGTAAATTCTAGTTAGTCCTGGGCCTTTTGCAGCTCTCATGCAGTTGGACTGGAGGCTCTATCCTAAAGCCACCTGAAACCCCTGGAAGGCAATTATCAGAGACACCATGTCTTGGGTCCAATGGGTACTTTCCTGAATGTACACCTTGCAGTGGTCTCACTCACTGTTAGGTGTTCCTACAGATAGTCTTCTCATCATCCTGAGATGGCTTTTAGTCAAATGAAGGTTAAGTAGTAGAGCGGAAAGGCTCAGGGAACTGGCCCATTGTAGTCTCAGGTAGTTGTTAATGAACCATTCTCATAGATTTGTTGTCAGTAATCTGTATTACTTTCTTCTTTATATTACAGAAAATATATTTAAATACTAACTTCAAGACAATTAACTAACATTTCACCTTAAAAACAGGGCTTTCTCTGTCACTTTATTTCCTGTCATATAACAGAGCAAGTGACTCATAATCCAGAATTCCCATGCAGTTCTTTTATAAGCATTTAAGATCAAATACTTGAAGTTTAACTTAAAGACAAAAACTGTATTTCCTAACAATTGTTTATTTCAAGATTTGTATCATTCTGTCTTTAAGTAATTATGTACAAATATTATTAGAAAGGAGCACTTTGCTGAAATTTATATTGGATATCAATGGCATATGTCATATTCCTTCTAATTTCACTTATAAGAGGGTAAATATTCTAGGGAATGCCTGCTTCGCCTTCATCGTGGTCTTTACTCACATTGTCACTAGTGCCCTTGTAAAACGGTTGCTTGCCCAAGTGTAGTTGACAGCTTGGACAGTGTACTAACCTGCACATCTAAATAAAATAACATTGTGCAGCAATATAGTAGTGGAGATGTCATCTGGGTGCTTAATTTCTCCTCTTTGTAGACCTATGTCCGCAGAACTTTAAATGACAAGGTTTGCGAGTAATATCCTTTATTAGACTAGCTCACATGGTGAAAAAATAAATGAGCATTCCAACCTTTTGGGGGGTCTGTAAATGCATGCATTTTGAAGGAGATTTTTTAAAAAACTGTCACCGTTTGACTCAGGTCCGACAACAATGCTCTCGATCCCCTCCCCCTTCCACCCGGGTAGGGAAGGAGAGAGAGAAAAAGAGAGAGACTTGGCTGGATTGAAAACTAAACTACACAGCTTTAATTAAAACACTAATGAATGATATAAGAGAATATATACAATTATATACAAATGTGTTCAGGTATGAGCAAAATCCTCTAGCTTCCCCCCACTCCCAGCAACTCCCACAGCACTTCCCTGAGCTGGGAACAGTCCCGAGGAATCCCGGAGCTGCTGCTGGAGAAAGCGGAGAAGTGATGAGGGTCAGGAGAGCTCGAGCCTAACGGTCGATGGTGATGGATGGATGGAGTCCTCCCCAGACTCCGGCCATGGATGGAAGAGAAGGGAAGAAGAAGAAGGAAGGAAGTTGTCTTCTGTGATCTCTGACCTTTCTCTGAGCTTACGTAGATATATGGAATGGAATATCTCTGGCCAATTTTGCTGTCTGTCTATCTCAGCCTCCTGCGAGGGGTCACAGATCTCCCCGTAGTGTCTGAGCCGGCAGAGTGAAGGTGCGACCTTGAAGACTCAGTAGTTAGAAAAACATTCCACTGTCTTATCAACCTAGCAGAACACACAGTTGCTAGTTAAAAGAAAGCTTACTGAAGGAAAAAAAAAATCAGTAAAAATGAAAATTGGCTTAATCCTGGCTCAAACCAGGACAAAACCCCACTATCTTTGTGTATACTTGTTGCATGTATATGAATGTAAAATAATGCTATTTACATACCGTTTACCTACATAGTTGACATTTGTAATTATCTGTGTGTATAAAATGACTGCCAAATCTTGCTTAAATGCAATGCTTGAAATGTAGTACCTGGGGTAATTCTAAAAAGAGACAATTGCTTCTCTATATATTTTATCAAAATAAAAGGAAATTAATAGCTGTAACATAATGACCCTATTTTCTGACCTTGAAGGTTTCTGAAAAATGGGCTATGCACTTTAGCTTATTTAAATGTCATTAGTTTATGGCCTGCAATATTCAACAGTTTAAAGTTGCTAATTAGACTAATCATTACGAAAATGTATGTGAGAGGATGAACAGTTTTTATTAGCTTTTTATAATGTGGCAGCAGGTCAAAACAGAGATTATCTACCATACTTCTAAAGTTCAATACGGTCATTTAATTAATTGTGTGGAATCGTGGCTAAAGCATTAGACATATGCAATCAAATAACTTTTTGTCTCCTGCACCAACTTCTGGTCTTCTTAAAATCTCAATTGTTTATACCCATTAGTTACAGCCTAAAAGTAACTTGCATAGTCTGGAACAAATACCAGTCATTGCATATTTTTGCTCAAGAGTAGCATTGGGATCAGCTTATTTTTCAGTAACCAGAAAATGAGTTCTGGTTTGGGAATAGTCACTAGGGAAGGTCAGGAGCAAGGTTACTCATAAGACCACAGGTGTTAATTTTTATACTGATTTGTTGAAGCCACCTGGAAAATGGGTATTCTGAGAACTACCGCTTTCCAACAATGCTGTATTTGCTTACTGCTTTTGAACAAAAATATTTATTCAAAATTTCTTGATTAAAAAAAATAATCCATTATTGTTCATTCTGCCATCTGTTTTTGTACTTACAAGAGTACCATTAGCATAATTAAATTAGCACTTTTTTCTCTCGGTATTTCTTACATTGCTGTGTACTCCAACTTATTATACAGTCTTAAGTGAGGATCATTTTATAGTTAAATCACAGAATTGAATTGATTATGTCTCTTGTTAAAAACCTATCTTAAGGCATGATCTTCAAGTTCTAAGGGACTTTTGTGGAGGTAATAGTGTTTAACCTAAAGTCATACAAACTTGTTCGTTAACAAGCTTTAAAATATTGACTATGATACTGGGGAGAAGACATCTCACTAGAGTAGTAGGCAAATTATTTGGAAGATGTGCACATTGACTTCTGATGCCTGACACTTTTTAAATTTTGCCTTATATGTTTATGCAATGGCAATACCATGTTCTGTAGGTCTTGTCCCTATGTAGTTTAAATAATAATTTAAAAAAATAGAAATCTTGAATACTGTTAAGGATGGCAAATGAAGGCTAGTATAAGGGAAATTTTCAGCATTATTTGGACACAACACCATTCTCCACTTCTTTGTTTTTTACACATTTTACATCCGGAAATTGCAACAATCACCTCTCCCGCTACAGAATGCCTCTCAAAGGAAAAAAAATAATTGTTGAATAACATAGGTGATTTTCAGCAAGAATTGAAGAAAATTATGCTTTTAATTAACCAAATACAAATTTTTCAGGAATCCTTGGATGTCCAATGTCTATACGTCCAAGGACTCTTAACTCATTAAGACAAGGTGATGTGAAATAACAAGAAACTGTTTGACTGTTTAAAAGTTCATGAAAGCTTCTTAAGCATGTTTTATGTGTGTGGTCTGTGCATACAGACCACCCCATTTATGATTAGATATTTAATTTTTGTACCACTTAATTTAAAATAGGTCCATGTGGTCTTTCAGACAAATGGTTTAATAATTTAATTCAAATAATTAAAATAATTTCTTTCTACCTTTACTGCATTTTCAGATTCCATTTTCAGGTTACATTCTCTTTTCATTCACCTTCAGGTGAGAGCAGATCTATACTTGAACAACGCAGTGATGTCTGTATTCACGTGCTGAGTCAGTATAGGAACTAGAAATAATCTAATCACAGCAGGATGGAGCTTTGAGCACATGCATTCTTCACTATACTGTGCAGTATGACCTCATCCTGAATCCCCTTTCTTCAGAGTCTCCTGGTCCATTCATCTGCAGCTCCTGCCCTGAGCTGCCTGAGCACTTGGGTGAAGCAGCCCCTCCATTCCCTGTGCTTCCAGGGGAAGCCAGAGAGAGCCTGTTTCTTATGGCCTGGGTGATGGGAGACACGAGAAGAAACCCAGGTGCTACCAAGGATTATCTGGGGTTTATGAAAACAGGCAGAAAACCAGATCTGTACAGCAGTCTGCCAAACCTTCATATTTTTTCCTATGCTAGAATAATCTTAGTACATCCTCTCTTATATAGCTTGCTGTTCTTTGCAGTTTTTATTTCATCTATTTTTGCTTATACTAAGAACAGGTTTTCTGGAAGGAGATTCTGTCTTACTGCTATGAGGTTTAATAGTTTTGGAGTCCCTCTGGAACCTACATTACTTAGCTCTTAGCAGCTGCTGGAGCATGTATTCAAAGCTACATGTGAAAGTGAATGAAAAATTTGGTGTTCTGTTGGTTTATTTGAGAAAGCTCTGAATAAGAAAGATTTTCACCACCCTTGTATCCCTTCAGATTCACCATGTTAGTATGTGGCATGTTTTGCTTAGAGGTAGGTTTTTCACAGTAGGCATACTACATGTTGACAACATGTGAAACAATACCTGTCAACTTTGATGGAGAAAAGACGGTTAGTAACTTTGACAGTGAGCTAGTGATAGTAAAGAAGTAATCTCAGTATACCTGTAAAAGCAGGGAATTCTACCTCTGTCTGTCAGTCTCTTATTTTTCCTTCAGCTCTCAGTTTTGCATTGCCTTATTCCTCTGCCTAAATTTCTGTTTGTGTAGACATCAAAATACAAGACAGCTGCTCACCTTGGACAACATTTCAGGTACACAAAATGGTCTCAAATTTGAAGAGAAATTTTGAAGATGAAAAATCTAGACCAAGGTAATTGGATACAAATCTTGATGTAAAATTTCTCTTTAAATTATTGGTCCAATATGATTGGGCATGGTGATTCCAAGGGTCTTTTCCAACTTGAATGGTTCTGTGATTCTATGAAATAGACCCATAATTATCCTCGCAGAATTGTAATCTGTGTTCTCTTGCATGCTCTCCTAAATTACTGAGTCACTCTTTAGTCTAATTTTAGTGGCAGTTTCTTTCTTTATACAGGGAGTTAGTGTCTTTAAACACTGAAATACTTGGCTGTTACAACAGCCTAACATAGGTGTGTTTTGAAAATCTTGCTTCTGAATACCTTTTCTTGTGGTCTGATGGGTATTTCTTCAAGGTTTGTGCTTTGAACATTTATCAAACTCTTCAGTCATCCAGGTTTTTGGATTCTTGTGAAACCAATGCCAGAGGTCATGTGGACATCTGACAGCGTGTTGCACTTGTGGGTGGGAGTTGGTGATAAGTGAAAAAAATAATGCTGCAAACCTATTGATAGTGTCTAAACTGATAGAACTGCAACAAAGCATAACAAGCAAACAAGTAAAGCCATTCTAGGTTCAGGTAATAAACATTGCAGCTGAAGGAGGGGGAAAAAACGTGGGATTAGATGGGAAAGACCATTATTGCATCAAAATGATGCATCTGCAAGCTCCTTTCATGAGTGTTTTATGACTAGGCAAACACATTTTCTTGTTGGCTTCTGCAGTAAATGTTTCTCCTTTATTACTTGATAGCCACTTAGAATTTAGCCTGATTTTTAACAGTGCTAACATACAGTACTAGGAAAATTTATTTGAATAAAATAAAGCTACATTCTTCTAAACTGGAGTCATAATATTAATACTTAAAATACACAGCAACATGCTGGGAAAATGGGATAGTTATTTAGATGTATTATAAAATGTATCCCACTACTTTGATGTGATTCACTACTATTTCACCAAACCAATTTAACAGTCTCATGTGGAGAGGGAATAGTGCAATTAAAATTACTAACAGAGATTTTCACATTCATCTATCTAATTCAGGGATGGATGATAATGAATTAAATACCTTTTTCCTTCTTTGAAGTCAAATCAGTTTTAAATTAATCTGAGCTAGAATTCATATTTAAAGAGTGTGCCTGTGTGCTGTTACAGCATATGGAGACAGATTTTCACTTGAAAAATCGGTGTTCCAGCTCAGGTTCGTGTGCTATTTGTCTGTTTTGTTTGTTTGTGGTTTTTTCCATTAGATTTTTGAAAATTATGTGAATGTATAACAGCAGTTGCTCAAAAGTTAAATGGCTTTGCAGTATGCTGTGCTCCCTAAAACTAAGAGCTTCTTGGAAGAGAATTGCTGTCATTAAATTTGCCTTGGTCAAAATTAAGGAAGGTAGAGCAAAAGACTGATAGCACTGGGAACAATGGTCCCTAGACACTTGTTAATCAGACATTGGAAAACCCAATGGATAATCCTCCAGGGTGAAGTGGCTAAATTTGTTTGTAGACATCATGAATAAAAAGCAGTTCGCAAATCATTATGGAGCAGCATAAAAAAATAACACGGATTTGCCGTTATCTATGTGTGATATTACTCTGAAAAAAACCCAACAAACCTAAAACACCAAACCTCAAGCCTCTTCCTGGTGCTTCCCATAATTAGAAAAGGAAATCAGATCTCACTTCTTAAGCAAGCAAGTCAGGGTAGCAAGAGTCACGTTAACCCTTCACCTAACCACAGATTAAATAATAGTTGTTTATTAGTAGGGGTCTACTGGTAAGATATTTGATGAATCCTGCTCCATCACTGAGTTGGCAATACATATGATCACTTTTGGTTCTCAACAAAAGCTTTAAAATAAGTGAATGAAGAAGCAAACTCATGCCTGTGTGCTGACTGCACTTGCAGATGGTCTGTAAATACTGAAAGATGTAAATTACCCATTCTCTAGAGGCCTAACCCATTAGGGGCTGATGAAGAACAAGAATTGAAAAAAACTGTGAGTTATAGGTAGATTTTTTTGCAGTGTTACCATGTTTCTTTTGGAGGCATCTTGCAGTAGTTTCCACATATTGCTTATCACTTTGTGGCTGAACAGCAGTATCTTCCATGCACATTAGCTTTATTACATTTGTGAAAAAATCAACACTTCACAGGAGAAATAATTCAGTGGGATTTACTTTAAAATATAAATTGTGAATCTGTTACAAACATGACAGTTGGAAGCTAGTATTGTACCCTCTGTATTGATTGCTAGCTTTTTTAAGATAAAAAAAATAATAAAAAATTATGGAATGTACTCATTCTACATGTGAGGAAATGCTTGTCTTGCACAGATTTAAAAAAATAAATAATAAAAATCATGCAGGTGCCTAATTTGTTAAATCTAAGCTAATTATACCCGAATTCAGAAGTATCTTATATCTTACTATTTACTTTGTAACTCTGCCTTGCTGCTGTGCTGATTGCTAAGTGAATATTTCAGTAACCAAACTAGGTTGTGTACTCACATTTGCAGAAGTAAAAACTCTGTGCACAGAGGTGTCTGTGCATTTTGCTTAAGCACAAATTGCCACAGGATGCAAAAGAAGTGATGGAAAAGTGGTTGCTGCAGTTCTGCAAAAACTTGCTGTGAGATGGTTTGTCGCAAAGTGAGTGAGTGAGGCAGTGCCATAGATTTTTCTACTTTTAGATCTCAGATTTTGTGTTCCCATAACTTAGATTTATTTTATAGCACCAAGGAAAATCAGATGGTTGAGATTTCACCAAAAAGAAGTAAGTTACAACAGAACAGCATGCTTTAAATGGCATAAATGAGCTAGCTAGGAAATGTGATGACATCAAGTCTCTCAAGCTCCTATGTGCCGTGCTGGCCCTGTGCAAGGCCTGAGCACTTTGTAACATTTTTATTTCCCATTTACCTGCAATGTAGCCCAGAGGTTCTTAGAACTTTTGAGTGCAGTAAGTTTTCTTTTCTCTATCTCTTTCTTTACTTCCCATGACAAAGGTGATAAATCAGTGACCTTCCTTGTAGTAAAGAAAAATGGGCAAGTCTTTATGCAGCTTCTGTCAATGCCATCCTTTCAGACTGCTGGAAGAGGTCACCAAGATCAAATATAGACATCTCCCACTAGAGTGGAGCATGTGACCTTGAACCCTTTCCCAGCACCTGCCAACCCATCAATAGCCAGTTTTAGGACACAGCCAAGCTGAAGTTACTGCAAGCCTTACATTGAAGGAGTGCTTTGAAAAATGAGTGAAAATCTGTGTCAGCTGGACGAGGCTTTAAATCCAGTTATACTTCTGTGATTTGCAGTCATACTCTTTGAGTGTTGGTGAAGCTTGGTTCTGTGAGAGAGCTGCTAGATCAGACTGTTTGGGGCTTGTATACTTTGGCTTCATTATCTCTGCCTATGCAGCAGAAACAAAATTTTTCTACTGTATTTTGACTGTTCTGTAGCTTTTCACAAAGGTGGAGGAAAGGATTTGCCCAAAATTCCTGTGGTCATTTGTCTTGTTGACTGATCTAAACCTCAATTTTGGTTCTTTTGAAAGTGCTGTTTAAAACATCTGTGTTTTTTTCCTATGTGCATGTTCACTTCAGACAGAGCCACAAGACCCTTTCATTGCACCCATGTGAGCAGCAGAGCACAGAAGCGGGTACAAGGAATGAACTGAAGTTCACAGTCAGGTTCTGTATTTTAATAGTTTAAGGCAGTCTATTGTCTAATTTGCTTACCTCAATTACTTTCTAATCCAAGACATCTTTCTTGTATTGTAATTTATGGACAGTAATGTCAATTTTTAAATATCTGTATTCCTGCAAAAGGAATACTGTAAAGCACAGTCATACTCAAGGCAGTTCACTTGCCTGAGCACGTTAAAGTCCATTAGAAAAGGACTATTTAAAAATGTGAATTTCTTCTTATTTGCTAACTTTTGATTGTCTTTGTTCGCTCAGTTATAAAGTGATTTGTTGACACCAAATATTTTAATAATTCCATCCCAAGTCCTTCTGCCTATGCCTTTGAGATACTGCTATAGTAATTAAACTGTCTTTTCATTGAAGTGCTTGCGAAGCGTCCAGTTCTGTGCCTGGCAGCTGGTGATGCATTATAGAGACATTGAGCTAATCGATTAAAACCGCAGAGACATGGGAGTTGTCTGACAGCACTGTACTAGGATGAAATTAGTTGGAATTGCATGGTGAAATTAAGGGGAATGCAGGTGATTGCAGCTCTTCTGGGAAAATCCTGGGTGAGAGGGACACTGTGCACCGATCCCTGTGTAATTAGGACAGCCATGTTTTAACAGTATTTCTAAAGTATTAAAATGGACTGGGTAAATCAGCAGGGTTGTTTCCAATGAACTTGGCATCCATCCACTGTGACTGAAATAACATGAAATTTTTCGGCTGCTAGGAAATGTGAAATTGGATTAATTGTCTTCTAAGTAGTCTGTTAGTGTGTTAGTCTGTAGCAGGTCAGGAGTATGAATACAAGATGCTTTCAGGTCTGTTGCTGGAGCTAAGGCATGTTGCTACGCTTGCAGGTTAAATTACACAGAGTTTATGGTAGAATATTTATTGGAATAAAAACGATGCAAGTACGAACGCAAATTGAATCACAGTCCATAAAAGGCAGCTTGGATATACAAGTTTGTAAAATTGCCTAATGGGTCTTCTTTGAAATATTCCAAATGATACTCAAAGAGGCATTCCTAATTCTAGATAGTCTATGTAGGCATAGTTTTTATTTGGAACTTTCTCTACACGAATGCTAGCAGACCCATAAAATTAATTTCCAGAAAAACAAGCTTAGTTTTTCTAACTAAATCTTCCCCTCTGTTTCATATTACTCTGGTAATTGTTCTAAGCAGTGCCAGGCATAAAGGAATCCACTTTCAACTGTGATTATACATCTCTTCATTTAAATTTGGCAATACTGTTTGGCTGAACAGTTTAGTAGAGCGGGTAGCTGTGGAATGTGTGTCTTCAGTATCAAGCCTAACATTACTGCTGTGACAGTTCATTTACAGGTAATACAAAAGAGATCCTCCTGTCTTCTGGAGGCAGTAATGGCTGTCTTCTGGGGCCTCGTGGGGTCTCCATTGCACTCCCAGCCCTAGCATTGCTGTCTTGCAAAGGCTTCTTCTGTGGAACAATGGTAACCTCTTTCTCTCCCTTCCTCTTCTGTGGCCCCACTCCCCCAGAACTGGAGGGTGACAGGGGGTGGAATTTGGGAGCCAGGTCTGTCTGGGGGATTACAGATGCTGCGTTTCAAGGGTGCTAATGTAAGAGAAGCTGAAAGGAAGAGTTGCTTCTGCATCAGCAAGCTCCTAATGAGACTGGTACTTGGTTAGAGGCTAAATGCTGTGTTCAGGATCTAGGCTAGAATAACTTCTGGGAAATGCCTCTTCTATCACTGTGAATCTAGGAGGTTTTGGCCATAGTTTTTGCCCTGTGCTTGTCTTATATACAGCCTAACTAGTCAGGTCGGTTTGCTACTGAACTCAGTTTTCTCATTAAACTAATTGCGTATTGAACTGTTATAGAATGACAAAACACAGTAGCTTTTTAGAAACTATCTTGTTAGTTTTGTTTTAAAACAAATTTGTTTAATGACCTCTATTTTACCTTTAAGCTGCCATATTTAACTTGTCTTATTTTGTCTTCCACTTTAATTCAAGCAGTAAAGATATTTATGTTGGAAAGAATCACAGCAATGCAGTAACATGTTTTGTTCTAAATAACTAATATGTGCTCTCTGCCCTACTGCATTGAAGATTTGCTTTTATTGTGGTTTCAGTCTGGCATTCTGGGAGGTGTGGCGGGGAGGGGTGCAAAGGTGTTTGTTTTCATAGTTATTTAAAATTTCCTGGTAGCATGAACAGAGAGAGCATTTATTACGAGTAACATACCTTACATTGCTTATGATATAGAAATATGCTTTATTTTTACAGCTATGTTGACCACATCTGTTTTAAAAGTAAAAGCTACAGCATATTTAGGAGAACATTTATGTAAGCAATGGGAATATACAGACTGCACTTCTCAGATTTTTTTCTTTGTAATCTCCATGTTATACTGTACACATATGCACGGAGCACACCTCTCCATTCTCCCATCACAACGAAATAACAAATCTATTCACCCTGAATATGTCTTTATTTTGCTTCCATGATGAGAAGTACAGTACCTGGAATAGTAATTTGGCATCAGAAGGGGAATTCAGTATAATCAAACTGTATGTTATATTTTTTTTATTAAGCTATATCTGAGATGCAGTAAGACTCCAGCACCTTCCTAATCTACTGGAATCTGCTAGAAGTTAGTACTAGACTAACTAGACAACTTCTTTGTCTACAAAATAAACTACCAAAGAAAACCATTGGGTTCTTTTTGCAAATCTACCATTTGTAAAGCCATATTTTCTTCACTGGAATATTTACCTGTAAAACAAGAATGGCACGACTTACTTAAAAAAACCCCTGTAGAGTATAATTTCCAGTTGTTCTTAATAGGCCTAGTTATGCATTAACTAACAAAGTTATGTTTTGAAATGTTTAATACTTAAACACTCTCTTAAAAGGTGCAACAGGTGGAGAGAAGTATTTTGCAAAATGGGTGATTGGAGACTACTGGCCGATTTTAACTTGTGAAACTTAACACAGCTCTAATAATGAAGTCATAACTAGTGTCTGTAGACTTTTTTTTTCTTTTCTGTTTTCAGACTTAGCCAGATTTTCATAATCAGATTAGAATTCTACTTAGCATGCTTGTACTTAGGCATTTCTGAAATATCAAAACTGCATGGTTTGAGGGATCTTCCAGTCCTGATGAAAAATCATTAGGAAAGTTTCTTGAAAGGTATTCCTAGAATGACAAGCTTAAATATTTCTCATGTGAAAAGCCAAACAGGTAAAAAAACAATGGGAAATTGTTCTGGATGAGATCCTTCCCTATGATGTTGCCAAGAACAGAAATCTGACTTCCATCCTGATTGTCCGTCCACATTTTGAGCTCTTGTAGGCATGATGGTGAAGAGGAAAACTCTACATTTCAATACATTGTCTGAAAATTACAGGAAATGGGAAATGCCCCAGATTTTTTAGGGCAATGATTATTTGGTAATTGTTTTAGCTGGTTATTTGTTAATAACAAGTTTCAAATGTAAAACCATTTTTGAAAGCTGGTAAGCATGGTAGTTTAACAGTAGCCTTTAGAGGCCTAATCAAAACCAGACTTTAAGTTTTAAACAAGGAAAACTGAAAAATGTCCCTCAAACTAGAAAAGTCTGAGGTGTACTCAAAATGTTAATGGAAGACTTTACTGTAAAAGGACCCAAATATGTGTGATAAGGTAATGAAATACTACAACAGTTATATAACATCTTTTCTTCCTGTGCTGGAATTTAGCCCTTTGATTGAAGAAAGATCAAGTACTTACTAAAATAACAAAAAAATCCAAACCAGACCAAAAAACCCAGACAAAAACAACGCAGAAAACCACCCACCAACAAAAAACCTTTCTAGAACTTTTTAGTGGGTATTACATAAAACCTTTGAATTATTGTATTGAATCCTTGATGAACACATGTTAATATATCCAAGCCAGCTTTCAAAGGGAAAAATGTCATGCACTTTCTTCAGTGAAACAACTGTTTCATGCATGTAAGGTGTGTTATAAATACTTTTATATAATCCAAATATTTGAAATATTCTTTAAATAAAGCTGGGAAGGATTCCTGGTGTTTCATTGACCAGTGTCCTCATTTTATTTCCCTTGGATATGTTTTAGCATGATGTTTAAATGTGTTTACACCTTGCCTTTCTGGCATGTAAGCTTCCATTCATATTTTTTTAAAACTAAAACTGTTGCACACAGCACACATCCCTTGGACTTTTGAGATCTCTATTTCCATATACTTCCCAACCCCATCAGCAAATGATCAGGGACCTCTACAGCCAGCACCGTGCCAGCCTTTGAATTAACAGCTCAATAGTTTCAGCTTGTGTGCAATACTGAGGTGTGTACCTTCTCTGAAGCAGCACTGTTAGTGGTCCCCATCCCCACAGCTGGTCTAGTTCTTCTGGAGTTGGATTCTGTTGTATGGTGAGATTTCCAGGCTGCTTTTAAATCTTGTACTTAAGCATGCAGTCCCAGATGGTTATGGTTTAATGGCAGAGCATTTGGAGGCTTGCGTGTGCTGTGTGCCAGGTCGCATCTCACATCTGCCAAACGCAGCACCTGGAGGATGTGCCAGAATGAGATGTTTTGCTTTTGTCTTTGTTTCATTTTGTTCTGTCTTTCCATGTACAATATCCTTTAGTTTGGTTCCACTCTGCAGATCAGGCTGATTTCACACAAATAAGCTGAGGTGCATGCTAAGAAAGTAATATAGGTGTTTGCCTGGTTCCCCAAACTGTGGAACAACAGCTATCACAGTTGTTTAACACATTTTTTTTCATAGACCAAATTTACTTTTATTGACCATTTTCTGAATTTCATTCCAGGCATGTTCAATTGTTGCTATTTTTAGTTGCCTTCATGTTCATGGAAGTGACAGATGATAGATAACTGCATTTCCAAATACATAAAAGTTTCTGAGGTTCTTTGAGGCAGGTCATATTTCTGGTTGTATTTTATCATCACTGCTGTGCTTTTCCTCTCTTATCTTCCATCCAAGTAGTGCCAAATTTAGAGCTGCATGTGCTTTATTGTAGGCAGAGTTTGCCGTGTAAAAGGAAATCCAAATTCTATGGACATCTCGCCAGGGAAGAAAGCTTTAAAATATTTCATTCAGAGATAAGGACATGCATCCAAAAGGACACATGAAGGAATATCACCTCTCAGTGGTCTACAGGCTTATTCAACCAGGGCAGTTGTATGCTCATGAGTGGAAAGAGTGACTCCTCTGGAATCAGTTCCTGTTCCAATGTACCATGATAGCATGAATGTGAGGTATCCCAGCAGAAGCTGATTAAGATACTTGGGTGAGCCTTAGAATCATACTTTTCTTTCATCTTAATTTTCTGTGCAGAGACTTACAAGCTCAGCCTTTTACAACCTTCTGGCTGGGGTTGTAGGACTAAGAGAGAAAATGAAAGAGACTGCTACTAAGATATCAGCCATTGTCACCTGAAATTGATTGCACATCCATTGAGAAATCAAGTAAATACAGGAAGAAGGTTGCAATGAAAATACACTTTCTATTTCTGTCAGAACATCAATAATGCTTCCTTTGATGCCAAATAATATCTAAACATGGATTACATTTTAAATTAAGAGGTGGAGGTTAAGCCTGTAAATGTTGTTGTCTAATTGTGTAAAAATAGAAGTGTAATGATAGAATGTTGCCTTAAAGGAAATTGCAACCAAATAGGCATCTTCTTATTTAAAGGTAAAATTACGGTGCTAACTGTGTCAATAATGCAGGTTAAAATGCAAGAATGGTGCAGCAACTCCATCTGTGGAAAAACTACTGTTGTCCTTTTCTCATGACAAAATTTATACTTAAAAAAACCCCAATCCTAATAGGTGAATTAATTAATCAGTTTCCTAGTAGTGCATTTAAAAAAATAAAATAAAATAATTGCTTCTACCAATCCCAGGCATCAGTCTTACTTGGCTGAACAATATTGCCAAACATTGCTGTGGGAGAGTAAGTCTTTGTGTTTATTTTCTCACATTTTTTTTTCGCATTGAAGCACTTCCTGTAGGCCTATGGGTAGAGAGGCATTTATTTCAAAACATTGCGTGCAGTGATTTGTCCTTCCAACATGCCTGAGCTCAAGATGTTATTACAAAGGCCAAAAGGGCTTGTATATATGGACCTAATTAATTAAAAATGGAAGTTAGAAAGGTTAGGTAGTAATTTATGAGAAGATACAAAAATCTAAAACTAGACTTTATTAGATGATGTTCTACTTTTTTCTCCTGGCTGAAGAATTATGAAATGATAATGTGAGCTGGCAATGAAAGAGAGCTTCCTAACAGGAGAGAAGATTTTGAGGAACTTCTCAAGATCTGAAAAAAAAATTGACCAGTGACACAAAACTAAGAGAAAGGAGCAGTCAGGGCTGAGTAATTTTGAGGACTATGGTAACAGAAATTGAATGAAATTGCATAGCAGAAAGAGTGAAATTATTCACCTGGAGACTAATAGTACTAAATTCTCTTAAAGAAAGGAATTCCACCAGATAGAAATGATTGAAATAGAGAAATTGATCTTAAAGAGCCTAAAAGGCCACCACTGCGATGCAATGTGAAAAAGTCACAGGCTGGAGTGCTGTTTCTGCTGGAGATTGGGTGGTGCTCATAGAGCTGTGGAGGAGAATGATTTAAATGAAATTACATTAAATACTGGGAACTGGTGGCTGATACCAGTGGTGCCCCCAGACAGGGGCTATTCTGTTTCTTGCTGCAGGGTTTCCTTCTGCCTCCAGAGTGTGTACCCTGTCTTAGGGTGTTGTATTGACAAGTTCACTGCAAGCATATATGTGATTTATGTTCAGCATAGAAGGAAAATGAGGCATAGAAAGGATCTAGTGGGGGTTATAGAGTTGCGGTGTGAAAGTACCTGACTGTTCCCTAGGAGGAGTTGTCTGTGTTGGGCTGGGCATGACCAGCAGGTCAAGGGAGGCGATTCTCCCCCTCTATGCCACTCTTGTGAGATCCCACCTGAAGTACTGTGTGCAGTTCTGGAGTCCCAAACACAAGAAGGACATGGGCCTGTTGGAGTGAGTCCAGAGGAGGGCCACGAAGATGATCAGAGGGCTGGAGCACATCTCCTAGAAGCACAGGCTGAGAGAGTTGGGGCTGTTCAGCCTGAAGAAGAGAAGGTGCCAGGGAGACCTTATAGCGGCCTTCCAGTGTCTGAAGGGGGCTTACAAGAAAGCTGGGGAGGGACTTTTCACCAGAGGGGGTAGTGATAGAACAAGGGGTAATGTTTTTAAACTGAAAGAGGGTAGATTTAGGTTAGGTATTAGAAGAAAATTCTTCCCTGTGAGGGTGGTAACACACTGGAACGGGTTGCCCAGAGAAGCTGTGGATGCCTTGCCTCATCCCTGGAGGCATTCAAGGCCAGGTTTGACAGGACTTTGAGCAACTTGGTGTAGTGGGAGGTGACACTGGCCATGCAGGGTGGTTGAAACTAGATGATCTTTGAGATGCCTTCCAACCTAAACCATTCTATGATTCTGTGAGTCTGTGAATCATATAATGTGTTTAAGTGTAGGCTGGACTTGATCTCCAAAGCCAGAGGAGGAATGCACAGCGCTTAATTCACTAGACATCCTAGCCTCCACTAGTATAGTCTGAAAGAATCTTGATTTCTGTTTAGATAACAGATGAAGATTCTGTAGGAGAGAAGCATTGTTATGTTATGATAGCTCAGCTGCAGCCACTGTGTGTGCTGAGATTTTTAAATTTAGTCCCTCAGCCGTGGTAGTACATATGTAGGAACAGCATGCCTACAAAATGAAAGATCTCAATTTTTTCAGAATTCGTGTTTGTCAGCATTCATTTTCAAAGTTTGTCTAACGTAGAGTGTTTTAGATGAGAGAAAACCTAAGTGATCAATATGGTAATAACACCCTGATTATTTTAATGGTATATGTAATCTTATTGCTATTTCTTTTGCTGTTATATATTTTGTGTTATTTGTAGTTACCTGTATATTTATACTAATGAAGGAGGCAACACACTATTCACTCATATTCCCATGACATTTAACTTTCTGTGCAGGTACTAGCTGTCAATCAAGACTAATCAAACTGGCACAGTTAACATAATACATCATAAAATTTCACAGTAATGTCAACCTGTAATTCTGTCAATCTGGTTAAAGGAAATTGGCTAAAAACAATATTGTCATTTTATAATAACACAGGAAACAGAATTTTAGAATAATATTTTTACTGTCTGCTGTAAATATATTATGTACAGCTTTCAAGAGCAGCAGAGGTTTCCTTTAGGATTGAATTGGTCAAATACCCAGAGATTTGAATCCATGATTTTCACTTTTTTCACTATTGGATAATTTCAGCATATCATGAAAAGGAATGGAGTGTTGCAGTTATCTTTGTACTGTGACACTGGAGTTGTCCAGAAGGAAGATAGAAAGGGAGGCACAAGTTTATTCTGTCCTTGTGTCATGGCAAGGGAGTGTTTTATGACGGAACTGGCCAAGGCTGGTTGGACAATAGCATCTGGGAAAGCAGGTTCCCAGCTCTGCTGTCAGCTACATTTATATCACTTGCATGCGAACAGTAGCAGAAGCTCCTAGCAAAAAACTAAACCAAAACAGATACAGTACTATCATGGAAACAGAAAAGTGCAGTCTGACTGCTTGCATGGCACAACACAGAAATATAGGCAGAAAATGTAAGGCTTCAAAATTTTGTGTCTTTCTACTTCAGGAGATTATGATTTGCAGACCTTTGCAATTTTTTGGTAAGCGTGCAAGCCCTTAACTGACAAGGTTAAGTCTGTTGACAATAGCTTGCTTCTCAAAGTTGCCTTTGGCAAAACTCTTACAAATAATTGAACACTACTGAGTTGTCAGCAAGATATATACATTTACTCTTATTAGAATGTATCAAAATGCACAAGTAACCCTATTAAAATGAATGGAGTTTTTAATAAAGTAAAATATTAATTGGGTGTTTCAAAAGTCTGTGAGGGCTTAGATTGTTCAAGAGTGTTTGTAACATATCCTTTTGTGATGATCTTTATTTGCCTGCAGGAATTGATCATAAGATGTTTCACATGTTGAGGAAGTACCACCTTATGGAAGCACTAGGGAGGTTTATCTGTCCCTCTAGAGGTTGATTTTCTTCAAAATGCAAAGCATTGTATAATGAATTGCCTAGGTTAGGTGGTCTTTTTCAGGTGATGACATGTACATTTGTAAACGAGAGAAAGTTTAAAGGGAAGTGTATGTGAGATGGATGTTTAATAATGAAGAATCTTAGGTTGTAGCTACAGAAGCTGGAGGAGAAAAGATGATAAATGAATCTGAGAGATCTATAAATGAAACACAGTTAGGTCTAGATGCAGAAAGTAATAAAGACAATGAAGACTGGGAAATAAGGTGAGAATGTGGTCTTTGGAAAAGGCAGTATTAACAATTAGATGCCAATTTAAAAAAAAAAAGGCAAAAGCAGAAGCAAGAAATTGTTTAAGTACTAATCATCATACCTGGGTACACCATGCATGGGAATGCATGAAAATAACCAGTGATTGCAGTAAGATAAGAGAAGCAGAATGGAAACTGAATTCACTTCAGTTTAATATGTGAAAATCCATCATTCTCTACCAAAACAACACAGAGAATCTGAGACAATGACTTCTCATGGCAGGTAGACCAGACTAATTTTTAAAAACCAGACAAAGGACTTACAGCAATACCACACTTTAAAGATGAAGTTTACAAATTGTATCTGGAGAGAAAAGCAATAGCATGTCAAGTTTACTTTAGGTGCAAGCATAAATGTATTTTTTAGATAGCATTATGCAGGAAACAGAATGCTTGGGAAAATGGTAACAGTTCAGGAGCTGTTAGCAGAAATTTTAACAGAGTGATCTTGCAACAAGGGTTTGTCTCTGAATAGAGAATAAGACCTTGGAAGTGAATATGCAGTTGATGCAGACTTGAAAATAGCAAGAGAGCTCTGTTCAGACTCATGGACTCTCCTTGATGTAATACCTAATGGCAGTAGAAGATGATGCCGAATCCATGTACAGCTGCACATCCATAAACCCATCACCCAAAAGGTGAAACAGCCATTTGGTCTTCCCAATATCTATGTGTCAGAAGATGAATCAACAAGAGAATTGTTACTGCACAAGTGCCCAAGTGCTTCCCAACTTTCAGTCTCCCTGTTTTGTTTCTCCTGTTGGAGGAAGAGTGTGCGATTGCTCTGGACTCATTGCATTCACCCTCAACCAAGAGAATTAAGCACTGCTTTGAATGTCTAATGAGGCCACACAGGAAGGACTCCATGTTAGTGCAGAGAGAGAAAGAGAGAATACCTTTAAGGATAATGCTGGTTTGCTTCTTCCAATAAAATGCCTGCCTCAAAGTTACAAACAAGTTGTTTTCTATTAGTCTTTACTGCAGTCACTTGACAGTGTTAAGAGCTGACTTCTTTTAATACAGTAAAACAAAGTTGGAAACAAATCTCAGAGTTAACCTGCCTCAAGACTTTCCATCTGATAAACCAAAAAAATTGACCCTGAGAGAAAGGAGCCTTTTGCCAGATCCCAAACCACAGCGAGCCGGAGCAGACAAACCACTAAAGTACAGGTCAGTCCAGTGATTTATGCAATGTGTAGTGAAGTGGAAAATATTTATAAATCACTTACCTTCTCTCAGAAAGGACATAGGAATAGCAATGACATTGCTCTTAAAATGTGGGAAGAACAATTGAGTGCAAACATGATTATGTTGCACAGGTGCATATTTTAAAATAAAAATATCCACAAACCCAGAGAAAACACATAGTGCTTATAAAAAGATACTTTCTGCAAAGCAATTAACTGCAACACTCTGTAATTAATAAGGGAAAAATATTTCCTTGCAACTGTAAACAATAGTTTGAAGTAAATAAAGCATATATTTTAGGTTACTATGGGTGTGGTAATGCTAACTGGTATAGGGCCCCGTGCAAGTCATTCAGATAGAGTAGGAAATGCTTAGTATAAGAAGTGGAAATCCTTCCCCCAGCCTTCAGTCTCTTCCTGTAGGAGAAACGACAGTCACCAAGCCCCAAACTTTCTGAGGCAGTAATGTGTCAGGAGTGTAGATCAGAGCACACAGCAGCTGGAATTTGTCCAAGTGTTTCGGATTTTCAACTCTGTGAAGACAAAAATAATGCTAGGAAGTGAAGTTGTTTAATCTGAGAGGTGGAGGAGGTAGCCTGAATATGCATGGGGATTGTATGTTTTCTTGGGGTCTTATCCCATTGCAGTATTACAGAAGAGGTTCAGACTGCTAAGCCAGAAATCTGCAATGTAGGTACTCAGTTGAGAATTGGTGGGAGTTGTCGATTCTCAGGATTACAAGCTATAAAGAAATTTTGAATGAGTTGGATTTTATTCTATACTGAAACTCCTTGTAGTAGAACTGAAGGTGACAAATCAGTTTTAACAATTCGGTGTTGATGTTAGTTTTACATGCTGGAGACATGTTTCATGTCTTTGTCACCACACATAACCTCCTGCAGCTGAGTCACACCCGTTCAAGTGAAACCCTGAGAAGGCACAATAAGAGAAGGATGGGATTCCACTGAAAGCATCATTGCAAAGGTAGTAGTTCTCCTGTTCCCAGTCTCAAAAAAGAGCCAGTTTAGACATGAAGGGTATGTTGCTGGTCCAGTCAAATAACATGCTGTTAATGAGGCTTAACAAATTAGTAAAAAAGGAATGTTATTTTTCCCCTGTGCAGAAGAGATGATCTGCATGGTGACTATCACTAAAGTATTTTTCTTGCTAAAATCAGTATTGGCAAAGCAGGAGTATCTGGTAATATCTGGCAAATGGTGAGCCAAAGAGGCAGCCATGCCATTCAGAAGAGCATGTCTTCATGAATTCCTGTTTTGGCTTGAAAGACACCTGAGAAGTTTTGCAAGGGAAAGTGAATTGAAAACCTTGTTTCAATTTATAGGAAGACTGAGAAAGAAAGTAAAACTATACTTAGGAAATATATCTGGGAAAACACTAACTGCAGCTCTTAGGGGATGTTGTTTGATAATGTTTATGTAAGGATAACACACAAAGACTATACTTTGTAAAATACCTTATCCCCAAAACACACTATGGTAAACATATAAAACAGATTTATACATAATCTGTCCTCAAAAAGCCACGATTATTAATTGTATTTTCTGTCATCTGAGCTTAGTGGGGTTTTTTAAAATACCTCAGTTGTAACCGCTCCCACCACTGAAATGGGGAATAAAACTTCTTCAGAGGCTTCCTAAAAGGAGAATTGCTTATTTGTCTGAGCCAAGTGAAAAGAAAAAAAAGAAAAAAAAAGAGGCAAGTAAGCTGGCACTCTCTCCTTCTTTGTCATAATCATTACAGTTACTAAAGCAGACAATTTTTAAGCTTTAGTGGGAACCATATGTTAGGATTTTTTGAGTTAAAGAAAGAGAGAAGTCATGCACACCTCCAGGGAAGAATGAGAGGGCAGATCAGGAAGAATTTACACAGCCAAGAAATAACTGTAATAAGAATGGAGCATCAATCACAAGTGAGTTCAAGTATTTTGTCATTGAGTGGAATAAGAAGATACACAGGAGTAGAAAGATGACACATTTCTTAAGCACGATTGGAATGTTTTTAGACACCAGATCAACATGAAATATTTGGTGTCTATTTTCCATCAGAACCAAATCTGTTTCAAGAAATTAGGTGCTAAAAGTGTTTAATGTAAGTGTTATGACCATAATGGATTCCAACTCTTATCTCTCTCATTAACGGAGAATTGATATTTTAGTTGATTAATTAGTTGTTGTTATGGTTATTTTATTCATTGCAATAATTATAGCTCTGATTCTGTGAGCTACTTTACACTCCTGGGCCTCTGTGATTGCAAAGGTCTCACTCTGTTTCAGATGCTTGGTGCATCAGTGCAGGAGCCATCCTCCAGGTTAGGTGGGAGTAGGGAGACAAGAATCCATGCAACACAGCACTGCAAAACCCACTTTAACATTGTGGTAGGTTATTCAAATGGACTCCAAAATGCAACAGAAGCAATCAGACCCCCTCTTCTCCCTTCACAGTCTAGACTCATTGTCTGTGTTTATCTCCTCACAAAAAAGCCTAAATATACATATAGTGTGTATATATAATATATATTATATATTAAATAGATATATTTATATATGTTAAAAATATATAAATACATATATATAAAAATATATACATATGTATTTTTTCTAGTCCAAGGACAGGAGGAGCAGCATGTTTGGGTGCTGAGTCCAGTCGCTGTATGAGATTTTAAATATTTGCTGTATGTACTCTTACAACTGGCTGAACATTCTTGAATGGTGTGAAGAACAACTGACTGGTGGTGAAAGAACAGGTGAAAATATTTGTATCTGATTTCTCTGAGAAAAATTGAAAGGGGTGTAGGGAAAAAAAAAAATACAGCAATTTCATGATCACGTATAGTGGCAGACCAGATAGGAACATACATACACAATGTATTATTAATTAGGACACTTACAAAGTAGCATATTCTAGATTGGAGGGTTTTCAGCTAAAAAATAAATGTCTTAAACATTATACAGAAATAAGAAATGGCAGCTTAAGCATTAACAGCCCTAAATCATGATAAATAGTCAAATGTTGGCAATTTGTCTAATATAGAATCAAAACCTGAAATAGTTCTGTAAATCAAGATTAACAGATTAAAGTTTTCTCTTGAGAACACTCAGTTTTTACCTTCAGCACACCGTGATGTCAATGCATCAAGCTTCAACATTGTTAGTATATTAAGTGCTGGTGATAAAATTCTTAATTGCTGTTATGAGGAACCTGTGACTTCACATTTATGTGCTGCCCTCAAACAGACATCCAGAGTTTATTCTTTTTTTCAGTAATTTTAAGATGTCTTATAGTAAATCAGTTCATTTTTCCCATCAGTTACTTAGGTGAGGACTGAATATGCGTCCTATTTGACAGGATAAAAGCGTATCTCAGTGCTAGAAATTATATTACAGCTGAGGAGGAAACAGTTTTCTGGGGGAAGGCAGAGTAGCTGTGCAAAGCCTTGAAACACTGGATTTCAAAGATTTTCTGTGTTTACAAATTGTTAACTCTGTTAACTTTCAGATAAGTTTATATGTTTTGTTTTGTTTGCTTTTTTTCTTTCTCTGAGATTTATGTGTTGGACAAGTGCTGGAATTTTATAGTTTGAAAGGTATGCAGTAGAGATCCTATTAAATGTTTTAAGGCTCTCTAAGAAACTGATACATTTTTAAAATAGTATTTCTGTTAAACATGTCATATAAAGAAAACATGAAAAAATGATGTGATATACAAGTTTTATTAGATCTCATATGTGATAGCCTGCTTTTTCATTTGTGTGTAATGCATCTATCCAAAATTCTGCCAATATCTGATATGCTAAAGCTTTCACCATCACATACAGCACTATCAAACTTAAACCGTTATTCTCATGTCTCTCTCAGCAAATGAAATGAATAGTAATTTATTTTCTTGAATTGGGTGGAGAAAAAGTATATGTATATATAGGGATAAATAAAACCATCTCAATCACTAAGTCCTGGTTGTCAGCAGTTGTGACCTCTCAATGTCGGAAACTGCAAGCATAGAATGACCAGTAACTTAACAGAAAGTAGGAAGCCCAGATATTATTACAACTAGACTCTAAAATGCAAAAAATATTTTTATGAGGGATATATTTTGAGGAAATGCTAGAAGTATTGCAATATTTGGATTTTTCGTGTTACATCAGGAGCTTGACATTTCAATGTAAGCAGCCCATAGCACAACTCAAAAAGTTTTTGAGTTCTCAGATACAGTAGCTGATTGCACAGAGGATATAAAATACAACATATTTGAAACCTACCGGTGAAAGCCGTGGTTTAGCAGAAAGTGATACCCACCTGCATGGTGCTGCAGGACCAAGGATGCATTTTGGCCACTGAGGATACTCAGCATCTGCTGTTAAACTGAAGAAAATTTGAGGAATGTCTTTTTAGATCTCCACCAAAAACCACTGAGATATTTTTAGGATCACAGCCACATCCTTTTGAGTGTTTTCAGATTCAGATTCTGACCTGGAGTCAGACAAGGTCACTACATGTGTGAGTTGTCTTAAGAAGAAGCCACAGGAATATAAGAGAGTATCATAGTAATTCAGGGAGTGTCAGTCCATCACAAAGAGGAGTTTTAGCAGCTGTACTGGTAGTAAGAGATTTTGGGGAAGTGCTCCCATTAGGTCTCTAAAGACACAAGATCTGATTTTAATATTTTGTGATCATTGAAGCTCTGTTGCATACACTGTATGATGAGAGTTTTTCTTAAAAAACCCCAACCAAAACAAAAACAACAACAAACAAACCAAAACAAATCCAAACAACAGCAAAGAAATAAAAGGACCTTCAGTGCAGTTATGAGGAGAGCAGAACATGCTTTGATTTGTCTAATGTTCTTTCACTGTACTTGGCAAGACCTCCTGTGATTTTATTAGACATCCCTGCAGTCTGTCGCTACTGATGTTACTGGCTCTCTACTAGGTATCTAAAAAGCGAAGATAGCAAAATGTTTAACTAGCTTTAACAATCCAGTCATTTAAGTGGGTTTTGGTACTGCACAAACCTAGGGCTGAAGCCCTGGAGTGTATCCAACTTCTATAAAACTATCATGCAGATTATAACCTTTGTCTCTGTTGTGTGTAATAATGCGTGTAGTATATATATCTTCACTTCTGGCTTTTTTTTACCATTTGTTAATGCGATTTTTTAAGGTAAAGGATACTATAAAAGTCTAAATTTTATGTTCATAATGATCTAACAAGGATGACTATCATGACAGCTGCACTACTTGTTCAGCATATCATTGATTCATAGAATCACAGAATCATTAAGGTTGGAAGGGACCTTAAAGATCATCAAGTTCCAACCCCCCTGCCATGAGCAGAAAACCCTACCACTAGATCAGTTTGCACAAAACCTCATCCAGCCTGGCCTTAAAAACCTCCAGGGATGGGGCATAAACAACCTCCCTGGGCAACCCATTCCAGTTTCTCACCACCCTTATAGTGAAGAATTTCTTACTAATATGTAACCTAAATCTCCTCTCTCTCAGTTTAAAACCACTACCCCTTGTCCTATTGCTATCTTCTCTGATGAAAAGCCCCTCCCCAGCTTTCCTGTAGCCCCTTCAGGTACTAGAAGCCTGCTGTAAGGTCTCCTCAGAGCCTTCTCTTCTCTAGGCTGAACAGCCCCAACTCTCTTAGCCTGTCTTCATAGCAGGGGTGCTCCAGCCCTCTGATCATCTTGGTGGCCCTTCTCCAGAGAATATCTTAAGATATCAAGGTATCTTAAGTCAGTTATAATAGACATCTTTATAGACTTCCTAACAGTGTTATGAATCACAGAATTACAGAATCTTAGGGGTTGGAAGGGACCTCAAAAGATCATCTAGTCCAACCCCCCTGCCAGAGCAGGATCACCTAGAGCACATCACACAGGAACGCGTCCAGGCAGGTTTTGAATGTCTCCAGCAAGGGAGACTCCACAACCTCTCTGAGCAGCCTATTCCAGTGCTCTGTCACTCTCACAGTAAAGAAGTTTTTTCTGATGTTTATGTGGAACCTTCTATGTTCCAGTTTGCACCCATTGCCTCTTTTCCTATTACTAGACATCACTGAAAAAAGCCTCGCTCTGTCCTCCAGACTTTCGCCCTTACTGTATTTGTAAACATTGATGAGGTTGCCCCTCAGTCTCCTCTTTTCCAAGCTAATAGAAGAATATGAATAATATTGTCACTGTCCCACAAGGAATTAGTAATTATAAGGGAAAATTATGAAATCTGCTTATTTAAAAATTGATATAAGACTTCTATAAAAAATAAGCACCAAACCTACCAAGCCCGAGTGGTTAAACAACATTCCTACTTGAAATTCATCCAGCATTACTGACCAAAAAAAAACTAAAAAAATAACGGTAGTTGTAGTAGAGGTTCAAACCTTTCTATTGCATCTCTTTGGAGATGGTCCGCTGCATGTTGCCCATGTTCTGTACTGTGTGGTAGGTGAGATAGGTTTTCAAGAAAAAGTTTAGCATAGAAAGTTGTGATAAGCAGGTTTTCTCTTCTTTGTAGTCCAGAAATCTTCCATTATTGATTTGTGTCTTCTTTATTGAAAGCATCTTGTAAAGGAACTTGCTATTCTGAGTGATACTGAAATGAGAGCAGAATCCTCTACTCAGATATTTGAAGGGGTCTTCAAAGTAATTTTTAGTCAAATTAAGGTCCAAATAAAGTTTTGTGATACATCCCTTTAGTTTTTGGATCCAACTCTTACAAGATGAACACACATGCTTAACTTTAAATATGTGAATAAGCCTGCTACAGGCACCAGGAAATCTGCATATTTCAAACTAGTTGGCTCAGTAAGATTTTTAAAGGCTAAGAATTTTTGTCTTTTCACAAGACTGACTGCTTTTTCCTGCTTCCTCTGTTATTTAGTTAGACTTCTGGTCATCCACTGGGTTGGTTTTAGCTTTCCCAGTGTGAAGACTTGCATTGATTTTCAGCCATCAGAAATTCATCTTTCTATGTGCATTGGATGTTAACTATAAAAATAAGTTAATTATAGAAGTCTAAATAATTCCTTCTATTTTAACAAACCTAGATTAATGACCTTTTTAATATATAAAAGAATAATAATAGTAGTACTTGAACTATTCTAGCTGTACTTGATTCTATTTTAAATAGAATACCTCACAGTAAGCAGTATTTGTATCACTTAAAAATCAAATCCTATTGATTTCATTTGATAATGTGTAATAAGACTTTCAGGAACAAAAGAGAGACTTGAAAGAAGAGTTGCACAGCCATGGAGTCAGTACTTGTCTTGTTCAGTTGTATTGATATTTTAACAGCTTGGATGTAGCACGGAGTATTTTCTCAGATGGCTTAGTGGAGTGGGAAGCAGGAGTAGTAGTAACATCTTAGATTTTTTTTTCTTTTTAAAGTGAAACATAAAATTGTAAGTTTTTATTATGAAATTCAGATGAAGAATTATGTAGATAAAAATGAAAATGACCTGTCATAGCAACATAATACACGAGAAATATTTTGAAGGCCCTCTCCTGCAAACCTTCATTTGGAGACCTTTTCCTGCAAATGTTCATATGACTAGCTGTAATTTGCATAGTAATGCCAGGAGGAACCATTGAGCTTACTTGCATGAGCACTGACAACCTACTTCAAAATGCTTTTTAAAATGTACAGTAAAAAGTAGGGGAAATAAATTATTCCAGCTCTCCAAGGGCAGAAATATTGTCCTTAGGCTCTGAATTTCACCTGAGTCATTGGTAGCCTTCATGTTTGGCACTTGGCTGAGAATGTGAGCAGACCGAGCCACACTGGTATGTGCCAAATTGCTACTCACTGGGACCTGTAGAAACCACATGTTCCATCTTTAGGAACTAGAGATGAACTCAACAGGACTGAGAATACCCAGTGACTGGAAAGAAAGCAGAAGAAATTACTTCCTTAGGGATGTATAAGGTAATGGTGTAGACTGCTGGTTGAATAGGAATGTCTGGACACATGTTTCTGAAATATAATTGGTCATAGTGCTGGCAGTGGAAGACTTAAGGTATTGAATCAGCTGTGTAGGGTATAAGAAAGTCTCCTGGACAGTTGAAAAAGAAGAAAGTTACTTTTTACAGTTGTTTTTTCTTTGGGTTTTAATTTGGGGGCAGGGTCCAGAAGACTACAAAATGTTTTACTTAATAACACAGGTTTCAGTGAAAGGAGAAGGATTTTATCTTGTCCTATGAAGTGTTTCGCCTATCACATTAGCATATTTTCTCTTGTTTGCTTTTACAAGGACTCATTTCTTTGTTCTTTCAATAGTGTTGTGTTCTATCCATTGGCTAAGGTTTGTTATGTGGTGAACAAACAGGCCAGTGCGGTGTCTTTGTGCAGTGTGGTAAATAATCAGAAATGGGTGTTGCCTACTGCTTGGATTTTTCCAGGGTAAATTTTTGTCTTTTAACAGAACGACACTTCTGTTGCTTAGGTTGGTGAATCTTCAGGGGCGACTTATGAAAAAGGGCTATGAAAGTGTATTGTTGATAACCTGCCGTTTTCCACACAAATTATTCTAGCACATATTTCAGAATAACTGTTTGGAGCTTTTCAGTAGGCTTTGTCATGATAGATCTTTAGGACATGACCTTTCTTTTTGACTGATGTTGCTAAAGGTTGCCAAAATATGTAAGAGAGTGTGACACTCTAGCAGGAGTAGTCAGGAGTGCTAGGTCCTCTACGGTAAATGGATTTATCCTAGAAGTCTTTTATATAGTAATCTAAAATAAAAGAAAGATCTATCAGCTCCAAGTCAAAGAACCATAGAATTACAGAATAATTTTGGTTGGAAAAGACCTTGAAGATCATCATGTTCAACCATTACCCTAGCCCACTGCCAAGTCTACCACTAAACCAGGTCCCTAAGCACCCCATCAACACATCTTTGAAATACCTCCAAGGATGGTGACTTAACCACTCCCCTGAACAGCCTGTTCTAGAGCCTGACAACCCTTCCAGTAAATAAATTTTTCCTAATACCCAATCTAAACCTCTTACAGTGCAACTTGTAGCTATATCCTCTTGTCTAGTTACATGGGAGAAGAGACATTCACCCACCTTGCTCAACCTTCTTTCAGGTAATGTTAGAGAGCAATGAGGTCTTCCCTCAGCCCCCTCTTCTCCAGAGTAAACAACCCAAGTCCCCTCAGCTGCTCCATATAAGACTTTCTGTTCCCAGAGCCAAGTGTTTTGTGCAAGTTATATTCAGTGTCTCTAAGGGCAGAGCTCAAGTGTAAGCCTATTTCCGGTTTGGTTCAGGTTTACTGGCCTGAAGCAGTGGTGGCTTTTCAGACTAGGACCACAGTGTGAGCCACTGCAGAGGTAGTTTGGGTACTACTGTGAATTACAAACTAATGTGACAGGATAATATATGGTATAGCCTTTGAGAACATATCCCAAGGATGTTGTAATCAAAAGGTGATTCAATGTTGTGCATGGGTTGTGGAACCTTATAAATCAAGGAAAATTATGCTAGAGAAATAAAGAAAAGGAGACTGAGTTCTTGTAGCTGAAAGTGAAACAGTAACAAAGTCAAGAAAGGATGATGATCTTGTAAAACTGGGTGAGGAAAGATTTGAGTAACCTAGAAAAAAGAGCAAATTACACCTTAAGATGGAAAGAAAGATAAAGGTGCTGTTGAGACAAATGAAAAAAAGGGAGAACAGAATTGTTTTAGAAAGAAGAGTAGTAGATTAAGGGCGTAAACATTAGACCGGCATTGAAGACGGACAACTTAGTTTATAGTTCTTGAATGATCTTGGAAAAATCTGTTGATCTGTCCTTGTCTTGTTCTCTGTCTGCAAATGTGGATAATAATATTTCTGTATCCCTCAATAAAATTATGTGAGTAAATTCATCTGCAGTTGAGGTACTCTTTTACTGTAGGGTCACTTAAATGCTGAGGTGAATAGGTTAACCGATCACAGAGAGAGAAATTAAACCTGCAGACTGGGAAGGAAGAGATAAAAGACTTGTAAGAGAAACTTGCTGTGAGTGCTAAAAAGGTTTTGTTTTGAAACAACAGAACTACTTTTATTTTACTCTTCTATTGAGCCTGGAAATTGCTTGCAATGCATAAAACTTTTAACTCTCTGGGCACACCAAGTGTAATTTGATGAATTTAGCTATTTTTTCTTTGTCTCAAAAAGCTTTCTTTCCTTGCTTACCTCAAGGTATTGTGTCAAACTGTTACTGTTGAGTGGTGTGTGGGATTTAATGACAATTTTATAAGTAGTCAACTTACTCTGACTTCAGTGCTGACCTGGCTTGGAGCAGGAGGTTGGTCTAGTTGACCTCCAGATGTCCCTTCCAATCTGAATAATTCTTGTGATGCCACCTAGAAATGTGGAGTAACTAGTGTCTAAGTACCATTGTCACCTCAACCATCCTGATTCACATATCACTAGATTTCCTTGACTCTGAGAGAGGTCAATGCCATGTCATATGCTCTGTTGTTCTAGTGTCTCTAATTTTATGTGAACATATGCACATTTTGTGTTGGACAGGTATTAAGACTTAGTTTTAAAGCTCCGCATTCCATGTGAATTCTAATCCTGAAGATTTTAATAGCATTCCTAGTGCTGATCCTCTAGGATGAAACTAACTTCTGATGTAGAGGCTGAATGGATCACTGGTGTCACATTTTAGCCACTGTTGAGTGAGGACATCTTTGATGTATAGCACTAGAAATTATGTGATTTTGTTAATGTTATTTTCAAATATTTTCTTTCTGAAATACTGTACTTCATAGTTGTTATTAATATCAGCAATGCATTGTATTTGCTATTTTTATGTAGAATTATCTCTTTTGAGTGATAATCTTTGCTGGAGACTATTGTCTCTTTTTCCTGGAAATTTATCTGACCAGTCTATGGGATATTTACATTGTTGAGAAAGGGAAATAGTGGTCTCTACCAGTGTGTTGGTATTCCCCAAATGGAAATTCTTTTCTCTTAACAATAAAGAAAAGTTTTTGAATTGCACTGTTCCTGAAAGGAAGCAGGCTAACTCCACAACACCAAGCTTTATGTAGGATTAGTAAGGAAATATAATACATGCATTTTATAATAAAAAATATGTTTTGTTTTAAGTAGTGAATGGGACCTTTCAGGTGTGGAAATAGTACAAATTTTAATCAAATAAAAATTAGTCACATTATTTAACCTGATTGCTGAATCCGAGCAACAAGACATTTTTTTGTTTATTTTTGTGAGCCTGAAATTGACGCTCTTGTTCTGTTAGAAACTTTAAGAAACTCTTGCAGCTAACTCTAGTTCTCTATATCCAGTAAAACTACTATGCCAAACCTTTTCATTATTCTGGCAGAACTGCCACCTAAATACTTTTGTTTACATTGCAGTGTTTTTCTAGTTTGCTCAAATCTTAGGCAAATGTTAAAAGAGTATTATTCTGATGAAAAAACTTCTTACTGATTTGGAGGTGAGCTTCTGCTGCTTGTAGTAGTAGAGTTAGGAAACTTCAGTCTTATGATTGATCTCAGGAGTACAGAATGTCATGAATGGTAGGGCGTTTCTGAATAACATCTTGGCCTCTTAGAAAGCTAGGCTGATTTTGTGGGTGTGTGTGCATGTGGTTGTTTATGGGTAAACACAAACTTATTAAGCTTAGGGTAAGGTGCTGGATTTTTTAAAAAGACCAATTGCTAAGCAAAGTTCATCAATAATATCAAATATGTTTGTCAGACTTCCAAAGAAAGGTTGAGGATGGTGAAGTTTAAGGGGAAGGAACTAATTATATAAATGAGAACTGCTGAAAAATGGATGGGTCTGAAAGCAAATTAAACTGCAGTGTGGTGCTGGAATTTGACTGGAGCCTCTTGATAAAAAGGGTTGGGTTTTGAATTCAGGCTACAATGGAAGTAGGAATTGATTAATGTATTGAGAACAGCAAATGAAAATAGAATTTAGGAATGGCCAGAGAATCGGCCTTGCACCACTCTCCTAAGAGCTGGTAAGAAGTAGCGACCAGGATAAGGCAAATATAAAACTAAGTTGTGTTTTAAATTTGCAGTAAAGTAAATGTAGAAAATAGTTTTTGTTTATTAATGTTTGTGTGAAACCCTGAGTAAAATTCTGTGATAACAATGAACAACGCGTTCATTAACATGCACATCGCTGAACACACAGCTATTCAGAATGAGCTCATGCTGTCACAAAGACCTTGTTCTGAATGGGAACCTCATGGTTTCAACAGCTTCCTGGGCAGCCAAGCTTGGCAGAGTTTGACTTTTTCCACCTGTTTAGTTGCTGAGTTATTTGGAAATGAAAAATCTAATGGCAAACAGCAGTAAGCTTGAGAGAGTGAAAGGGGATTGTGTTTGCAAATGTGGACAACAGCTCATTGTATCTCTATTTTATTCACCGTGCTAGGTTTGAAGTGTTCTCTTACATCCTCTGTAGCGTTGCTACGCATTCATCTTGCAGAGTTAGAGGCATCTCAGTGGTGAATGCAGTAATCTTCTCTCTTTTTTTTCCCTGTACTTGCCTTACAGTGTATTCTGTTATCAGTGATAGATACCACACTTCTAGGCTTTGAGGTACAAGTCTTGCAGTGGAAAGTACTAGCTCCTTTCCCCAAAGTGCCATTAGCATTTGTTAACCTATCCTGGTGAGGACTTTTCCTGTTGTACAGAAAGGCAATTTGTGTTTGATCTTCCATTTAGTTCAGGGAATTGCAGTTAGTTCATCCCA
>NW_009952694.1:1575217-1581465 GCF_000747805.2 Chaetura pelagica
GTGTCATCATACACAGTCCTGAGGAATCCTGGGAATTTAGATCTTCTAAGCAGTTTTGCTTGTGACCTTCTAAACCTTTTGGGTTTTGGGTCCAGAGCGGGGCCACAAAGATGATCAAATGGCTGGAGCACCTCTGCTATAAAGGCAGGTTGAGGGAGTTGAGGCTACTCAGCCTGGAGAAGAGAAGGCTTTGGGTACACTCTAAAGCAGCCTTCCAGTACCTGAAGAGGCTATAGGAAAGCTGGGGAGGGGCTTTTACCAGAGAAGGCAGTGATAGGACAAGGGGTAATGATTTTAAACTGAAAGAGGGGAGATTTAGGCTAGACATCAGGAAGAAATTCTTCACCATGAGAATAGTAAAGCACTGGAGTAGGTTGCCCGGGGAGGTTGTGGAAGTCCTGTCCCTTGAGGTGTTTAAGGCCAGGTTGGATGAGACTTTGTGCAGCCTGGTCTAATGTGAGGTGTCCCTGCTTATAGCAGGGAGGTTCGAAGCTGATGATCTTTAAGGTCCCTTCCAACCTTAACCATTCTATGATTCTATGATTCTTTTATTTTTAACCTAGTCTTTGCTAACATACAGGAATATACCAGACAGTTTAAAAGGTAAAGAGGAGTGTGTGGTATGGATCTGTTAGGTATTTAAATGATGTATTCAGTTGGCTTTACTAAGAAGTTGACACCCAATTCACTGAAGTCAATGGGAAAACTCCCAGTAGTGTTAGCGGACTCTGATCAGCCTTTTGAATCTCTTGTTTTAAAAGTCATGTCTGATAAAAGATTCAGGAATAAAACTCTGAATACTAGTTAGAGATTCAGGATGGTGTACAGAAAAATATGAAAATTACAATATATCCCATCAGAAATATAATTTTGAGAGTTTTTGCAGTTGTTCTAGGGTACGAGGTGCATGTCAGCTTCATCTTAGTGAATAAAGTTTGTGGCTTATTTCTCAAGCCCCATAGAGTGATGCCACAGTGTGGTGGCTTCAAGTAAGAGCTTTTAGGCTCTTTCCATCTGTGGGTGGGTGTCATTTTTAAGTGTGTCTCTCTGTCAGAAGCCTACATCATGAAAAGGATCCTGTTGGGTGTCTGTAAATGTATCATACCTCATCAGCTGTAGAAAAACTGTATGCCAGTGAAAAGCAGAACTCTGTAACAAGCTCATTGGGGAAATAGTTGTCTTCTGTGTTCATTTGACTTAATCATCACTCTGATTTTTTAAACTGTCAAGGCATATAATAAATGGTATTTCATAGAAGTTTTGCTCTTTTCAAAGTATGACTGTTTAAGAATCCACAAGCATACAAACCATTTTAATAATATCTGCAAAATATAACATCTTTCTACTTTCCTTGAAATTAGAGAATCTCATACTAGTGTCCTTAAATTAAGAAGTTCAATTGCCAAAATAACATGCATGCAGGTTGATGGCCAGATATTTCATTAAACTCCCACTGCACAGAGGTTATCTACTAATATCCAGAAGTGGGTATATTAGTGTCTAGGGATAGAGGTAGACAAGCAAAAGACAATAAATGGATTGAAGCAAACACATGCAGTCGCCTGGAGGGCTGGAGCAGTTAGCAGCTGGAGGAGGGCCTGGATATAGAGGTTGATATTGAAATGTTTGATATTCAAGCAGATAAAATTAAGTTGAATCAAGTGTGCAGAAGGTGTGAGTTTCAGCATTCGTGCCTAAATTGAATGTCAGAAAAGAAAGCTGTGATTTAATAAAGATTTATTTTTTAAAGTTACCTTGACCCCCTCAACTGCATGTGATGCATTCAGATCTTCAGTGTAGCATGAACATTTATAAGCAATTATTATGAGATTAATGGCTGAATTTCACCAACTGTGTCGTTGCTTTTCTGTTTTAATGATAGAACAGACGTTAATGAAAAATGCATAGTTTTGACATATTGTGTATAAAATATGTCAGTTTGGGAGACTGGAATTAAGCACATGTTTCCTTTTAATCTATTGTGGGTAATACTGATGGGAATAATTTAGTAGTTATGGGATGGTGTTAAGGAGAGCAGCTCGCACTGAGATTCAGAAGTGAATTTTGGAAAACTACTTTTAGTTCTGAGGGATATGCTCGTATCTTTTTCTCTGTGCAGTGCTAACTGCACTTTTTGTTTTTGCAATATATGATCTATTTTTGAAACTTGTATGTGTTCTATATACCTGTATGTGTATAGGTATATAAAACTTGTTCTATAGTTGTATAGAACAAGTTAGGCTGCATAAATTCTGCATCATGGTTGCTAGGAGTTACAGGCACCTTTGTGAGTCATCTTCAGGAACATCTAAGAAGTTGAAGTTGTAACATCAATATATCTTAAAGTCAGAAATCATAGCATTTTCCACAGCTGCTGCTTGAATGGTGGGATTGTTCTGAGTCCTCAGCTTTCACCTCACAGCAAGTGGCAACAAAAAGAAGCTCTCAGCTGACTTGCTGGAAGCTTCCTCTATCAGGTGTGCCTCATGCAGATACCTCTCATGTCGTTTGTGGATATACTGGTTAGAAACCCCACACAACATACAATTATTTTTAATTTGAAGTAGTTATGCACCAGCTCTCTCTTCTGCAGAAATCTGTGTTATATTCAAAGTACAAGGAGAATTTGCAGATTTTTATTATTTTAAGGTGACCAAAAGTGGTTGAAAAGCTCATTGTTTCAAAGCATTTAGAGAGAATACATTTTTTCAATTAATGGGAATTGATAAATCTCCAGAATCTCTGAGGATTATTTCAGAAACATATTTTCTTCTATGCTGACCTTATGCTATTAACTTGGAGCAAAGCTTAAAATCAGTATTTAACATTTAATGGAAGGAACAAACTGATTCTGCAGTTTAACTCAACATTTGCAGTAAGATGACTTGTACCCTAATGGCTTGTAATTAATTTTTCTGAAAATCATATTTATGATAGTCTGCAGATTCAAGGCTTTATCTAATACATAATGTTCATTTTGAGCCTTTAATTGCATTTAAATTAAAATTGGCTTAGCAGGAAGATGAATTGTGGGAATGCATCAAACCACCCAGCATGTCCTGAAGATGTGAGCCTGAAAATGCAATTTGGTGGAGATGTGCAGAATCATTTGGAGTTCATTAATTTTTATTGCACAGGTAGTTTTACTAAAGTAGGTTATTTTCTTTGGAATTTATATTTATGTTTATGTCAATAGCTGAATATTGTATTAAGCTATACATCTATTAGAGTTTATTAAGCCAGTCTAATGGGGGTTGTTTGTATTGTGCACAGAGGTAATTCGTGTTTGCCCTTCCTTTTAATTTGGGGAACTGTGTTTAGTTCAGCTGAACTAAACCACAAGTGTCCACCTGCCAACAGAAGTCAAACAGGTGTCACAGATATGCACTCTTAAGGAATCCTAGGAATTTGGATCTTGTAAGCAGCTTTGTTTCTGACCTTCGAAACCTTTTTACTCTAATTTTTTTTTTTTTTTTTTTTTCTTTTTTTTTCCCCCATGCTGCTGAGGTTCTGACCCAGCCACTGGAAGGAAGGGTTATTGATGTGTAACTCAGTTTTGTGGCTTAATGTGGTGCACTTTGTCCAGCCAGCTTGTAAGTGATCCTTTAAATTGCAGATGCTGCTGTGGTTATACAATTTAATTATAATGTCACTTTACAATTATAAAGAAAAAAAGGCCTTTTGCATTGCTTAATGAATACAAATAGTGCACAAGTTGGAAATACAAAAGAATAAAAATTAACATTTGTCCTTCTTGCCAAAGTATTTACATTTTTACAACCGATAAGTAGCACGATAATTCCATTACCTATTTCCATTAAACATTTGTGCTTTTCATTTAGTGATTTGTATACAGTAGTTATTAATAAAATAGAACTGTCAGCATTTGCCCATCTTCTTCTTACCCTTTTTTATTCTGTTGCAGAGTAATTAGAGGTTGAAAACACTATGTGCAAATGCCTGTTACAAGGATTAAGTTACATAATCATGGTAATGATTTTCCTTAAAACTCTTACTGCCAAGTGTAACATTTTTCACTTCACCAGGTTTTTTTGTGCCTTTTTTATGAGAAAGTGGAAATATTTCTCCATTCTGACAATCTGATGCAAGTTACTAGTTTGTGGTCAGATATGATAGAAGCCCATATTCATTTAATACTCGCCAATCAGAACTTGACAGAGGTATTGCTTATTTTCTCATTTCATCACTGAAGCATGCCGGTGTAGTTTAGTCCCTAATTACTCTCAGACTGAGACGCTCCAAATATTCCCATGGTGGTAATATTTTTCTGCCTGGATGAGTCATTACGTTGTTTGGCAGACTGAAACACCAGCCTTTCCTTGTTGGAACACTACCCCTCATGTAGCACCACATCTTTTCCTCACTGCTGTCTGTTCCACGACTTTCATCCTGCTGTGACATTTCAAGCTGTACCGTACGAAAGCACATTTGCCTTCCTTCTATCTGAGTGATTGGACCGGTGCCAGCTCTTTCTTCAGGGCCAAGGACGGGAGACTGGGATAGTCTGAATAGAACTGCTTAATGATCTAATGGAGCAGTGGCTCTCTCCTGCTGAGAGATAGGGCTTATTTGTTTGCCGGTTAGAGAAAAGGTCAGGGAAATCCTTTTCAACAAAGGCTGTGACAGTGTGAATGTGCAATACCACACATTCCTGGGGCTTGAATAACTTCATACATCAGGTGTTCCCCTCATGTTAAAAATCCTTTTCTGTTTTCATTTCATTTTCAATATCCTGCAGATGGCAGAGAGATGAAAGTGATGAATTCTACAACTTGGTAATAGAAAGCCAAATGTTGTTCCTCCTGATAGAAGGAGACTTCATACTAGGAGTTTAACACCAGGGAAGGTAATGCAGAGAGCTAGTGGTATTTCAACTAGGAGGCTGGTTTTCCTTGTCATTGTTGTGAAGCCTGTTGGGTACATGACTTTTAGTGGCTTTATGCCTAAGAAGACTGTAAACATAGTTTGCATATTTTCCCACTGCGTTCAACAAGAACTGCAATTCCAATTGGTCAGTCAAGTTAATTTAGTATGGACTTTGCACAGCATCTGAGAAGCAGCACACTTCTGGGGCTGGGAGGTGTACATGCAAGGCAATGCTGCCGTGCTTCTTGAAAATGCCCAGAGTATTGCATCAAGCAAGGATTTGGGGCAGTTTGGGGCAGGTTAGGGTTAGGGTTTCCTCAAAGGATGCACAGGAAGGGGAGTGATGTGACAGGAGGAGCAGAGGCTGGCTCTGTGCCACCGGAAGATCCCCGCTCACATGAGTGACCTTACTTGGCCAGTGACGCTGGCTTCATGCCTGGAATGTGTGTGATGCAGCCACAACGAACCCCAAGATCAGGGCCACAGGGTTTTATATTCCATGCTTAAAAGCTGAAGTCTGCTTAAAGGGGCACAGTAGACCTCCACACTGGATTTTTCCCCGTAAATGTTTTTTTTCTCCAGTGGAGTTTTATGCAATTACATAGAACACTCTAATTGAGATTAAGAAATAAGCAATTTTTTTTTTCCTTTTTATGTTGTCTCCCTGGTTTCTTTCCTTTTCTCCTAGGCACTTTCGACAGCTATTTCTGTTCAGATAGCTTCCACCATGCCTCATTTTTTGTTTGTTTCTGCGAAGCTTTTGCACATAGACAGGAAAGAGAGACGGCATTCTTAAAAATAGGAGCATATGGTTTTAGAACCAGAAGAATTGGCAAGTGGGGCTCAGGGGTTGATTTAACACCTGACAGTGCTTTTTTGTTCTGTTTTTGGTTTGCTTTTTGTTTTGTTTATAATTTACTGGATTTCAAGTTGACAGTAGCTATTTTAACAAAATAACTGTAGGTTTTTATTCTAATGGAGCTGACGGTTTTGAGGAAACACTGGAGTCAGCAGTGCCATAACAGAATAAGCAGAATGTTCTAATTATAAAAGCAATATTTGTAATCCTTGTTGAAGTTTTCAAATACATACTTCTGCTTCCATTGATGTGATCCCAGGAGATGGGAACCTGAACTCCTGAGGTTATTTCCTGAGTAAAGGAGATTTAAAGATAAAAAAATCCACATAAAATTATTCCAATAACATCTTCATAGATTAGGAATAAGATGCTTGTGATAGTCTTAGACTATCTGTCAACTTGTCAGAATTTTTATTTCTAAATAGAAAGACCAGGTAAATTTAAGTTAAACTGTGTAGCAAAATATTAGAGTACGAAAAAGGCCAACAAGCAACAGCAGGAA
>NW_009952694.1:1581589-1602247 GCF_000747805.2 Chaetura pelagica
CAGGAATTAATTAATAAAATATTTACGAGACAGTAAATAAAAGCGTGTGTGAGGAGGGAAGTAAAAGAGAAGGCAGGTCCCTCCACGTCACGGTTGAACTGCACTGGAGGTGGAATGTGGGATGCTTGCAGTCTGCTCACTCAACTGTATTTGACTAGGGCCGTCATCCCCTCAGCTTTCACAAGCACTGAATGTGTCAAAAATCTTTCAGAGAAAGTGTAAATTTTAACCAGCTTGCTTCTGGTTCATATTTAATGTGGTTTTAAAATGCTTAAATCATACCGATTCAAGGTATTTCTTCATCAGGTTTCATGGAGGTTAGCGTAAATCAACAAGATAGTTCAATATGTGAGCACATGTTAATTATGATATGGGTACAGCACTGATATGCTAGAATTTGTCTCATTTAGCCCTACTTGAATTAAGGGTTTATCCTTCATGCATGCTGTGCATTTTTATAGGACGAGGGCTCTGTTTAAGGACAAATTTTGACCTCACTTGCAGTACTGCTAGATTACTCTGGAGATATCTGTGCCTATCCCAAACTTGTTTGAAAACAAACAACAGTTTTGGCCATTCAACCATGAGGAAGTGGGTTATAGCTTTTGTATTATTCTGGTTTCTTGTGTTACAAGCACTGCATCAAAGGAACTAATGAAATAATGGTATTTTAGGCTTTGAAATTCCAGTCCTGCTGATACATAGGTTTGTGTATATATACAACCAGCTTTTTGAATAAAGTTTCATCCTGAATTGCAGTATCAGAATTCGGTGTAATCTCTTCCTGAAACAAGTAATCCATTTCTTAGCATTTTGCTGTCCCTACCTGTTAGTGAAAATTAAGCAGGGAGAAGTTCTGATTTTAAGTGTCTGGGCTAAACTTTCACATGGAATAAAACTGATCCAGAAAGTCAACAGATCTGTCCTAAAATCACCTGTGCAATGCAGGTGCAGCCAGTTGTCTTGGAGACAATAGTCTCACTGTGTGACATGCTCTATATTTTGAATCTTCTTATTTTCAGAATGCAATGTCAGACTTCTAAGGTGACTTTTTTCAAGTTCTTTCCCCCCTGCCCCCCTTTTTATCTAGGATAAGAGTTTCTGACTTATAATTATTAAAGAGGCTGGTAAAACTGCACATATTGAAGAACAGATTCTGTAGTAGTAGTAGTAGCTGGCAGAAATGTTAAGTGCTTTTCACAGTCAACATTCAAACAGATTATCAGATGGCATATTTCACCCTGTTGTTACTCTAAATGAAGTGACCATGAAATCAACAAATCTGCTGTCAGGTGCCTGTCATGAAGATAGTTCTCCCTGTCACACAGTGCCTTGCATAACAGGTAATGTGTTTTTAAGAATCAGTCCTGTGTCACCTCATCAAGTCCTTGTTAAAAGATGAAATAAGACGGATGGTGTTGTTGCCCATGGAGCTGACTGAAATTCAGTGAAAAGCATTGTATGTTATAAAAAAAAAAATATGAGAAGTTAACGCATGTGTCAGTAAGATACCTCTGACTGTGCAATTACTACCTTTTTCCTTTGTCTTGAGAACAATTATTCACTTGTTCCTGCCTATTCCTTTCTAGGCTGAAAATTAATTGGGTCAAGTTTAAATTCAGTGATAAGGACAGGAAGAATTAATCCTCAGACATCAACCAAATGAGAACTCAAGAGTGGTGTGCCAGTAGCTGCACGTCCACTTCGAATGGTTAAGATCCACTTCTGTGCCTAACAGAGCTGATACTCATAATTAATTAAGTTATGAGTTGTTGCTAGCAATAATTTTGTTTGGGATTCTTAAGTTTAATCATTAAACTGAGGGCAAGGGATAAACTAGAATTACCATATTCAGTTTTTCTCGGTATACTTTCTTAGCAGTTCTCTCAAACAAAATAGATTTTTGTCTTGTTCATGAAATTTTAATTATAGCATCATTCTCAGCTTCTCAGTGTAAGGAACTGTCAACCAGCTTGAACTCTGCTGAGACAGATGCTGCAGGGTTTTTTTTTCAAAATTTTGTTTTGACTTTTCAGACTCACCATTTTTGATAAAAAATAAAAATAGGGAGGGAAGTCACCTTAGTGATATATGGACATCTGTTACTGTAATTTGTTCTTTCATCCCTAGGTTGTGACTAGCATTAGTTTATTCAGGCCAGCATGAAAAAAAATAACCTTTCCTTTCCTTGCCACAGCTAAATGTAGTTTAAAGATTTTTTCTTAAGTATAGGACTGATGTGGAGATGTTGCTTACAGAAGCAGAAAAGGAGACAGAAGGTACAAAGATTAGCCTGTTTCTTCTGTGCTGGCCAGCCAAGCTCATTGACTATGAAGATCTTGCAACACCTGCTAGAAATCATTGCAAATTTCTCACAGCAGTGTGAAAAGGGAGGGAGGGGACCATGCTTCTGAAAGGTGACTGAGGCACTCACTCAAGGCTATATTTTAGGTGTATATCAGGCTGAATGTGAATTGGAGGCATAACACCACTGCTCAAAGAAAATTTATACTGAAACCAACAAAAGGAATGAGTCATTGAGACACACAGGCAGCCATGATGGCACTGCTTGAAACTTATGTCTGATGAGACACGATTTTACCTGGTTTGCTCTAAGCCAGTTATTTTGGGTGTCCATGCTGTTTGTCTAATCTATGACTGTTGTAAAGTGTGTAGCTGATCAGATATTTGAACCAAGCATGCAATTGCCATTCTTACTTTCCTACAAATTGCCTGGATACATTTTAAATGCATTTTGAGTGTTCGTTCCTTTTTAAAATGCACTTGTGTTTGAGACATTGAAGATACTGAGGTGCAATTTCAGAGCAAGTTCAAAGAATTATGGGCTGGGATTACATAGAAAAACTGCTGATGGGTTACAGGAAAGCAAAGATGAGAAGAAACCTGCTGTACCTTTAGTTGGGTTGATACCTGGCAACTCTTTTTAGTGCCTTTCTCTTTTCTGCCTGCTTAAGCTTTTATCATGATGCAGGAATTAAGATGTGATGTCTTTTGGATTGGAAGCAGAGATAGTGCAGAAAGAGCAAGAAGTGTTAACACTGTTTTATGTGCTGGCTTCTCTTATGCTCCATATGGGCAAATGCTACCACTTTGCTATATTAAAATTGGAGGCAGAGCCCAGCCAAATCTTGCGTCATTATTATTAATTTTGCTTATCATCAAAGCCAAAAGGAGGTTAGAACAGTTAGATACCTTTTCAGTAGTGCCACAAATTATTTTACCCAAATAGTTTATTGTTGCTGTTCTTGTTTTGGCAGAGAAATAACCACAACTCTGTTTGAAAATGGGCATTGCTTTGAACAAAAAGAGTGACTCTGGGTCCAGGTTGATTCAAGTCCTTGGCCTGACTTCTGATTTCCAAATGTGTAAGAGTAAGTGAGTAGCGAACAATTTCATGGACACTTAAGAGCAGAAACCTCTGCATAAATGAATGGAGTGGAAACCATAGCTTCCCCACACCACCTGAGAATAAATTAGATGCCTGTAGACATCACACAGATATCACACAGACTTCACACAGTTCTGTGTATTTTAGAAATCATGGTAGGATTTTATAGCTTTTCCTCATATAACCATCACTGGAGACTAGATGAGAGAGAGAGCTGTACATGGATATAGGATATATAGGACATGAAAAAGCAGAGTAGATAGTGGTGGGACTGGAGAAGTCTTCCACTCATATAAATATGACAAACTGGGGACTTTGGTTATAAAGTTTAAGCAACATGAATATGGAATCTTCTTCTAGGAAGAGTCACGTAACTTGGAGAGAGATTGCTTCTGGATTTGATTCAGTAAGCTCTTCACATGTCTCTGAAATGTGGAGCTAGACATAATGAAAACCATTCCCACATCCTCTATTTTTGCCTACCACTGAAAAATACTGGAATATATACTACATTCTTATTTCTTATGGAAAGATTTCTGAGATCTCCAGACAGCTCCTGGACATTGACATAGAGAGCTCTTAGCTAACGACCCAAATCCCACTGACTGCAGCTGCATTTAGAGAGGATGATCTTGTTCTCCACATTGTTCCTGTTACCACATTTCTTCCTTCTTTGTTGTGACAGCATGAGGGTGTGATGGCATGGTTAGCAGACCAACTAATCAGCCCATCTGAAGACTTACTCAGAGAAATAATTCCTGCCCCCTTAATTCCCAAGCATGGCTCACTGGACAGATATGCATGTGCTTGTGCTGGCACAAGGTAGGAGGTAGAAGCAGAGCCCAGATGTGGGCAGGATGATGAGGCCTCCTTTTTCAGCAGTTTTAAATTGATGACAGCTGCATTTATGTAGGGGAAAAGAAGAAGAGAGCCGTGAGGAACACTGGATCTTATTGTCTAGTGCCTTTGTTTTCCCCATAGTTTTCCCCAACATATTGCGTGTTTAGCCCTCTGAATGATTGCTCTGCAGGAAAAGTTGAGAAACACATTCAGTCAGATTTTAATTTAGTTCTAGCATTCAACAAGTATGCTGAGTAACACGCAGATATTTTTTTTGCACTTCTAGCACAAAGTGTAGTAAAAGTTTCCCAAGCTAAAAGCCTAGTACTAAGAACCAATACAGAAGTATCACTAATTATTTCCAAAATTGCAGGACAGGAATTTTAATGTAGGTGATTTAAAGCCTAAGCCAATTCCTAACTTTTAGAATCTAGGATAATGTGGAGCATTGTGTCTGGAGCATTACTCACCATTGGCTGCTGTGGAAATTCTATATCTGAATGATCTTCAGTTGCCAAAGGACAGGATCCAGAACACTGAGTTAGGTGTTCTTTTCTACCATACCAGTCCCAAAGTTGCCGCAAACGCAAGGCATATTTTTTGAGAACCTGCAGGAATCAAGTTCAGTGGCTTAGACCCCATTATGCACCTATTCATGTTCATTTTGGCACAGTACTTCCTGAGGGTGTACCAGGAGGAACAGCAGTCTTTCAAGGAAATGTGCATTGAAATATCTAGTTAAATGTATTGCTCTCACAGAGAAGTCTTTTACCTTATCTTAGTATGCTTTGTGGCAACTACCATTTTGAAGCTACTACCAGGCCAAAGTTTCATTAGGATAGGTCCATGGATAACAGTTGTTCAACTTCTGTTTCCAGAGTGGCATTATATTACATTTGGAGTCTCACAGTGCCTACAGTTTGCATGCCCTTAACCAGCATTTCTGTATGTGGAAGTTTATATCATTCCACAGTGGCTGAAGATGCTTTTAAGTACAGTGAATTGTTTTCTTACAAAAGCTGGTCTTGATGCAGGAGTCAAGTCTTGTAATGTGCAAAGATCAGATTAAGTATGTATGAGTTATTCTCTCTATCAGATTTATCTTTCAAAGTCAAAGTACTCGGTCTCATCTTCTGCAAGACATTCTTGACTGAAGAACCTCAGATCCAGAAAAAATCTATAAAAAAAGAATTCCCTGATTATAATATGGATTGATATTCAACTTCTTGCACAGTTCAATCTAATGCTCTAGCACACCGGTTTATTGAATCACAGCACTGCCTAAATTGATATTCTAAAAGTAAAATTCAGTTGGAATAATTTCATAGATACAAAACTATAAATAGTTGGGTTTTTTTCACTTTGTTTTAATTAACTGTTTGGAATTGCTTAGGTTTTGTAAGCTTTTTATTTTGGTCTGCAGAGTTAGGATTTACAGAGGACTAGAAAAATGTTTCCATTGATTTAAAACAGTTCAGCCTTTTTTCTCTTTCTAATAAAAAGGCCTTCTGCGTTCAGATATTTTCCAGTTCTTGCAAGATGAAATAGCTATCATGTACTTCACTCTAGAACTCAGTATCTTTGTAATCTGTGATCTAATAATACTTTATTCACTTGAGTATTTCTTTAGGTCATACTGGATACTTCTTGTGCAGTTCTGCATCCTTTTCCCCTTAACTATCACATGTAATTTCCTGAACTCTTCTTCAGAATCTACAGAGGTAATAAAAGTTTACAATATATAGCCCTAGGAGCAGCTGTTTTATTTTGCTGATTTAAGATATTTCATTTTTTCCTGCCTCTTCTTTCTCACACTTTAAAGTTCAAAAGAAGTATGAATGCTATCAGGCTGAATGAAGTGTTATGCCAGAAGAGTTAGTTTACACAAAAGCACCAACAGAAAGGTAAATAGTGTAACAGTAATAGTATTAGCTGGAGATAACTTGCTATGGAGGAAAGTCAGCCATTATTTTCACACATGGGAGTGTCAGAAATTAGTGCCTGTTAGAATTTTCAAAACATCCATGTGTTTCTGAAGCTTTGTTGGAATCCTGTTCTCTATTTTTAGTCTCCCAATTTAGTCTAAAAAACTGGTCTAATTGTATGCTCTTGTGAAATTATGCAGAGTGATTTAAATAGTGGAAGCAGTCTACCTCATGTACATGATGTACATGTACTTGATGTACATGCATTGGAATGAGTTTGAGATCTATCTTTTCATAGATATGTCAGCACAGGACAATTAAAGCATTTAAGATGGTCCCAATGCTTTCACAGAGCATTGGATGAAGTCCTAGATATTTAGCAAGGCTTGTTAAACAATTTTGGTGCGATTTAGAGCCAATCCTTAAATGCTTTAGAAGTCAAGTTCAGTTCATATAGTTGGTTTGTATAAAAGTATTAAAGTCCTTCTTCTTGTTTCAACATAGCGATGTTTCACTCCTGGTAGTCCTGTGCTCCAGAGCACTTTGTTCATTCACACTTAGCATCATGTGGATGCAAAACCAATACTGTGAATATGAAATTGAGTGTTTTTTACCATTCCTGTTGAAGGCATTGTTAAGAATTATTTCTTAATTCTAAAAAAAAAAAAAAAAAAAAAAAAAAAGTCTCCTTTCTGACATATTTGAATATTTGAAATGTTTGAATGAATAGTAATGCACTATTTGAATTGCATTACTATTTGGATACACTACATCTTTCACAAAATGCGTGGTTGTCCTTAGGAACTTGCAGTGACATGACAGGATTGAGTACAAGGCTACAACTGTCTTACATAAAAAGTAAAAGTATCCAGTTTCCTAATACTGTGAAAATAATACCTACATCAAATGACCTAACAGGAAAAATAAAGAAGATCACTTTGGAAGATGCACACTGTACAGGTTTTCACTTAGCAGCTTATTTATTGTAAACTATAGCTAACGTTATGTGCCACATAACTACTTAATCTTGGTTTTTTTGTCTTTCCCTGGAGCATCTCCTGCTGGCCCATGATGTCCACAGATAGATTATAGAACACATTAATCTTATCCATTCTGAGCTTTCTTTGCTGCTGTTGTATATTTTTACTAACAGGAGTCACAGAAGACGCTGAAAGACCAATTTTCTGTATTTTATATTCTACTTCCATTTTCTTTGCTATAAAATGGTCAGATCAATTTAAACTTGATGTAAGTGAAACACTGTTCAGCTCACACTCAGCAAGTATTCAACCCAAAAGCAAACATTTACAGATGCACTGATGTAACACCCCCCTTCCAAAGTGGATAATGGGAACACTGTTCAGGCACCATCCTGCAGGCACCAGTGTACTGCACAGAACCTGTATTCACTGTCGGGGCTCTGATCTACATATGCAGTAGTTTCTGGATGCTGTTTCTGTTGGCATAGGCAAAAAAACTCAGGGAAAAAAGAATGAGGGAAAGCCTTCAAATGTGAAGTTATTTAGCTTTTCTCTTCTACAGAAGAGGCTCATAACCTGTTTTTACTTCTTTAAAAAATTTCTAAATGAAGTGACTGGGCATGTCTGAGGGAGGAAGGAGAGCAAGGCCTGTGGAGATGAAACCAATCTGTTGATGCAGGGTGCTGCCACAGGGGTTTTCCCCTGAAAGGCAGTAACACAGATGCAGTGGTGTGGCAAGAACCAAGAGCAGAGTCAGACTAAAGACCATAAAGGACAGTAGCTGGGGGAGGGAGATAATCACAAATTGTATTAAGAAAAACTGAATAGCTACCTCTGAGAACAAGTTAGGAATCGTGCTTTGATCCTCCTTGTATGTACATGTAATCTTGGATCTTGATAGAATATTCCCACTCTGATTTTGTAATTAAAACATCATTTATACTGAGAATAATTAAGACAACTGTACATTTGATTTTAAAATCAGTTTTGAGTATTGTGCCTTGTCAACCTACAAGAATGGTTCCTGCAGCTTTACAACTTAGCATTAAGAGGCAGACAGTGACTGCAGGCACCTGAGTGGAAGGTTTGACAGTTTGATAAATTAGGAATGACACTTGCCAAAATGGCTGTCCTTCCCTCAGCCTGCCAGTGGAGCATTTACACACTGTTAATTGAATTGGCAATTTGTGTAACAGTACCTGCCCCTGAGCTTTTGTAATGCTGGAGCTGCCATTTAGCTCTGATAATCCAGGACTTGGGAATAAGGACGAAAAGCTTCACATGATATTACTGCAGATTAAAAATGACAGTTGGGGACCTTGTTGCCAATTTCCCATTAAATGAGAAATAATTAACAATAGCAATAACAAAGTCTTATAAAGCTGGAAAGTTAAATTGACTTTTCAGCAGTAGTATGGTTTGAAATTGCTTCTAGTATGATTATCAGATTGCCTTTTCAGTATTATATACCCTAAATAGTATCATCTGATGGTCCGAGTATGCAATGTTTTCAAAGCTACTCTGTTTTATTAGTGTGAGACTCTTCTGATTTATCTGCGGGTTTTTTTTAATTTCTTCTTGCCATATAAAAATTGAGTTATGTTATAATATTTCATACAGATAAAGAACTTAATGAAATATTAGAGATTCTGATTTTCATGGTTATCAGTAATTGAGTGACAGGAGAAACAAAATTTTCAATCGTAGACGAATATTGTTGATTATGAGGATCTTTTTTATAGCTGTAGTTGCAGTTGATAGCTTCACTATGTTTCCCTAAGTTTCTGTAGTGTAGCCAGTGTCATTGTCTGAAATGACAATTTATCAGCAAACTACTATTTTTCGCTGACTTACGTTTTGATAATCTCTGTGAATACTTGCTAAGGATTTGATGTCTAAATACCATAGTATTTAAAAGCCATAAAAGAATTAGCCATGAAAGATCAATCTTTGCCATCATAGGGATTAAAAAACAAATAAATTAGAAATTCAAGAAGCCGGTACAGTTGCTGTGTGTCAGAAGACTAATTTCTCTGTGCAGACTTACAGTTCTTATTCTTGCCCCAAGATTTAGACTTGTGGACATCAAGTGATGTACTGAAGAGCAGGTAAAGCTACTTTCCCAAGGTGGGTCATTCCCATAATGAGAATATACATTCATAAAATGAGTAAAGGTATGGACTGGAGAAGGATGGAAATACACATACACACTGACAAATCAGAGAGACATGCAGAATAAAATGATCCCAGTCAATAGGCCTACACTAGCAACAAGTTACATGTGTGTTTTAATATTATACTATGGTGTTATGGTTGTAGAAGATAGAGTTATTCTAGAATTGCATGGCAGAATTGAATAGTAGAAATATGAAAGAGGGCAAAGAAAGGGAGACGTGAGCAAAGAAGAGCTGTGGCGTAAAGGAGCGGAAGGATTCATGATGAATCTTACAGTTAAAACATTTGTGCAGGAGGTGATATTTTTCTTTCTTCTGTAACTGGCAAAAAGCATTTAATGATCTGGCTTGGACCTTAAAGAGTTGTGGTCATGACTTGATGTCCAAGTGGAGATCAGTGATGAGTGGTGTTCTTCAGGAGTCACTACTGGGACAGGCACTGTTCAAGATCTTTCTCAGCACCATGGACAGTGTGATTGAGCTCAAACTCAGAAAGTTTGCCAACAACATCAAGCTGTGTAGTATGGAAGACATGCTGGAAGGAAGGGATGCTATCCAGAAGGACCTTGACAGGCTGGAGAGGTTGGCCTGTGCTCACCACATGAAATTCAACATGGGTAAGTGCAAGGTCCTGCACATAGCACAGGGCATTCCAAGTGCAAATACAGGTCAGCTGGAGAAAAAATTGAGAGCAGCCCTGAGGAGAAGCATGTGGGGGTGTTGGTTCATGAGAAGCTCAACACAACCAGTTAATGTGCCCTTGCAGCCCAGGAAGTCAACTGTGTTCTGGCCTGCATTAAAAGAAGCACGACCAGAAGACTAAGGGAAGTGATTCTCCCCCTCTACTCTGCTCTCCAGGTGAGACCCCACCTGGAGTTCTGTGTCCAGTTCTGGAAGCCCCAACACAAGAAGGACATGGACTTTTTGAAGTGAGTCCAGAGGAGGGCCACAAAGATGGTCAGAGGGATGGAGCACCTCTTGTGTTGAGAGTGTTGGGGTTGTTCCACCTGGAGAAGAGAAGACTTTGTGGATAACTTATAGCAGCTTTCCAGTACTTGAAGGGGCCTACAGGAAAGCTGAGGAGGGACTTCTTATAAGGACAAAGCAACAGGACAAAAGGTACTGGTTTCAAACTGGAAGAGTATAGATTTAGGTTAGATATTAGGAATAACTTCTTCACTGTGAGAGTGGAGAGGCACTGGAAGAGGTTGCCTAAGGAGGCTGTGGATCCCTCATCCCTGGCAGTGTTCAAGGGCATGTTGGATGTGGCTTTGTGGACCCTGTTGTAGTTGTAGCACATGCAAGGTGCTTGAATTTAGATGATCTTTAAGGTCCCTTCCAACCCAAAACACTCTATGATTCTATGAAGTTTGTTTATGTAGCTATAATTGTCTAGGAATGAAAGGAAACCAAAGTTTGTAAAAAGATGACACTGAACCTGAAAGCATGCTAACTTTTTTTCTTTCCTGACTTTATCAGCTGTTGTCAACATAAAGTAACATTGATACTATTACACTGGCCTTCCAGCTATTTAAGGAAAACTGCAAAATATTTCAGGGACTCTACTACTTCTTTTACAATTTGCCCACTTGTGTTGCTGTCTGATTTAAGCTGGAATTAATGCGGATTGCCTGAGGGCTTCTACACTATTCATTCTGCATGCATTTCTAAATCCTCTGTGAACTTCATGAATTTATGCCACAGCTATGATGACAATTACTTCTTTGAAAGCCAAAAATTTCTCCTCAATCTGTCTCTTTCTCCTTTCTTCATTTTGGGGTGTTTGGAACATCTAAGGGGCAAGAAAGATGAATGCAAAAAGGCAAGTTATGCAGTGTGGCATCTTGTCCCTGAGGAAAGATTTCTTTCAGAAGTGATAGAATGCATTCTGTTAGAGATGGTGCCCAACTCAACCTGTTATCTTGGCGTCTGAGCCCTAATGGAACAGTTTGACCAACTAGTGAGCAGGCACAATGCCATCCAAGCATATGGGCATGGGTATTACAGCCAAGTGACCATGTAGGAGAATCAAACATGTTTGCTGAGGGCAGGAGTCCCAGTCTGAAACATCCAAACAGCTGTCTATCCTGAGGTTTACATGCCTGTGGTTAAGAGTATGTGACATAGCTAATCCAGATTTTGGTTAGATTAATTTTAAAATACAAAAATGAGCTTCCTTGGCACAAAAGGCATTTGGGTCTTGTATACCAATATCATCAAAACAATATTCCAGATGAGTTCCTGCTGGACATTTGGGAGCTAAATTATGTTGTGAAATATTTAACACTCTTCCACTGTTTTACCTGCAGACAGTGTTACAGGAACTTAAGACCCTCTTGGAAAGAGTTAAATAATTTGTCTTCCATCTTTAAATGTTACATCCAGAAAAGTATTCTAAGGCTGCAATTCCATGTTATGGGAAGTAACTTCTTTATCAGGGCTAAAGTAGTACTAAAAAAATTACACTTGTAGCCCTACTTTCCCATTAGGCTTTGAAGCTTTTTAAACTGGAAAAGCAACTCATTCTACAAATTAGACAAAAAAAGTACCATTCCAGTCAACAGACTATTTAATAATCAATTAAAAAATTAACATAATGCTACTGAAATGCAAAGTGTTACTGAATTCACCTTCTGAAATTCTGTATGTTGGAAATTTCTTCATATTTTAATACTGCTTTGCAATTCTCAAGTGATTAGAGATGTACGAAGAAATTACTTTTATTGTTTATAGCAAAGTGCAACATCTTCGAAAGTGCATTATGTTTACTCCCCACTCAACACACACACACGCTGGGATGAAGAGGACAATGGCCAACCAGAAGCTTGTGGGTCTAGACAAGGACAAGGAGAGTTTGTTCACCATTTACTGTCTTAGGCAAAACAGATTCAAATTGGGGAAAAATAGTAACTTAATTTAACACTAATGGAATGCACACAGGGCACAGACAACACACAGAGTAGGGCTTACATACCTTACTGCCACCACTCCCTTCTTCACAGGCCCAAATCATTTTGCTCCCGATTTCTCTCCCTCCCTCCCCCCAGTGGCACAGGGGGGCAGAGGATGGGGTTTAGAGTCAGTTCACAGGCTGGTGGCTCTTGCCTCTCCCTCCTCCTCAGGAAGAAGGATTCCTTACAGTCCTTCCCTGCTTCCCCACGGGGTCCCTCCCATGAGAGAGAGTCCTCCACGAACCTCTCCTTCATGAGTCCTTCCTACAAGGCCCAGAGCAAGATGCTCCAATGTGGGCTTCTCACAGAGTCACAGGCTGCTTTGGGACAGGGTCTTCCACAGCTACATAATCCAAGACCACTGACAGCAAGTCCACATTCACCCCTCCTGGTGCCTTCAGGGAATGTTCCACCACATTTCTTCATGAATGCAGGGGGACAGCCTGCCGTGTAGCCATGGGCTGCAGAGAAACTTCTGCTTGGGCACCTTATTCCCCCTTCTTCCTCACCAACCTTGGGAATTTCACCCCGGTATTGCTTTCACCTCTCCAGCACAGCTCTTTCTATGCTGCTTGCTCTCTGCTCAGGTCTTATATCAGTTTTTTCTTATGTTAATAGCGGAGGCGCATCCATTGTCTTTCTAAGGACCCGGCCTTCAACCTGGGGGAGCTTTTAGTAGCTTCTTACAAGAGCCACTCCTGGGTGCCTTGCCCTACTACCAAAACCATGACAGAACCAAAACAGAACAATGATTTAGAACAAATATTGATATGTCTGGTCAAAAATAAGAGCTCAATGTGATTTTTATACAGGCTTGAATCTGAATTATTATAATGCAGTAAAAAAAAAAATCCTCAATACCCAACTCACACACTTTTCAGCACAGATCCAGCCACCTTTACCACCACATCGTTTTGAGTAACTGGTACTATTCCAGGTTCTTACTGTGGTCTTGTCATGATCCGCGACCTATTATATCTCCTTTTTGGAGTGTATTTAGCTTGTCAGGATCTGCTGAGAGGTCCGCACGTGGCGCTCACCTCTCACAGAGGATCAGCGAGCTTCGGCACTGACTTTTCCAGTGAGTAACTTGCTCAGTACTTATTAATATTTCCAATAACAGCAGCCAATCCCCAAATAGAATTTACGAGTGCACGGTTTATTGTGGGGAAAACAAAGCAATTTGGGGCAGGAGGTTCAAAAGGAAAAAGTCTGCATTCAAACATATTTGAATATTTGAAATGTTTGAATGAATAGTAATGCACTATTTGAATTGCATTACTATTTGGATACACTACATCTTTCACAAAATGCGTGGTTGTCCTTAGGAACTTGCAGTGACATGACAGGATTGAGTACAAGGCTACAACTGTCTTACATAAAAAGTAAAAGTATCCAGTTTCCTAATACTGTGAAAATAATACCTACATCAAATGACCTAACAGGAAAAATAAAGAAGATCACTTTGGAAGATGCACACTGTACAGGTTTTCACTTAGCAGCTTATTTATTGTAAACTATAGCTAACGTTATGTGCCACATAACTACTTAATCTTGGTTTTTTTGTCTTTCCCTGGAGCATCTCCTGCTGGCCCATGATGTCCACAGATAGATTATAGAACACATTAATCTTATCCATTCTGAGCTTTCTTTGCTGCTGTTGTATATTTTTACTAACAGGAGTCACAGAAGACGCTGAAAGACCAATTTTCTGTATTTTATATTCTACTTCCATTTTCTTTGCTATAAAATGGTCAGATCAATTTAAACTTGATGTAAGTGAAACACTGTTCAGCTCACACTCAGCAAGTATTCAACCCAAAAGCAAACATTTACAGATGCACTGATGTAACACCCCCCTTCCAAAGTGGATAATGGGAACACTGTTCAGGCACCATCCTGCAGGCACCAGTGTACTGCACAGAACCTGTATTCACTGTCGGGGCTCTGATCTACATATGCAGTAGTTTCTGGATGCTGTTTCTGTTGGCATAGGCAAAAAAACTCAGGGAAAAAAGAATGAGGGAAAGCCTTCAAATGTGAAGTTATTTAGCTTTTCTCTTCTACAGAAGAGGCTCATAACCTGTTTTTACTTCTTTAAAAAATTTCTAAATGAAGTGACTGGGCATGTCTGAGGGAGGAAGGAGAGCAAGGCCTGTGGAGATGAAACCAATCTGTTGATGCAGGGTGCTGCCACAGGGGTTTTCCCCTGAAAGGCAGTAACACAGATGCAGTGGTGTGGCAAGAACCAAGAGCAGAGTCAGACTAAAGACCATAAAGGACAGTAGCTGGGGGAGGGAGATAATCACAAATTGTATTAAGAAAAACTGAATAGCTACCTCTGAGAACAAGTTAGGAATCGTGCTTTGATCCTCCTTGTATGTACATGTAATCTTGGATCTTGATAGAATATTCCCACTCTGATTTTGTAATTAAAACATCATTTATACTGAGAATAATTAAGACAACTGTACATTTGATTTTAAAATCAGTTTTGAGTATTGTGCCTTGTCAACCTACAAGAATGGTTCCTGCAGCTTTACAACTTAGCATTAAGAGGCAGACAGTGACTGCAGGCACCTGAGTGGAAGGTTTGACAGTTTGATAAATTAGGAATGACACTTGCCAAAATGGCTGTCCTTCCCTCAGCCTGCCAGTGGAGCATTTACACACTGTTAATTGAATTGGCAATTTGTGTAACAGTACCTGCCCCTGAGCTTTTGTAATGCTGGAGCTGCCATTTAGCTCTGATAATCCAGGACTTGGGAATAAGGACGAAAAGCTTCACATGATATTACTGCAGATTAAAAATGACAGTTGGGGACCTTGTTGCCAATTTCCCATTAAATGAGAAATAATTAACAATAGCAATAACAAAGTCTTATAAAGCTGGAAAGTTAAATTGACTTTTCAGCAGTAGTATGGTTTGAAATTGCTTCTAGTATGATTATCAGATTGCCTTTTCAGTATTATATACCCTAAATAGTATCATCTGATGGTCCGAGTATGCAATGTTTTCAAAGCTACTCTGTTTTATTAGTGTGAGACTCTTCTGATTTATCTGCGGGTTTTTTTTAATTTCTTCTTGCCATATAAAAATTGAGTTATGTTATAATATTTCATACAGATAAAGAACTTAATGAAATATTAGAGATTCTGATTTTCATGGTTATCAGTAATTGAGTGACAGGAGAAACAAAATTTTCAATCGTAGACGAATATTGTTGATTATGAGGATCTTTTTTATAGCTGTAGTTGCAGTTGATAGCTTCACTATGTTTCCCTAAGTTTCTGTAGTGTAGCCAGTGTCATTGTCTGAAATGACAATTTATCAGCAAACTACTATTTTTCGCTGACTTACGTTTTGATAATCTCTGTGAATACTTGCTAAGGATTTGATGTCTAAATACCATAGTATTTAAAAGCCATAAAAGAATTAGCCATGAAAGATCAATCTTTGCCATCATAGGGATTAAAAAACAAATAAATTAGAAATTCAAGAAGCCGGTACAGTTGCTGTGTGTCAGAAGACTAATTTCTCTGTGCAGACTTACAGTTCTTATTCTTGCCCCAAGATTTAGACTTGTGGACATCAAGTGATGTACTGAAGAGCAGGTAAAGCTACTTTCCCAAGGTGGGTCATTCCCATAATGAGAATATACATTCATAAAATGAGTAAAGGTATGGACTGGAGAAGGATGGAAATACACATACACACTGACAAATCAGAGAGACATGCAGAATAAAATGATCCCAGTCAATAGGCCTACACTAGCAACAAGTTACATGTGTGTTTTAATATTATACTATGGTGTTATGGTTGTAGAAGATAGAGTTATTCTAGAATTGCATGGCAGAATTGAATAGTAGAAATATGAAAGAGGGCAAAGAAAGGGAGACGTGAGCAAAGAAGAGCTGTGGCGTAAAGGAGCGGAAGGATTCATGATGAATCTTACAGTTAAAACATTTGTGCAGGAGGTGATATTTTTCTTTCTTCTGTAACTGGCAAAAAGCATTTAATGATCTGGCTTGGACCTTAAAGAGTTGTGGTCATGACTTGATGTCCAAGTGGAGATCAGTGATGAGTGGTGTTCTTCAGGAGTCACTACTGGGACAGGCACTGTTCAAGATCTTTCTCAGCACCATGGACAGTGTGATTGAGCTCAAACTCAGAAAGTTTGCCAACAACATCAAGCTGTGTAGTATGGAAGACATGCTGGAAGGAAGGGATGCTATCCAGAAGGACCTTGACAGGCTGGAGAGGTTGGCCTGTGCTCACCACATGAAATTCAACATGGGTAAGTGCAAGGTCCTGCACATAGCACAGGGCATTCCAAGTGCAAATACAGGTCAGCTGGAGAAAAAATTGAGAGCAGCCCTGAGGAGAAGCATGTGGGGGTGTTGGTTCATGAGAAGCTCAACACAACCAGTTAATGTGCCCTTGCAGCCCAGGAAGTCAACTGTGTTCTGGCCTGCATTAAAAGAAGCACGACCAGAAGACTAAGGGAAGTGATTCTCCCCCTCTACTCTGCTCTCCAGGTGAGACCCCACCTGGAGTTCTGTGTCCAGTTCTGGAAGCCCCAACACAAGAAGGACATGGACTTTTTGAAGTGAGTCCAGAGGAGGGCCACAAAGATGGTCAGAGGGATGGAGCACCTCTTGTGTTGAGAGTGTTGGGGTTGTTCCACCTGGAGAAGAGAAGACTTTGTGGATAACTTATAGCAGCTTTCCAGTACTTGAAGGGGCCTACAGGAAAGCTGAGGAGGGACTTCTTATAAGGACAAAGCAACAGGACAAAAGGTACTGGTTTCAAACTGGAAGAGTATAGATTTAGGTTAGATATTAGGAATAACTTCTTCACTGTGAGAGTGGAGAGGCACTGGAAGAGGTTGCCTAAGGAGGCTGTGGATCCCTCATCCCTGGCAGTGTTCAAGGGCATGTTGGATGTGGCTTTGTGGACCCTGTTGTAGTTGTAGCACATGCAAGGTGCTTGAATTTAGATGATCTTTAAGGTCCCTTCCAACCCAAAACACTCTATGATTCTATGAAGTTTGTTTATGTAGCTATAATTGTCTAGGAATGAAAGGAAACCAAAGTTTGTAAAAAGATGACACTGAACCTGAAAGCATGCTAACTTTTTTTCTTTCCTGACTTTATCAGCTGTTGTCAACATAAAGTAACATTGATACTATTACACTGGCCTTCCAGCTATTTAAGGAAAACTGCAAAATATTTCAGGGACTCTACTACTTCTTTTACAATTTGCCCACTTGTGTTGCTGTCTGATTTAAGCTGGAATTAATGCGGATTGCCTGAGGGCTTCTACACTATTCATTCTGCATGCATTTCTAAATCCTCTGTGAACTTCATGAATTTATGCCACAGCTATGATGACAATTACTTCTTTGAAAGCCAAAAATTTCTCCTCAATCTGTCTCTTTCTCCTTTCTTCATTTTGGGGTGTTTGGAACATCTAAGGGGCAAGAAAGATGAATGCAAAAAGGCAAGTTATGCAGTGTGGCATCTTGTCCCTGAGGAAAGATTTCTTTCAGAAGTGATAGAATGCATTCTGTTAGAGATGGTGCCCAACTCAACCTGTTATCTTGGCGTCTGAGCCCTAATGGAACAGTTTGACCAACTAGTGAGCAGGCACAATGCCATCCAAGCATATGGGCATGGGTATTACAGCCAAGTGACCATGTAGGAGAATCAAACATGTTTGCTGAGGGCAGGAGTCCCAGTCTGAAACATCCAAACAGCTGTCTATCCTGAGGTTTACATGCCTGTGGTTAAGAGTATGTGACATAGCTAATCCAGATTTTGGTTAGATTAATTTTAAAATACAAAAATGAGCTTCCTTGGCACAAAAGGCATTTGGGTCTTGTATACCAATATCATCAAAACAATATTCCAGATGAGTTCCTGCTGGACATTTGGGAGCTAAATTATGTTGTGAAATATTTAACACTCTTCCACTGTTTTACCTGCAGACAGTGTTACAGGAACTTAAGACCCTCTTGGAAAGAGTTAAATAATTTGTCTTCCATCTTTAAATGTTACATCCAGAAAAGTATTCTAAGGCTGCAATTCCATGTTATGGGAAGTAACTTCTTTATCAGGGCTAAAGTAGTACTAAAAAAATTACACTTGTAGCCCTACTTTCCCATTAGGCTTTGAAGCTTTTTAAACTGGAAAAGCAACTCATTCTACAAATTAGACAAAAAAAGTACCATTCCAGTCAACAGACTATTTAATAATCAATTAAAAAATTAACATAATGCTACCGAAATGCAAAGTGTTACTGAATTCACCTTCTGAAATTCTGTATGTTGGAAATTTCTTCATATTTTAATACTGCTTTGCAATTCTCAAGTGATTAGAGATGTACGAAGAAATTACTTTTATTGTTTATAGCAAAGTGCAACATCTTCGAAAGTGCATTATGTTTACTCCCCACTCAACACACACACACGCTGGGATGAAGAGGACAATGGCCAACCAGAAGCTTGTGGGTCTAGACAAGGACAAGGAGAGTTTGTTCACCATTTACTGTCTTAGGCAAAACAGATTCAAATTGGGGAAAAATAGTAACTTAATTTAACACTAATGGAATGCACACAGGGCACAGACAACACACAGAGTAGGGCTTACATACCTTACTGCCACCACTCCCTTCTTCACAGGCCCAAATCATTTTGCTCCCGATTTCTCTCCCTCCCTCCCCCCAGTGGCACAGGGGGGCAGAGGATGGGGTTTAGAGTCAGTTCACAGGCTGGTGGCTCTTGCCGCTCCTTCCTCCTCAGGAAGAAGGATTCCTTACAGTCCTTCCCTGCTTCCCCACGGGGTCCCTCCCATGAGAGAGAGTCCTCCACGAACCTCTCCTTCATGAGTCCTTCCTACAAGGCCCAGAGCAAGATGCTCCAATGTGGGCTTCTCACAGAGTCACAGGCTGCTTTGGGACAGGGTCTTCCACAGCTACATAATCCAAGACCACTGACAGCAAGTCCACATTCACCCCTCCTGGTGCCTTCAGGGAATGTTCCACCACATTTCTTCATGAATGCAGGGGGACAGCCTGCCGTGTAGCCATGGGCTGCAGAGAAACTTCTGCTTGGGCACCTTATTCCCCCTTCTTCCTCACCAACCTTGGGAATTTCACCCCGGTATTGCTTTCACCTCTCCAGCACAGCTCTTTCTATGCTGCTTGCTCTCTGCTCAGGTCTTATATCAGTTTTTTCTTATGTTAATAGCGGAGGCGCATCCATTGTCTTTCTAAGGACCCGGCCTTCAACCTGGGGGAGCTTTTAGTAGCTTCTTACAAGAGCCACTCCTGGGTGCCTTGCCCTACTACCAAAACCATGACAGAACCAAAACAGAACAATGATTTAGAACAAATATTGATATGTCTGGTCAAAAATAAGAGCTCAATGTGATTTTTATACAGGCTTGAATCTGAATTATTATAATGCAGTAAAAAAAAAAATCCTCAATACCCAACTCACACACTTTTCAGCACAGATCCAGCCACCTTTACCACCACATCGTTTTGAGTAACTGGTACTATTCCAGGTTCTTACTGTGGTCTTGTCATGATCCGCGACCTATTATATCTCCTTTTTGGAGTGTATTTAGCTTGTCAGGATCTGCTGAGAGGTCCGCACGTGGCGCTCACCTCTCACAGAGGATCAGCGAGCTTCGGCACTGACTTTTCCAGTGAGTAACTTGCTCAGTACTTATTAATATTTCCAATAACAGCAGCCAATCCCCAAATAGAATTTACGAGTGCACGGTTTATTGTGGGGAAAACAAAGCAATTTGGGGCAGGAGGTTCAAAAGGGGTAATTAAAGCACATACGAGCTAAGAAATACCTTATAAGCACCAAATAACAAGAACTTATGTCTTAATACTTATATATGGGTACCCCTTGTTTACACACCTTATTTACTTATTTATGAGGGAAGGAGGAGAAGGGTTGTGCCCGATGCTTGTCCCATATAGGGTCGCGGTTTGAGTGCAAGACAGGATTATGCCTTCCCCTGCGACCCGGTTAGGACCAGAGGTGGCAGGAATTAGTCTCACCACGCGTATTCAGCAGCAGACGGGTTCCTGAGGGTGGTAGCTGCAGGCAATGCAGGTAGGCTGGCAGGAAAAGCTGTGGCAACAGGACGGGACGAGCTGGGTCAAGCCGGGTCTGGCTGGAGCGAACCGGAGCCAGGCAAGCCGGGACTTGGCGAGCCGGGACTCGGGCTGCAGCCGGGCACCTCAGGCTGGCAGGCACTCCAAGGCACAGGTCACCCCCCCCAAAGCAAGTGGCAGCAAGCGGCTGCGGCAGCAAGTGGCTTCGGCGGTGGCAGCAGCAGCATGCGGCAGCAGCAGTG
>NW_009952694.1:1603815-1616513 GCF_000747805.2 Chaetura pelagica
GCAGCAGCAGTGGCGGGGCCAGCAGCAGCAGCAGCCTTCGGCAAGCGGCAGCGGCAGCAGCGGCAGGGGCAGCTTCAGGACCGCGCCGAGAAGCGAGGAGCGGCACCTTCAGTGTCTGCGGAACAGCGCGCAGAAAACGAGGAGCACAAGAGAGGGAGAAGCGCACCGTCTCTTTATAGGTTTCCTTTGCTCCCTATTGGCCGGTTTTGTATTTCTGGGTTTTTCAGCCAATCAGACGGGACTTTGTCCCACCCTTGCAGCCGTTCTTCCGGCCACGGCTCCTCTCCCGCAGCAGCTGCCCCCTCGGGACATCAGGGAAGGCAGCAAGGAGAGGGTTCAGCGCCACGTGGAGCAGCCATTTTTAAGTCACTTAGGACTGCTGACCTAAAGGGCATTTCATGTTCGTGTGAGGAAAGACCTGGTCCTTCACAGGTCTGTTAAATCATTTACACATAAATGGAATTTTTTTCTCACCACATGCCCTTTGAAAATACATATCCAGCAAAGCACTTTTTTCTTTCTCTCTGCAGCAAATACAACTAATTTCACTTCATAAAGTGAGTAAAATCTCTCTTCATCTTTTTGTAGGAGCACAAAATAACAAACTCAACCAAAATTAAACCTTCTTCCAACTTTAGCCACAAAAAGTCACAGTAAATACTTTATTCTGGAAGTGTTTCTGCTATATAAAAATTTGGCAACATATCTTAAAATCTTCAAACATGAGTACTGAGGTTTAGATTAAGAACCAAAATTCCCCAAGATTGAGCTAGGTACCATCCAACCATTCTTATCCCTGTTTAAGAAATAAGACAGAGTGGTGCATAGCAGAAAGAAGCTCTGTGCATTTATAGAAAACTCAACTGCTTGGAAGAATTGTGGTCATATTTTAATGTAAGCAGAAACTAAATTTAAGATTATATACAAAATTAGACATCAAAGGTGGTTCAGATATATAGCTACAGTAAAGATTCATGCCTTCTAAATGTGTATCCACTGCAATGGTAAGTAAAAAATCAAAATTTATGCAGAAAACTACATGAATAATTTTCTTGCTTCAGTTTCCAATTGGCAAAACCCCTTACCATACAACAATAAAAAGCTATTTTAGTTCATATAAAAAAATCTCACTTCTGTCTTGGGAGAATCTTAGCTCAGGCTATAAACTATTCTGAGTAGAGGTAGTATCTGCTTCTCCTGTTGACATTATTGGACTACATATAAATAGCTGAACATAGGAAGTTGACCTCACTTCCAAGCTAAAAAATTACATTCCTATCCTTGCTCTGTGTGTCAATGACTCTGAAACTATTTCATACAAAGAAAAGCAAATCCGAAAGAAGGATTCTCTTTAAGCTTATATACAGGCTGCTCACTAGAAAGGAGAAACTCACATGTAAATTCACTGACTAGCTGTTGCAAAATTTGTTATTTACAAAATGTTTTGGGGGTACTAAACTGGACCATTTCAGAGGACATACACAAAAAATTGGTCTTACAAAGATCTTGTCAGCTCTTTCCTATCTGTATTGCTTGTCACATACACAATTCTGCAAAAAAAAAGAGTGGGCATAAAATAACAATTGTTGTTATAAATATCCTTACAAATTCCTGCAAATGCATTGTGGAAGATTTCACCAGATGCTGAATATCAATAACAGTTATGTGGTAAGACTGAAAAGCACTTGGATTTTTTTAATTGCTCTTCAGTTGGTAAGACTAGCAGTTATCTCTCATTAACTGATATAAAAATGAAAGTTAAATACAGGAGAACACAGCATTCTAAACTGACATATTTAATGTTTTCACTAAAGATATCACTTGTTAGACTGCTCACAAGATCACATACTTAAACTCATAGATTTAAATCTATTCAGAACTTCTGCAGTCATTTCTGTCTTGCATACACCTTCACCAATTATTCTTGCACAATAAATAATGTATATATGAAGTCCTTCATGTTTTACACCACTTCAGAGGGTAAGAGCCAGTCATAAGACAATGTAGCTCAAACTGTGGAGCTAGCTTCCCCAGGGAATCTCCAGCCTCCTCCAAGGGAGACATAAACAAGCACAGCTATAATGGGGCATGGGGAGATCTTCTGTCTTTTTCAGTTAGGACTGGGCAAATACAAAACTATCTAAGTATTAAATTATTCCATACTGAAAATTAGGGATACTAATATATCTTTAATTATACTATTCCATACTAGTATTAGAGGTTTGCGTTTTGCCGAGTCCTAAGTGAAAAGGAATCAGAAAGCAAAAGAAATTAACAGGCTGCTCCTGGTTTGTGAAATCCTATAATAAGAATAAAGAGAAAAGTCTCAGAGGTGCGTTTCAGAAAGATACAAAGACAACATACAGTGAACCTGCTTTCCACCAAACTCTGAGAAGGAGGAGGAATGGACAAAGAAAAGTTAAATAATGGAAGAGCCAAAGATGCATCTGGAGTACGGGGGTTAGCTACAACACAGGAAGTCTTGTGTGCTGTTGCTTTTAAGTGGGTAAGGAAATTAGATGGAAGCTGAGGGATGGAAGGCCACTGAAGAGGAAGGAAGAGGCCAGCTTTTAGAAAAAAAAGAGGCCTTGGTCTTCAGATTTCCTGATGTTTTGACAGTGGTCATTTAAGAATTTCACAAACCCCAGAAGAGAAAATTGAGGATATTGTGGAACGCAGCTAGCAGTTCCTTAGGAGCTTTTTCTGTAGGCAGAGAAACAATCCCATATTGCACCAGCTTTCAATGCTATGCAAGGTACTTTGCATTTAGGCAGCTCTTAAGAATGTGCTTTGGCTAGTTATTTGAGTATGCCTCTCTCAAACTCTTGCAGTTAGAGGAATGCACAAAACATTCAGTTGACAGCTAATGGAAGAAAGAGAATCCAGGAGATAGGCACTCCCCATATGGGTTTGCTCCAGTGTACATCAACACAGCCTGATTTGCTGACCTTTTGGTTGCTTACTACAACTTATTTATCTACTGAGCTTTCCCCTGAGATAAAAGGCAATTTTAATCTTTAGTGTTCCTATGCTTCTTTCTATGAAAAAAAAAATTCCACATTAATACATATTGCTTTTCCAGTCATGCCATTATTTAGTATAATTATCCAAGGGATAGTAGATGTATAGTATAAAATGAAAATCAGTGTACAATAAGGAGATAAATTCCGGAAGCATAATGGAATTTTAAGATTTTTTAAGTTCTTGAAAAGGACTTAAAATTCTCTATAACAAATGGCTACATAAGAAGCATAGTAACCTGGTTGTTCTGGGAATACAATTGAAGATATTACAAAATTTATTCCATGTTTCTGGAACATCCTGCGGTACACTTCTCACTTGTTCTCCTTTATAACTGAAGAAAGATGGTAGTGACAGACACTTCATTATTTTTGTTTTAGTTTGGCAACAGCAACATACCAATTTTCAACATGACAGACAAGTAAATCAGTTTTGTCCAGTGTACCTGCATTCTCTTGTCTGCCACTGGGGCAAATCTGCTACAGAGTTCAACATGCCATGGAGGACCTTGGAAACTGATACCTTTTAACACTGTTTTCTAAGTCTGTAACTTGACAACATTTAATCAAGAAATTTTTTAGTAGGACTAATTAGTACTGAAAATTACTTTTTACCCTGTATCACGAGCTAGGTAAAAAAGCAATGTCTACATAGTAAAAAAAAAAATAAAAAATAAAAAAAATAAATAAATCTATATAGAGATAACTACTTTTTAAAAACTCTGAAAGAATTAAACATCAGAAGACTTTCAAAGAGATAATTTTCATTGTCATGTACTGCAAATACGAAACCTGAGGTGCGACCCAGCTGAACCACACAAAGAACTTGTCAGAACAGAGAGGAAGGATGCCCAGCATCATGCCTCAGACCAAACCACAACATCATCTTTCTTTAACCCTCCAAAATCATGCTGTATTTGATAATGTGATAAATATTTTTTAAGAATGACAAACCCAGAATTTCTGGACTGCATGAACTAGCATTCTGTGAAATCTCAAATTCTTGAAAGCAGTTTCTCACAAATACTGTAGGACCTGAAGGTGTGCAGACCATGAAAAAAAGAAATAAATATTTACACATTACAATCCAGTCACAGGTATTTCCTTCCTGCTGTCCTTCTTTGTGTCAAGGTGGAAGGGCATGGTAGAGGAGAAAGAGCAATTAGTCAAAGCTTTTCTTGATTAAAAAACACCAGAAGCCTATTTTCTGCCTACATTCCTCATTCATTGTCATAAATGCCTGCCTCAACTTCGCCTTCAATTCAACAGAAATTAATTTCTCCTTTCCACCTTCAATAACACATACAATAGCATTCCCTAACTCCCGTTCCCTCTTTTTTCCCTTTTTTCTTGAATCCCTTGCCTGTTCTCTGCAAAGCCTGCATCTTCTTTACATAGTGTACCATGTAGTGTGAGGTTGCCACTGGGGCTGGAAGTGTTAGCCATTCCTCTTTGACTTAGTACTGGCTACGATAGCAGCTGCACGGCACCGTGCTCCCATTGTAGCGGTAACCAGTGACCTTCTGCATCATCTCTGTACTCCACCCAGTCCCAGACTTGTAAACTTTCCTTTTACACCGGACACAATGCAAAATTTTATATGGGTTTATGCCTTACTGAATTCCTTCACCAGAACAGAATTCTCTAAGATCATAGAATCATTGAATCACAGAATGGTTTAGGTTGGAAGGGACCTCAAACATCATCTAGTTCCAACTACCATGCATGTGCAGGGACACCTCCCACTACAAGAGGTTCCTCAAAGCCAAATCCAACCTGACAGGGATGAGGCATCCACAACTTCCTTAGGCAACCTCTTCCAGTGTCTCACCACTCTCACACTGAAGAAGTTATTCATAATATCTAACATAAATCTACACTCTTCCAGTTTGAAACCAGTACCCCTCGTCCTGTCACAAGTCCTTATAAAAAGTCCCTCCCCAGCTTTCCTGTAGGCCCCTTCAAGTACTGGAAAGCTGCTATGAGTTATCCACAGAGTCTTCTCTTCTCCAAGTGGAACAACCCCAACACTCTCAACACAAGAGGTGCTTCATCCCTCTGATCATCTTTGTCGCCCTCCTCTAGACTCACTTCAAAAAGTCCATGTCCTTCTTGTGTTGGGGCTTCCAGAACTGGACACAGAATTCCAGGTGGGGTCTCACCTGGGGTCTCTAGCCTGTCAAGGTCCTTCCAGTATTTCTGTCACACCACACAGCTTGGTGTTGGCAAGCTTTCTTAGTTTGAGCTCAATCACACTGTCCGTATTCCTCAACAAAGACGTTAAACAGCACTGGTGCCAGTATTTACCCAAGGAACACAACTCATCACTGATCTCCATTTGGACATTAAGCCATTGTACACTGCTCTTTGAGTGTGACCATCTAGCTAGTTCCTTATCCACCCACTGGTCCATCCGTTGACTCCATGTCTTACAAATTTAGAGACCAAGATGTTGTGTGGGTCAGTGTCAAACACTTTGCACAAGTCCAGGTAGGTGATGTCAGTTGCTCTCCCCTTGTCCACTGACACTATCACCCCATTGTAAAAGGCTACCAAATCTGCCAGGCATAATTTTCCCTTGTTCAAGCTGTGTTGGTGGCTAGCACCAACCACCTTGACATTTTCCATGTGCCTTATCAGAGCCTTCAGGAGGATCATCTCCATGATCCTGAAGAGCACAGAGGTGAGACTGACTGGCCTGTAGTTCCCCGGGTCTTCCGTTTTTTCCCCTTTTGAAAATGGGGGTTATGTTTCCCTTTTCCCACCAGACTGCTGTGACTTTTCAAATATTATGGAAAGCAGTTTTGCAGCTTCACCTGTCAGTTTGCTCAAGAGCTGCGGATGGATCTCATCAGGTTCTATGGATTTCTGTACCTTCAGGTTCTTTAGATGATCTCAAATCTCCTCTTCTACAGTGGGCAGATCTTACTTCTCTAAGTCCCTGCTTTCATCATCTGCAACTTGGGTGGTGTGGTCCGTCCTTGCTGGTGAAGACAGGCAAAAAAGTGTATGAGTATCTCAGCCTCCATATCCCACTCTCTTTTTTCCTTCTGGAGAGGGCCCACATTTTCCTGTAGTCCCTTTAACTATGTGAAGATAACTGTTGTATTATTTAGACATAAGAGCATTAAAGCTAGAACAGTTTTAGGAATATTCATAAAAAGTCAGGAAAATTCATTGCTTCTCATATGTCTGCAGAAATTAACTTTGTAGAAATTATTGTGCTCAGTTGGTCATACCTCCAAATTGAGTTAGGGGAGAGGCAGCAGATCTCCTTAAACATTGGATAAATTAAATAATGTATGTACTGATTCAGAACTGCCTCCAGTGATGCATATATCATAGAGGTACAAGTATGACATATATGATGTCACATAGCAACCTTATCAAGACCTGGCTGTGGAACAGCACAGTAGCTGCCAGAAGGTGATTGACAAGAATAAAAGGCTTAACATTTGCTTTTTGCTGATAAACACTGAAAGGATTGACTATGGTCTATAGAAAGGAAATATAAAAATTATTGGAAGTGGATTGTTTATCATTTAACATATTAATTACATTTATTTCTTCCTTGTTTTCCTTCCATGAGTCCTGCTGCATTGCACTTTGGGACCCTTTCTTGACTGCCATGTTGCTATGAATTTGGTTGTTTCAATTCAAATAGTTTGGAGAACTCTCAGTACATTAAAGAAAATAAAAAGTTGTCAGGGTTCCAGAAGCATGTACTGCTCTGAATATGGTGTAAGACCTTAATGCTGTGTCAGTTGTAATTAATATAGATTTATTAAAACTGCCATGACTTTTGGACCATTTTCATTGATGCAACTGAGAATAAATCACACAAAAATGCAACAGATGAAGGAGTTTTAAGCAGCTTAGGGACCTAAATCACTTTTTAGCCCCTGTCTCTTCTTGGACAGGTTATGCAGTTCACAGTTTTTCCTACTGAAAAATAATTATTTGGATAATGAGAGAAAGAAAAAAAAATTAAATTGACAATTAGTTTGAATTAGCTTATAAGACTGACTGTGATGGTTTTGTTACTGAGTGCATAGACAGGACAGAAACTGACCTCTCAAAAGTTCGAAGCTCTTTTTCAAATTACTCTGCTCTTTGGTACCTGTGTTATTCTTACCATTAAGTAAGTTTTCCCACTTTATGTCTTAATGCTGACGTTTCTTACTGTCATCTCAATTACTTGAGATGGGGCATGTAGCAATAGAACGAGGGGTAGTGGTTTTAAGCTGGAAGAGGGAAGATTTAGGCGAGACATTAGTAAGAAATTCTTCCTTGTGAGAGTGGTGAGACACTGGAACAGGCTGCCCAAGGAGGTTGTGGATGCCTCATCCCTGGCAGTGTTCAAGGCCATGTGGGATGTGGCTTTGAGGAACTTGGTATAGTGGGATGTGTCTCTGCACATGCACAGGTGTTGGAACTAGATAATCTTTTAAGGTCCCTTTCAACCCCAACCATTCTATGATTCCGTGTTTCTATGATATGTTGTAAATATAATCCTAATGTGAAGAAGGACATTTCAGTTTGGCTCATCCATATGTACTTAAAGCACTTGATATTAATTAAGCAACTAACCTGTTTGCTTTCTTTCATTCATCCTCCACTGTTAAACAAATCATTAATATCTCTACTACTTTGTCAGTGCCATTCTAGTACAGATTGCAAGAGCTAAGCCTTTTTTTTTTCTTGTCTTTTTCCTTTGAGTAAAATCATCATAACGTGATTGTTTAATGTAAAGCTTAGGAGGGGTCTTGGACTCAAATGGCTGTCTTTGAGTGTGCAATTTTTATGGATATCAACTAGTAACATAGTATCTAGTAACATAATAGTAACTAGTAACTAGTTACTAGACTAGTAACATAGACTGGGAGCTTTGATATGAGTGTAAGACCCAGGAGTGGAAGAGCTCTGATCTTGGCAGTGCTTCTGTCTTTCAGCAAGACTTTTAACTCCAGATGTGGGAAGTTTCAGGGACTTGTGATCTTTCAGAATGAGCCTTAGACCTTTCTCTGTACCTTGCTTTATTCATGTGTGAAATGTACTAATTATGCACAACTAATTTTGTAGTGATCTATGAAATTTCTAGATGAAAAACCTTGCAAGAATGTAGGGTAGTATTCTGTGTAATAACACCATCTGCTTTGCAACAACTGTGGAAGTCATTGGAGAAGAAAGAGGAGAAAATAGCGCATAATTTCATAGTAAGCCATCCTTTATTTCTGCTTTGGGTTTTGTGTGCTTTAGCACTGCGACAGTAGGTTTTCATGGTCAGCGTTTAGGAGTTACTCTCAGCAGAATTTCCAGAGCCTCCTTTCTAATTCAAACATATTCTATGTTAAAGTGTCTTAGCTGAGCCATTGTGAATGATGAGTTCTCTGTAGACTTATGGAAAAGTATTATTACTAATGGGGATATAGAACAGAATTAATAACATCATCAATGTGTGCTTTTTAATGTGTAGGGCATATCTGAGAATGGTCTCTGTTTTTTTATTTATTTTTGTTTTGTTTGGATTTTTTTGTGGGTTTGTTTGTTTGTTTTGTTTTGTTTGTGTGTTTTTTTGCAGTAGACTGACAATGCATATGGATATCTTGTAGTCCTAAGTGTTGCAGCTTTTTGAATTACTTCCTTGATGTGACTGCAAGAGTAGTGAGCACAATAGGTCAGGCAGTTCTTGGTAAGAAAAAAAAAATACTTGTTAGGAGCACAATCCAAAAATAAGTGAGTTGAAAAAATTACTACTCCTGTTTTCATATAAACTAGAAACATTATAAAACAATTCAAAGTCTTTTGTTGTCAAGAGATATCCTTTATCTCTTGCAGATACCTAACTTGGTTGAAATCTTACTATTATTTTTTAATTACTAGCCAGATAAGATTAATTCAGGTTAAATTATAAGCCATCTAGAAAAGCTATAGAGAGTGGGTCAAGCATATTCTCTGTGTTAAAGATGTGGAAACGTAGGCACAGAGAAGTGAAAAAAATTATTGTAGGCTTCCCACTAGGCCAGTAGTGTATTTACCAAACAAAAAAAGTCCTTACCACCAGGCTAGTGCTCTGTTCTTTAATTTTGCATTTAAATCTGAAACAGCTATTTTTCAGAGAAAATAGGTTTAGGCTGTTGTTCTAAAAATACTGATACTTAATTATTAATAATAATATCAGCAGAGCATCATACATTGTAATTAATTTAGGCATGGATGCACAGTCACATTTTGTTAGATTAGTCAAAGGCTGTTCAGAGGGTTAATGCCAGCTTTATCCCTTTGTATGAGCTTCATGATGGCTGGAGGAAGAGAGGACATTCCTGAATAAGATCTAAGGGTTTAAAGTTAAGTCTTAGAAATATTTGTCAACAGAGGTGAGTGTTCAGAGGGAGTCTGAACCAGTTTAACACCTTCTGTCCTGTGGCTGCAGCATGATGGTAGAACTTTCATTTACTGTACCACCACTGCCATAGCTGCAGATGCTAAAGGGGTCCTGATTTAGTAGAATACTGAATGCTTAATCCCCTCCTGTTTAGTCAAATATTTTGCATGTGCTTAGTTATTGTACAGCACCTTGTAGCTTACTCTTTGCAAGTGATGTAAGCTTAAGTGAATAACTAAAGGTAAACACATGTTTAAGCACCCATGGGGAGCTCTTAATGTTTAGAAGAACTGAATGATTCAGAGTTATGATGATTTTGAGCTGACAAATTGTAACTCTGGAGGAATACTTAAAACTTACCATTCATCAAAAACTGTATTTTTGCATGTACTAATGATTTTTTTTTTATATTCTGTAGTACCTTTGTGTCTCTTCAAATACCAATCTCATTGATAAAAGACTTAGTATTTTGTTATTATTCTCTCCTTAATATCGGTGCCTAAAATCAATATCTGCAGCTTGTAACTTATGCATGTACTTGAAGGAAGTGGAATTAATAAAAAAGAAATTGCATATTTTAAATAAAAATGAACGTGTGATAATGTTTAGCTAGCAGAATCTTCTAGTTTACATACTTCTAGCCTAATCTTCATTCTCTGTATTAAGCTGAAGGCTACTTTTTCTCAAAATCCCCCATGGCAATCACTCTCTCTTCACCCTTCCCATGGCACATTAAAAACAAATTTGGGGAGGAAAAGGTCATAGGAAGGACTTTTTTAACCTATCCATTTTGTGTAAGCTGCCACTCTTTCTGTATTCACATGTTCATTATGTGACCTAGTTGGATTTGCCTCAACAATGACAATAATCCTTATGCTCATGTTCGTGTTTTTTTCAGCATACTGAGTATATCTTGGAGATGAGAATGTAAGATGTGTCTCCATGGCTCACATTACGCTAATGTGAGTGATGCTAATGCCCATGTCCATGCTAAGGCCAAAGTTTCCAGCAGTACGCTTTTCTCCTGTTGTTCGGACAACTGAGCACATCATGCATAACGCTGTGGTTTCTAGTCTAACGCAGACTAAAAATTTGCCCATTCACTTTAAAATATGTGGCAGTTGAGGAGCTGCCTAGCAAATGCCTCAATTCTCAGTTGTACAGGTAAAGGCAATAGCTTCGGCAGCCACTTTAGCATCTGCCTCCCCCAGTGTGGGGCTGAGCTCTCTAAGTGGCATCCACAGCTGCTAGTGTGTCATGTGGTGCTGGAGCTGAAGGAAACTCTGATGACTATAATCATGTTGTACATCCAGGCAACCTGTCCTGCAGAGGTCACTGCCTTCTCCTGACAGAAGTGGAGGTTTGGAAATGTTTTGCATGTCCCTTTGAATACAAACTTGGAGACAACTGCGCAGTCTCTCCACCAGCCTCTATAGCTACTGGTAGGTGTATTTACTGGAAAACCTGAGAGGGCCCTGGAAGAATGTGCTCTCCCCACTTCCCCAGCCCCCCAGCTAGGAGAAACCATGGCTCTAGTCTTTCCTTTGAGGACTGCTTGTATAGGTTAACAAATAATCATTTTGGTAGTCTTTTTAAAATATATTGTTTTCTTTTACATATTTTAAAAAGCCAATTATATTGCCAGTACCTAGTTCAGAAGGTACAACCTGAGCATTATGACTGAGTTCCACTATTATAGCAGGAGGCTGCAGGCTTTGTGCTAAATAGACGCTGAGCTGCACCAGTGAATGTGGAATAGTGGAAGAAGAAAAAGTGAGGGATGTGGTTCAACAGCAGCTAAATTAAGGTCTCAAGGATCAGGAATCTTGGATTTAACTGCCTCAAATACTCTTTTCAAGGTGCTCTTAAGTCCCTTTAAATATATTGAAGTTTTACTAATGTAAATTAGTAGAAGGCCACTGAACCACATGCTTAAGTTGTAAATTTATCAATCTAAAGCCTGCTCTGTTTCAAGAAAAGCTTGTACTTATGAACTTTGTTATACTAGAGCCCAATATATGCAAAAAATGTAATGCAAAGTTAGTTCATTTACACATGAAAGTTTTAATGCAAGTATTTTCACATGTAGCAATGATCATTTGCATGTGAACTCTCTCTGCATCTGGAAATGGAAGCTGCAAGCAGAAAACTGTATGAAGACTTAAAAAAAAACAGATCTTGGTATCAGTGTGTTTTTTTAATATAGTCTTTTGGTTGTTCAAAATCAAGTATGGAATTCCTCTGTTCAGTCAAGAAAAGCTATCTAAAGTATACAATGTAGTAGCAAAGCTTCACCAGAGTATGGAGAGGTGCACAGAAGTTACTTTTAAAAAAAGGAGTGTAAATTTGTTATAGTATCAGAGGCTTCACGGGAACAGTCCAGTTGTACAGTTCTATCCCTGGCAAATGAATGAAGATAAATTATTGTGTGGTTTTGCAGTACAGGTGTTCATATGAGCTACCAAACGGCAAGTGAAGTTCCTGTTGTTTTACTCTAAAGGCTCTGATTTATATATATATATCTGAACTCTTGTTATTAATTTTATTTTATTTTTTTATGTTGCATCTCAAGTGTATTAGGTATAAAGGCATCAAAATTATTTCAATTCAGGATGAGATCGTCCAGACAAGAGAGTTGAATGCAATTTGAAAAATCCACTTTGCATTCTCACATGTAGTTAGCCTGACTTAATTTTCTTGAGCACTTCCAGGTAAACTCTCAAGCCTGAAGGATTATGAACACATATGTTTAGCTAAAGAATACACATATTTTTGTGACTTTTTGAAAGAATACTTGCACTATTAATTCAAAACAACTTGAGTGAATCTTGAAATTATTATGGAGATGAGCGTTGTAAGAGAGTGTATTAAGGCACCACACACACACACACAACTGAGAGATGATAAAGCAACTTTCTCTGGCAAGGTTTCATTTTCTGATCACCATTCATAGAATTTCTAACTGAAGTGTTTTCTTACCATAGCCAAATTGTAGATGTATCAATTGGATAATTTTATAAACTAAAAAATACGTACGTATTGTGTTCATTTTGAACTAATTCTGACTTGTAAGCATTTAGTTGAAACTGTAATATCCATAGCAAGTTAAAATTAGAAAGCAAACCTCACTTTGGCTAGAATCTACTGGTGAAACTAAGGAAATAATAATAATAATACAAAACAAACTGCAAAATGTATATTGCTATGGCACCTGCTGTTTTTCAGGTGTTTATAACATAGCCATAAAAATTCACTCCATGCTGAAATTTGGTATTTAAAAGTCTCAGTTCAGC
>NW_009952694.1:1616581-1642154 GCF_000747805.2 Chaetura pelagica
TCAGCAGGATTTTTAAATCAGATTTTGTTTAAATTAGTTTGACTCTTTTTCAGTTATTAAAAGGAGGGTGGAGGAAAGAAATTTTGGTGTGTCAAATATAATTTTATTCATTCCTCCAACTGAACAACAGTTTTGCTTTATAAAGATACAATTTGCAGGTCGTTAGCCCATAACATGGAATAGGGAGTCACAGTGTCAAAGTGGGGAAAGAGGGAGAGAAAGAATTATCATCAAAGAATTTGGCATTTTCAAATGCTTAATGTCTTCTGTGAGAACATTTACCATGGATCCTTACTGAGCTTTCATAAAACTGTATCCGGGATATACAGCACTTTTTTAATTGAAGAAACATGCTTTCATTCAGTAAAGTCAATAACTCATAGTTTAAGGTCTGTTTTGTCATATGTCAGTGACTGGTGGATGAATTATGTTCAGACATAATTGATTTAATACTTTCTAACAGTGACATTAAAGAATCTGAAGCAATCTGGGACCTCAGCTTTCTGTGTTTTACTGGAAGCTGGGCACCTACCTTCCCTCTGGCTCATCTGAAAAATCCATCCACCTTCTGCTGTATTCAGTAAATGTAAAGCACAAAACCGATTTTAATTAACTGAGGATCAAATAGAAAGATTGACGTCATTTGCATTTACAATGCTCTGCAATTTCTAGATTCCTTATATATATATATATACACACACATATGCACATACTGGCATCCCTGTTTATAAAGACCTTCAGTTGCAGCAGAACCTGGTACATGAGTGGGTTGAAATTCTCTTAAGTTGTCAGTGGCTTTGGCTGTCTCTTTGTTCAAACAATTTGGGCCACATTTTCAGCTGTTCTGAGAAAGCACAGCTCCTCGTGAAGCCTGTACAGGCTGGGGCTGCCGAACATTATTGTTAATCAACCTTTTGGGGTACAGAAATACTGAGGAAGCCAAAACTGGAGGGAGATTTTTATTTTTAGCTACCAAAGACTTAAAATGGCTAGCATTAATTTCTTTGACCAGGATACATTGTGTGGTATTCCTCCTTATTTTTAATGCTGTTATTCAATGGAAGGCATTACCATAGTGTTCCCTTCACCCATCTGTTCCTCAAAAAGAAAAGAAAAGAGGTAAGTAACATTACAAAAGGGCTCTTGGAAATGTTTATGCAAAGTACTACTTTTCGTCACTAAATCAAACGTAGAGACAAGCTAGCAGAGAAAGCATTCTTTCTTTCCTTCCCATATAGGGACTATGCATACTTTTGCTTTAACAAGCAATCGTGAAATGTGGACGTAATTGTTTTCAATTCATCTTGCAGTACATAACTCGGAAGAGATGTGCCTAATGCTCAATGAATCATTAGCATTTAGTGATTTTGCTCTTATTACGAGGTACTGCCAAACCTAAATTTCATAGAATCATAGAGCTATTCAGGTGGAAAAAGACCCTTGGGATCACTGAGTCCAACCATCATCCCTACTCAAAGTTCTCCCCTAAACCATATCTACCAACACCACATCCAAACGACCATTAAACACATACAGGAATGGTGACTCAACCACCTCTCTGGGCACCCTATTCCAGTGTCTAACCACTCTTTCTGTGAATTTTTTTTTCCTAATGTCCAGTCTAAACCCTACTGTCCAACAGATTGCATGCTCATCCAGGCCAGTTTTTTTAATGAGAGTTCTATGGGGAACCGTGTCAGATGCTTTTTGGAGGTCCAGATAGAAAATATCCACACCCTTTCCCTCATCCAATAGTTGGGTCATCAGGTCATAGAAGGAGATCAGGTTCATCAGGCAGGACCTGCCTTACATAAATCCATGCTGACTGGGCCTAATCCCCTGGTTATCCTCTGTATGTCTTCTAGTAACACTCAAGATGCTCTGCTCCATGACCTTCCCTAGTACCAAGGTCAGACTGACAGGTCTTTAGTTTCCTGGATCCTTTTTTCTGCCTTATTGCCCTCCAGTCCATTGGGAAGCTTCCCAGTGAGCCAGGACTTCAGGAAAATAATGGAAAGTAGCCTGGAAATCACGTCTGCCAGCTCAGCACCTGTGGATGTAGCCCATCTGGTCCCATAGACTTGTGTGTGTCTAAGTGGATTAGCAGGTCTCTGACCATTTCCTCTTTAATTGTGATGACCACATTCTGCATCTCCTCCTTGTCTCCGAGCTCATGTGGGTGAGTATCCATGGAACAGCTAGTTCCATTGCTAAAGACTGAGACAAAGTAGGTGTTGAGCACCACAGCCTTTTCCTCATCCTTTGTTACTAAGATTCCCTTTGCATCCAATACTTTGCATTCAAATCATTTGCAAATCATTTGCAATCCCTTTGCATTCAGTACTTTGCAAGTACTGAATGTCCTGAACTGCAATAGGATAATTTTGATACTTCAAGATTGGTGTTTATCTCCATATCTCATGATTTGCTTTAAGTTTAATTCTCATGTCTGTCCTAATGTGGCTTTTTTACCAATAAACCAGACATGTTTATTGTTTCTTTCTTCCTGTTTCCCCCCTGCCCCCTCTATTTTTTATGCTTTGACAGTTCCATAAAGTTTATTTCTCCCTGCTGCTTAGTGTCTTTTTATTCTGTTTGTTTTTCTCTACTTCCAGCTGGGATATAGTTTAATGAATTATTTTGCAGTGTGTGTGATATGGCTTTTATGGCCTGCCTTTGGAGATGGTGATTAATACAGTTTTCTTTTATTCTTAGCCCTGACCTGGTTCCCAGTGCTCAGTGTAGTGATCATCACTGTATTAAGAATATTGAGATGTTGTTATCCACGTTAAGCCTGGAACATATTTTCATTCATTCTTTTTTTTTTTTTCTTCTGCCTGGATTTTTATTTTTAGTTTCATTCTTGAAATTTTTGTTTCTGTGCCAGTATCTGTACATTTATTTTGTGTTGCAGTTGGATAAATAAGATCTCTGCTGCTAATGAGCTATCCCACACAGACATCAAATCCATACCTCTCCAAAAGAAGTGTTAAGTGACTTGGCATGGAAGTTTGTGTGGGGTTTTTTTTTTTTTTTTTTTTTTTTTTTTTTGGTGCTGAGCTTATGTGAAAATTTACAGAATCATTCAGCATGTCAACCAGGTTTGGATCCAGCTGTTCTTTGAAGAGGCAGGAACCTCTCCAGCCATGCCCAGGAATACACAGATTTTTGAAAACAATTCTAATGGTGAGATTGCAAAGCTATGAGAGAAGTGGAGAGAACACATTCCACTTCTGGTAAATCCATATCTACTGACATAGATTTTCTGTTTGCTTCTTAGCCCCTTGACATCTTTTTCAGCCAGTCAGTCTGAAAATATTTTCTTCTTCTCCCAGGTTATTTTATTTTACTTCTTACAGAAGGATTTTAGGCTGACAATTTCTAATGCCTAGGTACCCTTTACAAAGAAAAAAAAGAATGTGCAGAGTCAGCACAGCTAGCATGCTCTTTCCTTCATTGTTTCATAGATATATTCAAAAATTACAATATGATACCAGTAAGTTAGAGAGTTTAGCTTTTAAGATTGGTTTATTTTTCTTGCCTCATTGCAGAGAGTACTGAAGAGTATACACTTATTGATACACGTGTCAGCTGAGAGCTGTCTGAGACCTCTAGTTTGTTGTTGGTCATAGTTCTCATATAGAAATATGAATTTAACTCAAAATCCAGCTTGGTGGAAAAAGGTTCTGCCACATGTCACCAATCCTTTTTTCCTTCAGCATCTAATTTATTTCATTTTAGGAATGTCATACTTAGTACTTATCTGTCGAGGCATAGGAATCCTCCCCATCTTCTTACAATAACTGTTATTTCTTTCCCTTTCTTCTCAGAAAAACTGGAGTTCCGTCATATTTTCTGTTTCTAAATAACTATTTAGCTTTCCTTGGTAAATCAGTCATACTGTTCTCCCTGAAAGTGCTGTGTAACACTTAGCTGTTCAGGTTTCCCAAAGTTACTGGGGAAACTGGGCTATTTGAACTTCCTGTTAGCTTTTAAGGCTGTTCTTTTGTCACTATCTGTAATATTCTTCAAATTCTGCACCTTCCATCTTGAGATTTTTTTTGGTTTCCATAGTGCAGCATGATATCTTCAGAGTGGAATGAGATTACACAGATATTTCTTTCTTTGGATTTTTGGGTTTGCTTTAGCAGTTTGCTAACAAAAAAATCACTTGCCAGAGGATCACTATTGTTGCTCCTTATGACTTTCCTGGCAATAGCAAGATGTGATCCATTAAAACATTTCTTGGTTTAATGACAGAGGTAGTAATTCTTTCCCTTAGATACATTTAAATTTCTGGTGCTGTTGTCTCAGTTTTAGTAATTAGTCTTTACTGAAATTTGTACCACTAACACTTAGATTTCTTAGACTGTATTATTATTATGTCAGCACTGTCCATACCACTGTGGTTATTTCAGCAGTAATTGTAGTGTTTTACTGAGCTGTAGTTAACGTTTTTTAAATTACATCATAGAATGTGTTAATACATTATAAAATGATTTATTATCTACTATGTGGTCTTAAAGAGTAATAGGAGACATGAATGCTGATTAAGTAATCTCATGAAAAAATATCATCATTTTTTCTCTGTGGTCTACTTAAGCCTATATAAACAATGTTAATTTCTCATGGTATTGTAGTGATTGTTGTAGAATTCTTTTACTGTGATAGTAAAATGATGGACACATCAGAATACTGTAAATGAATAGACCTGAAATCAACAGCAAAATAATTTTGGTGGAGGCACAGCCCCTGTGTGTGACGTTCAGCAAACAAAGAAAATAGGCAAGAGAAAACACTCAATGACATCTTGAAGAATGTTTCCATAACTCAGAATATAGTACTGGATAACAGGGACATCAGAAATAGATGTATTGATATGCTTGTGAGCAGGAAAAATGCATGTGTTTTTTTCTATGTATTTCTTAGTCAGTAGTGAGATCTACTGGCAAACAATTTTTTATTTGGCTCTCTATGTACTGTTGTTTTTTTTCTAAGTCTATATTTGGGATTTTCAGCCAGAGTTGGATATTGCTAGCACTGTAGTCAACAAATTACAGGACTTGTTGTTGTTGTTTTTATTCATGCCCTTTAAAGCCTGAAATGAACTTTAAAGATAGGCAAAATATGCTTAGTGTGTATTTTTTAAATAGGAAATGGAAGCATAAAACAAAAACTGGTCTGCTTAATTTATCCATTACTGGGAAAAGCTACATTGAAATTCTACATCTTGTTTCTTTTTTATTTGACACTCTTACACACTGAAAATTGGTAATTGTTTTAAGTTCACAATTTAGAAATTTGTTACTCTTGTTCAGAGTAGAAAATCAGAATTTTCTTCTACCTTCAGCATATATGTAATTTTTTAATATATATATTCACTATGTGCAAAGTAAACTACTTTGATATTTGCAGGCCATGGATAATCAAGCCCTTTTGTGCTTTCAAATTTTACCATAAAGCCAGGTTGTAAGCCACTTACTTTCTGTGAATCGGAAGTACCACTCGTATGAATTAACTCCTCAGTACGTCTACAGAGGTCTTTTTCTGCCAACGTGAATATTGAGATAAATACATGAAAATAAGGTTCAAGATTAAAAACAAAATAAGAGCTTAGACGCATACAGCAGAATTTAGTCACTAATTCTTCAGGGGAGTTCAGTTCTCTTCTATCAGAAATTAGTCAGGAGAGGTCAGTTGTCTTCTGTCTTCTAGCATATTTTTTAATTTTTAGTTTCATTCCATAATGAATTTCATTACCAAGAGAGATTACTTGGTTATCAGTTCCATGTTTAACAGTTGTGGAGATTTTATAGTCAATAGCCCAGTTGTGTTGCGAGTTGTTTTATTTTAAAAAAGAAGCTTCTCTTACTTTCTGTCACAAAAATTATATTTCTTTTTCCTCTCTGTCATTTGACAGCAAATTTTGTTAGTTATGAAACCAGATCATTCTGTGTATTATATGAGTCACTTACTATTAGTCTCATTTTTTATGGAATTGAATTTGCCTGTTTTCTTCACTGGTGAAAATAGGAGTTTATTGTTTTGGACTTCTGCTCAAAGAGATGGGGATGCTAGTGGCATAACTAGAGGGAATATTTTTTTATCCTTTTCCATTCTATCTTTGTAGGCTTGTTGAAGGACAGATTTTTTTATTTTTATTTTTTTTTTCTCAGCAGGACATGCTGCTGCTTTTTTTTCCTTCCCCAGCAGAGGAAATCTCACACTTCTGGCACTTTGACACGTCACTGACTGTTAGAGAACATGGAGCCCCTGTTTACTGCTGGTTCTTGAGTCTTAAACAGACCTCCACAGCTTTTATTATACCATTAATTGCATTTAATGCTGCTGCATTTCTAGTATGCTTGGCTAAGCTCTGAAAATTAAGTACAGGGTACTTTGTTATAAAATTCACTGTAATGAGATCTGGTGGGACAGGGTCTGCTAAGTTTGAAATTACCTCAGGCCATTTCCAATAGACTTCTTAAAATATTTCACGTCTATAAAAGTTTGCAACTAGATAAATAGCCAAAGGTATGGTTGAGAAGAAATAAAAGACAGCCCCACAATATGCACTGGATGAAACAGGAACATTTTTAATGCCAAATTGTTACATTTATTATCTCGAGTAATTTGCTACACAGAAAGTTTTCAAGCCAACAGAATGTACATTTTAGGTGTTTGGTTGACACTGTTTTTTTTATGCATATTCTTTCTGGTTTTGGTTTGTTAACCCAAACCGTGCATTCATGAAACTGGAATATATTTAGCAGTCCCTCTGGGTTTACATAAATTGGTTCAAGAAGGGGTCACACCTCTCAGTACAAAAACCCTATAAAAACTGATGCAACTATTAGGCAATTAGCTGAATGTTACAACTAACAGCATGTACTGAATACTGGTCTCTGGTATCTGCCTAAATAAGTGACTAATACACCTTCAGTTCCCTCAGTGTTCTTTAGCTATATGACCAATGTAATACTTTGTGTCTAATAAAATTTCAGATTGACTAATCTGTGGGATAGCTTTACCAAAACATCCAAGTAATCCTTTACATACACATTAGAAATGGGCCCAAAATTAATTCTCTGAGGGCTAAGCAGAAAAGTCTCCCTGGGATCAGAATTACTGCACCTTAGATAAATTGGCCCACATTGGGTGGAAGATCTTCTGTGATTTTGGTGCAGCAATTTATCTAAGTTTTGTTGTTAAACTTTAAACACCAGGTAATTAGAGGATGCCAACCTTGACATTCATGCACCTTTTCTTTCCATTAACACTCTATACAAGCCTGACAGGCTATGTGTTTGACAGAAGTGAGTTGCACATGGAAGCTCTGTACCAAACTTCCAGACAGGTTAAAATCTGAAAACTGTTTTCTTTGTTCTGAGATTTTGAATGTAGACATGGATAGGAAGTCTGTTTGTTACCAAGGGTCAGTCTGTAGCCCACTGTGTCATGCAGAAATATCCACTAGTCAATAATCAAATACACTGTGGCCATTAGGTACTGCACCTGTTGTCCAGATGGGCTAACAATAAACATGACGCAGTCAATCATGCTTGCAGAATAGCGTGGACAGAAGGCTTTGTGGGATGTTTCCAGGGTCTTCTTCTGTTTATCTAGACCTTTACATCTATACCATTATGTGGTTGGGAGTATCTGCGCTAGTGCATTTCAGTCTTGGAATCACTCCGATGAGTTATTCCAAGGGGCTGCATAGAGTTTTGTGTTTCTTTTGAATTTTAAACTGAATTGGCAGCTCTCTTTTTATTAACTAAGAAAAGTATTATATGATAAAGAATGGAGCAATAAATCTCTGCATGTTGAGAAACATTAAATACCATCAAAATTGTTCTAGCTTTAAATGCAAATAAAGCTTGTTCTCTCAGCTCAACTTAATCCATAACTGGATATTTTTAGAGCTATGAATCATTTATTAGTTTAGATAATTTTATATTATGACAAGTTATTGAACACACAGTTATGTTCAGTAAAGCAATATAAAACATAGAGTCAAAACTGAACTTTATTTAATAGCTTCTTTATAAAATGATTTTGGACCAAAAGTACTTCAAAAGTCATGAAAGCGCATATCCCTTTTCTAGGAACATCCTTCATTGGATGAACAATTTGGAGAAAGGAGAGATTTAGAGATTTTACTTGAACATGAATAGGCACCTACCCTGCACACTATTTTAAATATACTCCTTGCCTGATTAGCTTCAGTATTTAAAATATTGTGCTAAATTTCCCAACATGCTTAAATTTAAAATGAAACATCTATTTTGGACTTTTTGCTGCTATAGGCATCATAAAAACACTTGGTACTATTTTCTAATTAATGAAATCAAACTATTTTGAACTTCCCCAGGAATTTTGTCAGGTGTTTACCAAAGGACAAAAGTACATAAACAGTAATTATTGGCAATAGAGTACAATACAATGTAGCAAGTCAACTAAAAAAATGGTGGCAGATATTTTGTCTTTGTGAATTGTTATACATCCCCTATATTTGTAATATGGACTCTAAGGAAACACAATTTAAAAGCTAACATTGTGAATTGTATTGTGACACTTGATTTGCAGCTCTCTGATGACACATGGGGTAATATAACTTCCCTTTCCTTCCTAGACAGCACTGTTTGAGGAAGTGCTTAAAGATACCACTTACCCCAGTGCAAAGAAATTACTGGTTTTTAGGTGACTACACTGAAAACACGGGTAGGTTGCAATTCTTTGGAACTCCACCATCAGTAACAGAATGAGGTAAGAGGCTGCCTCCATTTGGATAAGGAGTCCTTGAAACTTTTGTGGAGTGACTAGTAGCTTCTCTGTGTTGCCTTCCTGAGCTTCATATCCCTGTGAACGTGATCCATTTCACCACCCACAATACAGCTTTAGGTCCTCTGATCCTAGTGACCTTCTCTCTCCTAAGGAGCTTATGTGTGGTTGAAAGTGCCAATTGAAAAAAGCTAGTATGAATTAGAAAAAATAAGGGAAGGAAGGAAAGTGTGGGAAGAAAAGATGAGCTGAGGTAGTGTGAAAGAGGAAAATATGAGATGGAAAAAGGGTGCGTTCAGTCCTTTCCAGGATTTTTATAAAATGAGGTTTTCTTCATTAACTTTTAACAAGTTAATGAAATGTAAGATTAATTAAGAATGTTACTTTAGTCATCATATACTTACATGGCAGTATAAACTAGCTTGGGGACTGGAAGCAACCCAGCCCTGGTAACACAGAGATGAACAGTTATTTTATCTTGCTTCTTGGGAAAGTTTCATGGCCTTTTTTAGCATAGCTAGACTTTTGTCAGTGGCCACATGAACCTGTTTATAGTATTGTGTGCTGATGGTTCAAAAAGGTGTTTGAACCCCACAGAACAAATGGGTTAACAACACAGCTGTGCAGTTTAGGGTGCAGTTGAGTCCCTGGCACCTTGTTAGCCCCAGTGTCAGCAATACTCAAGCAGCCATCTGAAGTGTCAGCTAACTAGTGAACTTAAAACATCACCTCAGTGCAGCTAGAGGTTTCTGTTTGAGAAAAGGGGTGAGGTACAACATGGGAGTTGCACCTTGAGCTAACACTGCAGTGAATACCACTTCTTTGCTGCATCCATCTTTTGGAAGGTTTGTAAACGAGGCACGGCTTTAAAATTCTGTTTAGATTACCTCTAGTTCTTGCTTTCAGTTTACATTTTTCAATATTTTTTTTTCCTTTGTTACACATGTTTTGATTTTCAGTCTATTCTCTGCCATCTACTTTCCTATCATCTCTAAAGAAGTCACAAATGCTTCTTTTTTCCAAAGTCATCACTTACCACAATAAGCCTTTCTCTTCTGATGACCATGTCTGTCCATGAGCTGTCACAGCAATGAGACTTTTCCTCCTTTGGCCATGTGACTGCCTTAAATTCCTCATCTCCTGTAGAGGTAGAGGACTTCTGTAGAGTCACTATTATCACAGAATCACATAATCTTAGAGGTTGGAAGGGACCTCAAAAGGTCATCTAATCCAACCCCCCTGCCAGGACAGGGTCACCTAGAGCACATCACACAGGAACGTGTCCAGGCAGGTTTTGAATGTCCCCAGCAAGGGAGACTCCACAACCTCTCTAGGCAGACTGTTCCAGTGTTCTGTCATTCTCACAGTAAAGAAGTTTTTTCTGATGTTTACATGGAACGTCCTATGCTCCAGTTTGCAGCCATTGCCCCTTCTCCTATCACTGGTCATCACTGAAAAAAAGCCTGGCTCCATCCTCCTGACACTCTCCCTTAACATATTTGTAAATATTGATGAGGTCGCCCCTCAGTCTTCTCTTCTCCAAGCTAAAGAGACCCATCTGCCTTAGCCTTTCCTCATAAGGGAGATATTCCACTCCCTTAATCATCTTTGTTGCTCTGCGCTGGACTCTTTCAAGCAGTTCCCTGTCCTTCTTGAACTGAGGGGCCCAGAACTGGACACAATACTCCAGATGCAGCCTCACCAAGGCAGAATAGAAGGGGAGGAGAACCCCTGTGAGAATTATTTTCAGGGAAGTTTGATGCAACAGAATTTTTCAGTGATAACCTTCTGAAATGTTGGGGCAGTTTTGCTCTATAGCAGATTTTTATATGTATTTTCCATCTTATTTGTGGAGAGAAGTAGAATATACCTTGCAAAAATAGTGCATTTGTAAGGCAAAACCTTTGCATTGAAAGACTTGTCACTGTTCACAGAAAATAACTTACTACATTTCTGATTTATCCTCCTGCAAGAGTGTTGAGTGAAAATGTGTTTTTTACAAGTAAATTTCTCAGATTTTCAGCTATTATTAAGAAAATAAGGTGTTGTTTGATGTACAGCAGACAATTCCAAGTAATCCAAAACGCCTTTAAGGTAGCAGATTCATAATGAGAAATGTCAGAAAACAACCTGTTTTCCAGGAGGTTACTAAAAGAATTAAGAAAAATAGATGAACAGTGTCAGGTGTTACTCGTTAGTTTTTCTGTAGGATGTATAAAGGTTGTGGGTGACAGGAGAGAAAAAAAAAAGTGTGTTCTGTGTTGAGTCTGAGCAGTCTTCTTTCAGCTCTCCTCTTTGTATTTTAGTTTAAGTAGCATACTGTAGTATACACTGGGGAAAAAAAAAAAAAAAGTATTTTTCATTTAAATAAGGAGCTTCAGTAATAAATTACATAGTTGTGAAAATCTAGTTATTCAGTTGGACTGAGACAGCACGAGAAATAATATGTTTAAGAATTAAAAGGCGATGTTGGAATGTAACAAAATATGAGCAGAATTTAAAGGATATTATTTCAGTGAAATCCCAGCTCGCAGACTACTGAGCTGTTCTATCAAGCACATTATTTCTCTTTGTAGCAAATGCATACATGCATTAGCTTAGATTTGGTGGGTGTGTAATAAAACATAATTGTTGAGAAACTATCTAAATGCAATACATTATTGGCAGAATTGTAAAGCTCTTAAGGAAAAAAAAAAAAAAAAAAGAAGAAGAAAAATATATATTCATCAGTGCTCATAGAAAGTGAGAAAGAGCTGATTTAAAGACTTGAGAGTGTTATCTTGCAAAGCAAAATGTTACCCCCTAAGTCAAGGTAACCATCTGTGTCCATGTCTGATTCAAGTACTGTGTGGGGAATAAATTCTGGTGTCTTCAAGTTCATTTGCTAAAGAGTACCGAAATAACAGACTAAAACATCCCCCTGAACTTGGATGGCTAAAGTGTTCAATGTATATTTTGAACTGCTAGTGTCATGCTTCTTGTCTTACAGTGGGACAGGATTGACTTTTTCAGGTAGCAAGTATGAATCTTAGTTATGACATAATCAAATAAAAGGACTATTTTCCATCTCTGCAGAAAGAATCTTGAGTTAAATTAATTCCTGATGCTAATGAATACAAGTCTGCTGAAGTGCATATTGTACCTACACACAATGTTCTCTTCGGCTGTAGAGAATTTACTTCCTGTGTCCTCATTACTAAATTCTCACTTCCATAACTATTTTTGCTGTCTTCTGATCATAGTTTTCTGTGGTTTCCTGGTAGGCACTCTCCAAAAGTGAAGGAAACTGGACTTTTCTCACATGACTATTTAAAAAGATTCTCTTGCATATAAAAGGAGAAGCTCTAGTCATGTCCTGGAGCCAATAATAACAGAAAATACTTTAACTTCTTATTCCTTTTTATTTATTTATTTTTTCCAAACACATTAATTATGAACTTTATGAATTATTTAACATTAGCCAAGATTTAAAGACCATATTACTTTTTCCAGTAAACTTTTAACTATTATTCTTACTATTTACTTGGATTTCTAGTAGATTCTATTTCTTTGAAGCCTGCTGAAACAGACTCCTGCATATTTTAATTTTTTTAATATTAAGAACTCAATCCAAGATCCAAAATAATGAAAAGTCTTCCCCTTTACTAGGGTTCCATCTCCTATCTGGACTTAGCCTGTATTCTGATGTGTATACCATTTCCCTTTAAGACAGCCTCATTAGGACTTAGGGATTTCCAGTATAACTCACGCATGGTCCTTTTTCAGTCATCAGCAGTTCTCAAATAGTATTTTAGCTCTTATGAAATGTCTTGGTGAAAATGTCTTTTTTTTTTTTTTTTTTCCTAGAAAAAATTAAGAACCAGTTACAGTACATTTTGAGCATTTGTTGCAGGTCTTGGTAATCTCCTTAAATTTCTTTAGTTACTTGGAATAACCAAATTCTCAGTAGTTGAATTTTCTCACTGTCTCCCCTATGAACAGAGGGAAGCAGCAGCTGGTAGACAAGTAAAAATAATTGACTAGTGGCACAGTTGGTTCTTACCAGAATCCTCTGTTAATTACACAGTTTAGTTGGCAACCAATATAGATTTCTTCCCTGTGAAAATGTGGATTGATTGCAGACTTCTACACAATCTCACTTCATTTATGAGTCTTCATTCTATCTCTTTTTCTGACTGCATCACAAAAGGGAAAAAAGCCATGTAGGATGCAAACTGCCACTTACATGCACTGGTTGTCAAACCAAGTCTTTTAAGTTCACCTGAGTTCAACTTAGAACCAGAAACAATTCTAAGCAGTTGTGCAGTTGGGTTCATTTCAGTATGTCACCTAATTTGGTAGGATAATTATTCATTATTCAGTAATTTTCTGATTATATTGTAGCTGGATATTGTATTCCAGTGGTGAATGTGACTCCTACTACATTTGTCAATAACAATGTTTGATGTATGTTTAAATTTTAAGTGTTCACTTAACATAAGGGGGTCTGTTGTTTTCCAGTGTTGTTCTTGGCTGGGGGGCTTCCTTATATTTAGCCTGTGGCAGGATGATAAAAAAGGTGAGTAGACTAGAACAGCAAGTGTTCAAAATCGACATCCTACAACCTCAGGTACAGGGGTTTTTTTCACCTTTGCTTCCATGCAGTGTTCTTTAGTCCTTTTTGAGGAATTAAAATATCAAAGTGAAATTTGTCTTTTTTTGCGTGTTCCACTTCAAAGAGGTTATATTCACGTACCAAGAAAATTCAGGGGGTGGTTGTAGCCACATAGCAAATGGTTGGCTTCCTGTCCAGACAGTTGTGAAATGCCTAAGCTTAGCATCACACTTCACAGTGATAGCATAGCCCTTGTAGTATACAGTATCTTAGATCATTAACAATTAAGTACTTTAATCTTCAGTTACTATGGCTGTATCAATAAAAGTTCACATCTGTGACCCAACAGTAATGAGAAGCCAATGGAAAGAATAGAAGTTGTAAAGCATCATCTTATTTAAATGTTTTCTTTATTAATTTACTTTTTTGTTACCACAGATGAAATTAGTAAATTTTGTCTGTCAAGAGTTGCATTTTTCCTCTGACCACTGCAAAATTTGAGTTTGTCTGTAAAATGATGCAGTGAGCCTACAAAAATAGAGGGAGAAACAAGGAAGGAAAAGAGGGCTGTGCAAGAAAGCAGACCTCTGTATGGGAGGATCTAGTTAGGGGAAGCTGGATATGTTTCAGTGTTAGTAAAAGCAGGGAGGATGTGGATCACAGCTTGCACATTTTCAACACACTACTGTCTAAGGCATAAAAAGGCAATTGTATTTGCTCTAAGGAGGAGCAGCTTGGCTGTTTTGTTCACAGAAGATTCTGAAAATCACTGCCAAAATTTAAGGCAACAAAAAAGGAGGAGACAAAACAAAGCAATAATCTCCTTTTTGACTTTCAGAAATATATTATACCTTGCTTCATGTAAATCGAACAGCTTCTGGTCCCCTTGACATACTAGTGACATAAGAAAGCCCTGTGGATGGATGGAGCGTTAGATTGGAAGTAATAAGGTTGTGCCTGACTTACCTCTGCATTTGTAGCAGATGTTACAAATGTCATAACATGAACCTTTGGGATCAGACTGGAAAAAAAAAGCAAGACAACAGATGTAGGCCTCTTAGTTTTACCAGCAAGTATAGTCTGACACTATATAACAGTGTTCTGACTTGATGTTAATACCCTGTCCTCCTCCTGAGAACAGAATCAGTGACACTAACCGTTTCCGTAGCACTGAAGCTAGGAACGGGTGACAGCATGTTTCTTCCCAGAGGAATTTAAATACTAGTTTAAAAATAAGACAATAGAACTATCACTCCAATAAGTGTCTCCTTGTTACATCTAAATAAGTTATGCATACTCATTACTTATTGGGGGTTAGGGGAGCGGGAACTGAATTTTAAGGAATTTTTTCACGCTATCGTCTTTATGCATTTTTCCACCAGTAGAGCCAAATGCAGAGTTGATATTTGTCTAAAACACTGCTGAATTTCTAGGTTTTTAAGTCCCCGGTTCACCCTACCTTTGTCCTCTCCTTTGCTTCACACATCTGTCTTTACTTTGCCTCTTTCTCCTCCATATTTCTGTAGACTTTTTTCCCCATCTCTTTTACAGAAGTTGGATTTCCTGGGAAGCTTGTATCTCGCTTTTAATTTTTGAACTGAATTTCATTAAAGCTACAGTAATATCTAAAGCATCTTCTACTTGAAGTTGTCTCTACCAGCACTTTCTCAGCTATCCCATCTAAGTTTTTGACAGCTTTCAAAACTTTTCTATACTTCTTTTCACATTGCCCCTTCCTTGTGATTCATGCTCTCTGGACTGAAATGTCAAGCCATTTTTCTCTCTTCTTTGATTGCTGCTGTCTAATAATATTGACATGTGGTTGAAAAATAGGTAGAGTTATCTGCCTATTGTATCTAAGAGTGCAATAGAAATGAACAGTCTTTATTAGGATCACAATTTTTATTCTTAGGTTCTGTATAAATTCTTTCTCCTAGATTTTAGGAAGCAAAAGGCAACATTGTAAATATTCATAAAACAACCAGTATAAGGCTAGTTTGGTATTCGGAGGTAGCTCTAATTCAGTTGTATCAGAATCGGTGGTCCCTCCCCTTCATGTCAAAGTGCATTTTTGCTGCCTTACAGAGAAGCTAATGGCCAGCAAGAATGTTAATATTTACCCTTACTTGTTTTATGGGTGGTATAATTCCTTTGCTTTGCCTGCTATTGATTTTGATGGAAATTGTGTGTTCTTTGCTTTCTGCATTTTACTTTATATGATGGAGGCTGCCTGAAGTTATTCCTTCTCCTGTTTCTCATGAGTTTTTGCCACTGTTCCTCTATTTCACAGAGGGGGAAGAAAATGAATGCAGGAGTGCAGGCCCTTGGATTTTTTTCCCCTGTGCTTCAATTTAAAGCAGTGGTGATTCTCTCTGCCACATCACTCCCTCAGGTGCTGCCATTCTTGAAATGGAGGCTTAGCCCTCTCCCTGAAGAATTTCATTGTCAAGGAGAAGAGTGGAGGTTCTCCCATGAAGAATTTTAATCACCCTGTCTGTAGCCCTTTTGAAGGAGGCACAATAGTTCCTATAGTAACTACTACAGTGTGGGAGAAGGGCCAGTGCTCCCTCCCCCAGCCACAGATGGAGAACTCTCTTTGCTTAGATGACTGGAAATTCTTACACAGCAAAGCCTTCGTCTTTCACAGTGAAAAGAAAAATCTCTGAAATAAACTCTTAAAATGTACAAGTGGGTGCTGAGTAAGAAACAGTGCTAGTTGAGTTATCAAGAAGAGAACATAAACAACTCGAATATACTCGTTTTTAAAGGGTGTTTAACTTTCATTCTTGGGGGTTTTAATTTTAAGACGTTCAGAAAAAAAGAAAGACATTTAGGCCTTAGGAAATCTTGTCTCCTCCTCCCACCCAGCCTACCCCTGGCCCCCAAAGAACAACTCCTGTGGGAAGGAAGAGACCTGTAAGCCAGATGAAAATAATTAGGAAGGGGAAAGGAACGGGGTCATAAAGGAAATGAAAATTTACACTAAGACAGCCACTTATGTAGTTTCTTTTTACCATTCACTTTGAATGCTTTTTAAAGGGAAGGACATATTATGTGTCTTCAAATCCATTGATTCCAGCCCAGTAAACATGTGATACAGTACTTTCTGCTTTTTTGCCAACAACAACAACAAAAAAAAGCTATTTAAAAAAAGTTTAAAAGTAGTAAGCAAATTGAATTTGAAAAGCAAATTTCACTAAAAAATTATTTTAATTCCCAGAGTTTCTGATAAGGCATCATAGGTGAACTACTAGAAATAATAAAAAGCACCTGTTACTGTGTTACATAACATTTTATTTAATTAACGAGTACATTCGTGATAACTACTTATTCTGTGGAAGGTTTTCATTTACTTTCCCAGATTCCCCAGTAATGGATACATGCTCTGTACCAGTGACCAGAAGATGGACATCTAGAATAATAGGCATTAGTGTATACAAAAAATAGATTTGAAATGCCATTCTTAGCTTTGTAAGTTGATTATCATATATTGCATAATGCATTTTACATGTAGTCCTTTGTGACAAATTTGTTCTGATATTTTATTGCTGTGATTCTCAGTTGGTAATGGCACAGCATTAATGATTCCCATAGCTTTACTAAACCAAGATAAAATACCTTTCCGCATATGTTGCAACTCCATCTGAGATTTATTTCTTCTTCCCATCTGTGAAGGTGGTAAGAGACCTAAATTTTGGATCATATGATGGTCAGGTAGACTGGTGACAATATTTAATTTCTTTGGATACCCTTTCCAAATCAGAGGCCAGCAGCTCTGCTTACATCAGGCTGGTTGCCTATCATTAGCCTCCCTTCAGATCAGGATCTGAATACATATCATCTATGCCTGATGCCCTCGAATTATCTGTTAAGCAGAGGATTTCACTCTTGCTGGAGATTTCTTTCAGAACTAATTTTAAAATCAGTCATAAATAGGATGGCAAAGAAAAATCGATGGAAAAAACCATGCACATCACAAGGTATTAAATGAAGTTAAAGAATTAATAAAAAACCTCACACTAGTATGGATTTTAACATACATAAATACTGGTCTTTCTTCCTGAGCCTTATGTTGGCTTCACTGTGTCCTTCCCTGACATTACATCTTCTGTTGTTCAGTTTAGACTCTCAGTCAGTGTCACTGTCTTTTCTAAAGCATAGCTTTTAAGCATTTCCAGATTGCTTTTTATGTCTCATAGGAAAGCCCCAAGGTTTCAAAATGGTATCTCAGCTCTTCCTGTAAAACCACCTTAATTATCCATTTCACCTGCATTGCTCTTCATGAGCATTTGGGGTTGTCTCTAGACATAACAAAAGATACATTTCCATGTAGAATCTACTTTACACCAAGGCAAATGGATTAGAAATTGTATTGTAATGTCTATAGACCTTGTTTTCTACTTTGAAACAAAAAAAATAAAACTCTGGAAAAGAATACTTAAAATATTGCAGTCACACATGCTGTGAACTGCTTTGCACATACAAGTAATCTGAGACAATTCTGATAACTCTACTTATACTTTCTCATCTGATATGATAATGGGGAGAAGTATTAGCCAACCCTATGTGAAGCTTCTCTGCATTTAGCCTGGTATGGTTACGTATTTTGTGAATAAAACAGATAATGTTATTTTTTGGTGAGGTGTTCATAAACTTTCATATTGATGTAGATCTGCTCATACTTTGCTAGTTAATGTTTGACTTAATTTGCAGTCATAGAGCTCTTCAACATAAAAAAAGTGAAACATCAGTTTTTTGACAGAAAAGTCAACAAAATTAAATGAAAAAATAAGGATTTTAAGGGTAATTGAGCAATAGTTCAATGGAAATTAATTAAAAGTTCAGTTAGTTTTTAAAACTAGTTTTAAAGCTATTATCAGAGCCACAGAATTTACAAAGTCTTAGTCTGAATTTTACCAGGCTTTCTGCAAAACCAATTTACATTGAAAGGTAGCATGCAAAAACCTCACGAAAGTATTGTAGGGGGAAATTATTATTGTGCAGGTGACATGTGCTTTCAGTCCTAGTGATCAAGGAGTACTGCTTCTGCTTAATGAGAACTCTGTCTTCACTAGCAGAAAGTCCCAGTGAACATCACTCTTTGGTCATTTTGTGCTCCAGCAGCTTAAAAGTGAGTTTAAGAGGAAAACCTCTCCTCAGTATGCATGGAAATCTTTTTTAAGCAGTTTACATTTTTCTTTTCCATATTTTCCTACTTTTCCTAGCACAACTGTGAATGCTCTTCAGGTTTCATTAAGCATGCTTAGACTGCCCCCAAGACATACTGAAAGGGATGTGGTTCTTCCTTTACCTCATGCATAGCCAGATTACTCATTGAGGGAGGAAATTTAAAGAGGAATTAGTGAGCAGTTAGCAGTTGTTAATAGCTTGTTATGGAATAATCCTATGCCAGGAATAGATGGGTCAATCTGCATCGTAAAAGTCATGGTACAATGCCATAGAAAGGAAAAGATTTTAGTAGACAGATTCCTCTGCTCCAGCAGTACAAAGTGTGTGTGTGAAAACAATCTTTCTATCTTCTTGTCACTATTTAGTCAATATTTAATGCTAATATTGGTTCAGTCAACTTTGATTAACCACAACAATTACAATTGTGCATTCAAACCTTAAACTTAGTCAATTTAATGTAGACAGTACAAAATCTAAGCACATGAGAAAAAGCCAATTTAGAGAAATTTGTTTATATCACTGGAACAGGAGAAGCTTGGAAGAAGGATGTAACCTGGGTGTGAACTTGTTTTTTTTGTGACTTCTGTTGCAGTTTGGTACACATGCTTCAGCCTTCTCCACTTCCTAATTTCCCCTACTTTGTTTTATTCAAAAGAAGTTAACTGTGCCTGCAGTACTTTGTTTCTGTAGACTCTGCATTTAAAAGTAAATCCACGTTTTTATAAAAGATGTGCATGCAGATATTTAGATCTGCGAAGGTTGTTGAGCTACTTTGATTTACAGATGTTGTGAGATAAATCCCAGATCCCATGCTTTCCAACATTTCTGTGAGCAACTGAGTTGTGGCTGATGATGGGTCCATCCAAAGGATGAGAGATGTAGAAATGACTGGCTGTTGCTTGTGTGATGGAAGCCAATTTAGTATTTAAAGTTCATGTTTTGAAACTTTAGAATAAAATAATCTTGTGGCCTGCTTTTTAATCCAACCGTTTCTGTCTTCCATGCCAACAATTCATTCAGTACAAATAAGAGGCTTTTTGCTGTGTCTGAACTGTGAGATTGCTGTGTTTTTAAAAGGAATCAATATGGTATGCACTTGTATACCCCAAATAGTATATTTCTCCTCATGGAAATTGGCATCAAGAAAACTTGAAAGATCAATTAAGTAAAATAATAATGCAATGAAGTCAAAAGATTAAGTTTTAAAAGGTGTTTTTTTTTTCCCCCTTATTCTAGATCTATCTCTATATTCTTGTATCGTTCCTCAAAATGTGAAGAATGATAGGAAAATGAATAAAGGACAGAAAGTTTATATTTAACATCCATTCAGTTACCAAAAAAGAGTCACAGTATGGCTAACAGAAGCATAATGGTTTTCTGTTTAACCTATTTATGCTGGTTGTAAAATTAATAACTGTCATTACAACCCCACATCACCTGAGTAAGTGCAAGACATAAATCAAAGAGTTCTACTGCAATAGAAATGTCAATGAACTGAATGGCATGAAAGTATTATATTTGTCCACATGCATATCAGCCACTAGGATGCAGGCATCAATAGAGGATTTAATTGACAAATTTAAAGCTAAGATTCATCCCTCTCATGTTTTTTAGTTGACTCACTGACCTTGAAGAGTTTTCATTGGAGCTATCAAACTGAGAGTGTCCCAAGTATGAGGGATTGGTGACTTACCTGTAAATATAATGTGAAGTTACAGATACTGTTTTTAAAAGTGTCAAGGTTTAACATTGGGCTAGCTATTAAACAAATTACAGATGCTCTATATGAACCCTTCTTCCTTTCCAGAAAGAGAAATAAAAGAAAATAAGGGAGAGAGATGTATGGGTTGCAAACTGAACTAAGTAACTTAAATGAAACAATGATGAAAAAAAGAAAACAATGAAATGTTTACAAATATATACAAAATCAATAGCACTTCCTATCTATCAATAATGCCCACATCAGCACCAATGCTTCAGAAAAGGTCCTAGGAAAGTCCTGGAATGGAATGGACTCTTGAACTTGACGGCAGACAGGAGCTGGATTCAGGAATACACAGATTTGGGAGTGCACGAATCAGGACCAAAAGCAGAAGAATGGACAGAGTACTCCTAGGACACTGACCATGGACAAACAAGAACTTGACCCTTGTGTTCCCTCAGATTTGTACTGAGTATTATGCTTAAGGGATGGAAAAATTTGGTCAATTTTGGGTCACCTGTCCAGTTCACTCCTCCCAACAGGTGTGAACCCCTTTCCTCTCTTTTCTTTCCAACACACAGGAAGTTTAGTAGAACCAAGCAGTGACCTTCATTTCTGTAGCAGTAAAGTACAGGCAAGAGCCTTTCTGCATACCATCCTCCAGCAGTATCTATAAAACATTGAGAATTGTCAGTTCTAGAAGCAGACACTGACTGAAAAAATGCTGTTAATTTCAGAAGGTACAGTTACTTAGAGGGGATTTAACTGAAAAGTAAAATTGCTTAAAAGAAATTTGGTTCTCCCCAGGCTTAAACTGAGACAGTCTTGTACTGTTTTCATGGCACTTTATTTAAGTTATGACACTCACATGCTAAAAAAACTGCAATTAGCAATTAACATCATAGAACTGGAAGTGATATTCAATATGTAATGGATACACGTTAAAATGCCTGGGGATTGTAGAGGAAGGATATGGAGTAGGAAACAGAAAATTAATTGGAAGACACATTCCAAATGGTGATGTGTTCAAATAATGTGTGGAAGATTTAACACAGTCTAGATGGAAGAATGAAATGACATAAAGGATTTCAGGGAGGTTTTGTGGGGTCTTTTGGGTCTTTTTCTTTTTGCAATTAAGCAGTGTCTTTCTGTTTCTTGTAGATTTTAAATGAAATGACCATACAAAGCACACTGTAAGCTGATAGCGATCATAATGTGAATATTGATAATCTTTGCAGTGCTATATATGTTTAGTCCCACAACTAAGGCTAAAGTTTATCTAAGAAATATAGGTACAACGCCAGTTTAAGCAAACATTTGATGGCATATCTGAAGGCAGAGTAAGGACAAGAGAAGGATCATATTTAAGTTTGTCTGCAAAAAGGAAAGCTAAAGGAGTCTTAAGTTGCTAGAAAATTTTATGTGATCTTGCAATTTTAATGAAATAACCATTGTTTATAGTGGGCATCACTACAGCTACAGAAAAGATAAGATAATGCAAAAAGAAGCAAAATTATTTAGAATCAGAAGGCTGATACAGAAAAATAAAAGACTGACTATCAAACACTTATAAAAGAGTAATATTATGCTGATGTCTGGTCAGTCACAGTATTAACTAAAGTTAAAAAAACAAACACCAAGTACAGTGGTTGGTCTAATACCAACTTCAGTTTCAATGTAACACCCAAGTCTTGAAGAAGACTTCTCCAAAGTTGTAAGCATCGGTGTCCTTGAATATCTTCAGAGAAAAGAGGAGGACTTTGAAAATACTAGCTCTACAGCAGTCACCATTTGTAATTATGAGCTATTGCCTGAATCTATTAGCAATGAAGCCACCTGTTTGCCCAGTATAAATAGCTTAGAATTTCCTGCAAGGAAATTACGTGAAGCATCAATAAAGAGTGATATTACATTTTAAGGTAAATATGACTATCATTATTTGGCATTCATCTTTTCTTACTGATACCGTGTTTGGCAGCCAGTACCATGCAAGATTAAGAAATTGTTGCTCTGTATTTTGTTTTCATTGCTGTTAAATTAGCCTCTTCAGTAATGGCAGTCATCCATTCTGCTTGTTTTAGAGAGTCCTTGGTATTTTGTTTTTCTTATCATGCATTATAAAGAGAGCCATATGTAAAGACACACTAGTTCCAGAGGCATTAGACCATCAGGGTCCTTGGATGTAAATGTTTTCATACCCACCTTAAAAAGAGTGTTGAATGAACTATACCTCTTCTCTCTGCTATGGATATGCCTGACTTTGGCACTAAGACTGTAAGGGAGGTGAAGGTTCCTGCAGCCCTTTGCCATCTTCTCCATGCTCTAGCTTTCTCTGGCCATGTGGCAAAGACAGCCAAGACCTAAGAAGAAACCTCAGCTTGCAGTAGATGCCTGTGTTTGGTTATACTGACTTGACTGCTGGCTTTGTGCCCCTGGCATAGAGAGTTTAACAAAATATTAGTTGTGTGGTTTCTCAAGCTTTTTTGTAGTCACTGCTGTCTTTGAAACTTAACTGCCTATTACTCAGTATATATTTTTTAACTATATAATTGAAATGTAGAAGCTGAAGTTTCAAAAATGTATTCCATCAACTAGCATGGATATGAGTTGCTACAATACTTCCCTGTGCTTAGCAATAACTTTGATATCTCAGATGTGTTTACAAATGTTGATTTTTTTAATGTTCATTTTCAAATAAGATAAATAATGTGTTCAGATAAATATCTCATTCTTCTTAATACCTCCACAATACGCAGTTCTTATCTCCACATTTCAAAAAATTTACATTACATGTAGCCTATTTTTCAACAGTTTTTTGCACTAAAGCTTGCATGCTGTCATCACCATTTTAAAAAAGTAAATACAAATTTGCAGGGACTTGGGGTATATTTGAATAAAAAATAAATTTCCAGAGTTCTTGGACATCTAAACAATGGTGTTCTTAAATTTTCTATACTATAATGCAAGACATTATAGGCAATACGAAACATATAAACAGTTAATGTCAAATGGTGTGGTCAGGGGTGCGTTACAAATGAATGTGCAGATCTTGCAACATAACTGTTTTTTATTCAGTTATAGGTGCCCAGCGCAGGAGAAGTCCCAGTGCCCTTGCCATTGAAGTGTTTGAATCACATTTGGGAAGTCATATTTTACAGGTAAAAAAATGGCTTTTCCAGAAAAATCAAAATAAGTAGCTAGTCATTTTTCTGCCAATAATTAGAATAGTATTGATGTCAGTTCTTATACTAATTAGATTTATTAAATTTTTTAAAGCTTCTATTTTCAGCTTTTTAGAAAACCATTAATTGGGAGAACGTTAAAGAGAGGGAGGGCAAGTATTATTTATCTAAGTCAAGTATTGTGTTGTTTTGAACTGTACAGTAGCTATTTGCTCACAAAATGCCTCTGTGTATTTGTGTGTATGTGTGCACAACACAGTATTTTGTGTTGGTGATTTGGTTTGCCTGTGTGTAACATGCAGATTTAGAAGTTTTATTCCCCCACTTGCTTTATGAGTGCTACCTTCCTCCATGACGTTGCAGTTGTCTCTTAGGTCTCCTTAACTATAAGATAAAAACTAATCTGGTCTTTGTAAAGAATTTAGTCACACTGTAGAAGTCATTATATTCCAGGAAGATGAAACTGAAAAACAATCACCTGGTGTAAACATTCTTATGCATGCTTTGTTTCATCAGGGTTACTAAAACCTTTCTTAGGTTGTGGTAATCAAACATGCAGCAGAGGATGTGTTTTGTTAGCAAGGCAAAAACCCAGCACTACAGAAATGAAAACCACATAGTCTTTTCTAAGTGCAGCACTGAATAACTGCTTTTATTTAGCCATGTACACAGCTTCTAAATGCAAATACATTGCTTGGTGTATTATCTTTTGAGAGGTATGAAAGAGGTAAATTAGGATGTTATAATGAGAAATATTTCACTTAATTTGAAATGATTGAGAGCTGTCTCTCTGTACTAACTCAGCTGTGGCATACAAAAGCACTATGGCTAATGGCAGATTTTTCATGTCTTTATAATGTAACTAAATGCAGAATAGCAAGAAAGATAGTGTTAGGAAAACATGAAATTTTATAGTAGAATGAATTTCTCTTTGAAACAAAAATCATTAATGAAGTTATTTACTTACTTGAACACACTTGGCAGAGGCCTTGGTCAAATTTTTCATTCTGTAAACATATACTTATATTATAGTTACCATATCAAAGATATCTGCTCCCGTATATGCAGTACTGTATTTCCGTATTAGTCAGAATAATGTGCAGAAAATTAAGAAATAGCAGTTTGGTGATATTTCATTTTATGTCATTTGCCAGTGTGTTGATTTAAGTATGTAAACATGTACTATATATCCTAAAAGTATCTTTTACAATATGAATGAGAATAAATTTACGTATTTTCAGGATGTCACTTTATCATAGTACTAGTAAAAGAAACAAAGCATATTGCACTTGTACCTGTAACTGAGGATTTTCAGTCAAAACTACCATCAGCATTGTATTGAATATATGTTCAGGTGTCTTTTCAGAGAGAGTGGTGGTTTTACCAAATTACTCTCATTCATCTCTCAGTTGATAATAGAAAGTTCCACTCTGGCATTTAAAAGAGATGGATAAAGGATAAAATGAATGAATAACCGTGGCAAGTTTATAATGATACATTAAAATCTTATCTTATATTAGCAGAGTAATCAACACTTGGAAGGAAATTGTAGGTCATACATTCAAATGCACCACTTTTAACAGATCTGAATGAACTTCCAAGTACTGCCTTGTGGTCTTAGAGATAGAAAGATGATCTCCAGAAGACAAAATTATTTTTAAAACAAAATCAGACAGATTCTGTGGTGGAATAAAGTTTTAACAAGTTCTCATTTAGACTGCTACTCCTAGAAATTATTTTCAAAGTAATATTGTGATAAGTATTGTCTGCAAGTGAAGTAAGCAACCTTGATAATACCTTGGGAATACCTGTGTTTGACTTTAGTGTCTGCTGTCATAGGAAGTTGAATGAATAGTTTATTTAATCTGTTTTGCTATTAATATTTTGAAGACTGGGTTTAGTGTAAGCTCAGAAAATAAGAAGCCTCTCTAATGTCCCTAATATTTGCTACTTCAAAATCTATTGACAGACACATGAGAAACAGTACATTATGTTTAGAAAAAGTGGATATAGTTTATTTATAGTAGTAAAAACAGGAACGGACATGCATCTTGTTATATTTTACATCTTGATTCTACAAGCACGTAGTGTCAGTTAGTCATGTCAAAAAATATTTTAGCC
>NW_009952694.1:1642397-1654542 GCF_000747805.2 Chaetura pelagica
TAAGAAACAGAGCAAAAAGTCTTTTAAATGTTTTCCAAGTAAAATCACCTGCATGATGAAGAGTAGAACTGCTTGTAATAGAGGAGAAAAATAGATAATGGCTATGTTAATTATTTTTTTACAAGATTTTTGATTGGACGAGTTTTGTGCTTTGTTATGTTCTACAGTATTCTTCTTCTGGAAGGTGGTGTTGTAATAAGACTAGACTTCAGTAAGGACATGTTCAATTTTATATTTTTATATATATATTTTATATTTCTTTATTAAATCAGTTAAAAAATATTACTTCTGGTACCTGCTATTCAAAAATTTGGCTGAAACTCATAATAAAAATTAGCAAGAAGTTTAGATTTTTTTTCAGGGCACATGAATTTTTTTCTGTAACTCCAATACTATGGAGAAGGTGTGGAAAAGGGTCAGTAACACCGTATTCTTCATATAATCAGGAAGATCAGGAAATGTAGAACTAAATATAGAGAAAAGGGAAAGTTAGTGAATATATTTGCATATGCAAATTAGCTTAATTGATACTGCTTGCCTCTACAGGGATTTTTCATTACAAACTGGAGTGCTACATTGTTCAGCTCATATTGAGTAATTTAGTAACTAATGAGACCAGTTTGCACTAATTTGCATATGATAAATGAGCTTAATTGCAGTAAATAACTTGGAGGCATAATTACTTAATTTTCCTGTGTTGCATGGCTTTTAAGTTCACGTATGAACAACTCAAGATAATTTTGCATATTTAAATTAGTTGCTTTTAAAATTCTTGAACAAAAAAGAACACACCTTACAATTTTAACAATTAAAAGCAAAATGTGCAGTATTTTCAAATAAAATTTGATACCAGAATAGGCTGGAAAGATGGTATTAGTATTAATAATAAAACTGTGTATCTGAATGGTAGTGACTGATACATATTTTGTATTCTTGCATGAGAGAGTGATAACTTTGCTAATTGAATTCTTTCCCTCAGCAGTGCCTATTGACTGTAACACTTTCCTATAGCATTATATTACCATACACAACAACTTAGACACTAGTTGTCTTAAGTTGTCTATGCTGTCCTGCCTCTACCTAGCCTTGTGTGAAGAAGTCCTTAAATTGGAGAGATACCAAAGTGTCAGTGCCACAGAAATGTCTCTTTTTCCCTCTTTTTTTTTGGGGGGGGAGGGGAGGCTTGGTCAATGGTGAGTACTGTCATGAATAACCAGTGTGATGGAGATTTCTACCATGACTTTAAAAAAAACAACACAACCAAATAAAAACTCCAAGCCAAACCCAAAACCAAAATAGATGAAAGATCCCATTTTATTTCTGCTGTGTCACTAAAGTTATTGAACTTTTGATAGAATTGAACTACTGAACTAGACAGGGGAAAAAGGTCAAACACCCAACAACTAATCTCATGAACAATTCAGTCCCATAGTGAGTTCAGTTGTGCCCCCATGATTTACAAGTGGATGACAATTGCTGAATTCTCCTTCTGTGCTGTAAAGGGACACACCTACTTTCCTAGAAGCTTTTCTAAGCCTTTGTGAATGTTACCTTGGAAATTTCACAAGACCCACATTTCCCTTGTACTTTATACTGTGCCTTTTTCTCCCATTAAGAAAGTCTTTTGTGATGAACAAAGGTCTTTGTAATTGCAGTATCAGATTCAGTGAGGGGAAAAAAATACCAGATTCCTATTAAGATCAAAGAAAAGACAGTCTCAGCACAATCATTCTGACCCTATAGGATGTATTCTTCATCATCATTAAGTCAAGAGACAAGAGATATAAACCACTTAGCTTGGATGGAGTTGTTCACAATTCAGAGGGGATACCTGTAGTAGATGTGCAGTTGTGTCCAAGATGACCCAGCAAAGTCATCTGTACTATGCACAATGGCTCAAAGCCCCTGTTTGGTTCCTAGCAGGCTCTCTATCAGCACAGACTTGACCATGTAATGTAGTTGTAGACTGAGAGGGAAATTTGAACTTCTTCAAAGCTATATATGGCTCAAGTGTTGCAATTTTACTTTAATCCATGCAGTGACCCCAGGCTTTCCATGAATGAAAGGCAATATGATATTTTTAAACATAAACTTGACATGCTTTTCACTCCACTGGAAACCTCAGCTTGTGGATGGAGCTTTATGGAAATTCAGTTGTGTCTGTACCTCCATCCTAGAGAAGCTACAGGTTATTGGACCCATTTATGTTATTTTACCTTTTTTATATTTAAAGTCAAACAAATGACCCACACCCTACAGACATAGGAAGCCTGAGTAATTGCTAGCATTGTGAGCAATTGAAAGAGAACCCTCATTCTAATAGTTTTATATTCTTTATATATATATATAACTTTTATTTTATTAATGCATCCAGCACTGTAATAATATGAGTAACACAAAACTATACAAATGTATTCTGTATGAATGCTAACAAATACCGTTAATATCTCAATAGTTACAAAGCAAAACAATAGGCTTTTTCCCATATTCACCTTGACAAATTGAAAGTTGCTGTGAGGAAAATGTTTCTAGTCTTCTAAAGTTAGTGCAGTTTTATCATCCAGTTTATAAATGAGTGTTATCATATATAAGGAATAGAAACAAATACCCTATTTGAAGGGAACTTTCATATTGGTGGTTTTTTCTCTGTTGTGCAAATGGGTCTTGTCCTCCATTTCTGTTACTATTTTTGCAGCACTGTCAACACTCTTTGTAGGCAAATGAATGGTGTTCTGTCAAGACTGGCATAGACAAAAAGTGGAAAAAAATCACTATATATTTTCACTACAGTGAAGATATTGCTATTTACCTATAAGAACTAGATTGGGATATAACAAAACAATGACACTATTTTTTTATTATTTTTTTTTAAAAGCATCTTTCTACAGACCATATGGGTAAAGTTTTCCATACATTGTAGATATGCATGCTCAGCATGTGATCAGTTTAGATTGTGCAAAACCTGTGAATCTTTTTTGTTAAGGCAAAGATTAGGCAAAGTAAAGATTAGTCAACAGAGCAAGTTATTTACATTTTTGCAGTAATGAGCAATTGTGGATTGAAGGTACAAGGCCTGCACACAGTTAATGATGTCGCAGTTTCTCCTGTAGTGAAAACAGGTACTAAGCACACTGTTAGGAATTAAAATTGGCCAAACAGTATGGATAATCATAATTGAACAAGGGAAAATCATAATTTAACAAGAAGATGCATATTCCTAAAATTTCTCTTCCTCTACAAATGTTTGAGTATTGTAAAACTTTGGAGTGTTTTAATGTGGTTCGAGCAGTAGAAAAGCATATACAAGTTGACATTAAGTTTAGAGGTAGTTCTGTGGCTGACTAGGCTATAGCTGAGCAGGAATCGCCTTTCTTACAGGATTTCAGTTATTACAGGGAGCCCCATCTAACAAAAAAAATGAGAGAAAGTGGAAAAATAGACAAGAAAGTGTTGGAGTGCTATAAAATATGAGGGAGATTTATCTTCTCATTTGCTGTTTTCATTTACTTTGAGTATTACATAATGAGGTTATCTCTCTGTAACACTAGTCAACACAGAAATGGTGACACAAGACTAAAGATGAGGAAGAAGCATAGGTAGTGCTGAAGGTGGATTTATCCAGGCTGTAAAAGGTGCTAGCAGGAAAGATTTCTACTGGCTTGGAGATTTGTGAAGGGCAGTTGCTAATGATGATGTCAATGGTATGGTTTATGAGGACAAAGAAGACTCTTCAGCTTTCTGCAGTCTATATTGGGTTAAAGGGCTAGAAAACCGAACGAGCTCTGTTAGCATGTGTCAAAGGCAGGCAAAAAGAGGAAAATGAAAGATCAGACAAAACTTAGCATATGTTGGAGAGCACAGATCTGTGCTGTCTGAAAGTAAAGGCTTGGGATGAAGTAGAGGTTAAGTTATGCATCAGTAGCCAAAAATAAAGTGGAAGTTAAGACATTAATTAAGAAGAAATAGTAGTTACAGGGTAAACCATGCAGGAAAGTGATCCTGAACTTTCTCTTGGCAGTGAAAAGCTGTGCATAATGCAACAAGACAGAATGAGTACATAGCGACCCAGAACTGAAGTTTTGGAGATCACATAAAATTCTATTAGGGACTGATCTATAAGGCTCACGTGTAGTCTACTTTGTATACTTAAATTTTGAATCTGAGCCTCACCATTGTCATGTACAGCCTATTTTTATCAGTTTTCTTCCTGAGATTAAGTGTCATCCAGAGAATTCAGGTACAAAACCAAAGGAGGCAGCAGTTGTTCTCAACAAGGTGGAGAGCAGAAATTTAACACAAATAGGGAGAAAAATTTACACTTACTTAACCTATGTCTCTATCCAAAATCAGAAACATCAGTGAACAACCATGTTTTGTCTAGAAAAGCTGACAATTGTATAAAGTTCAAATTGGTAATCCAGAAACAGTGAGATACCAGTAATAAATTTGATGCAGAAATTCCCTACTGTAAACTGAACAAAAGCAGTGGATCTGTGATGTAAGAGATGGTATTATCTACACAGAGGGGAGTACAACCATGTAAAAAAAAAAAAAAAAATTCTGAGTGGACAGATCGAAGACAGTAATCTGGATTATTTAAGAACATTAAATTAGGAATAAAATCTGAAAAACAAATTTAACAAGGCGGGAGAATTGAAAGATACTATGTGTTATGTTGGGAAAAATATAGAAGGACACAGTCTACTTGGAAACAGTTATTTGAGGTAACATGAGTTGTGCAGTTATTAACTGCTGAAACACCTCATCCAGAGTTTAAAGGCAGGAAAACAGCATAAATGCTGATACTGTGTGAAAAGATCCATAAGACTCTGGTAAGAAAAGATTAGGATCTTATTTTACAGTGTCTTATTTCATCCTTCTGCAGCTAAATATATAATCTACCTAGGGATCTGTTCATGTTTGGTAGCTGGTGTCTCCTCATGTACATGGTACATAGATAGTCTGCTCAGATGATCATCCTCTTGTAATAAAAGAGTAAACTCTTAGAGAATTTGTTTATAGAATTTTAGAAACCTAATTGTGCATGTTATACTAGTGTAACTGATTCACACTAATGATAAGTATTTGAAAGGAGGCAGAATTTTTAATGTTGTAGGCCTCTGTTCATTGTTGAATACACTTTAAACATGTGTAAATGCCACTGAATGCTACGATATGACTCTGGTTTTACTCAAGTTTACATTGTAACAGGTGTTAGCCTGATAACGTTACACGTTTCTAAAAATGACTTGGAAAAAAAAGGCTAGGTTGGAATATGAAAAGGTTAAAGGAGTGGCAAAGACAGCACTATTACAAGAGACATCTCAGATCTACTAGCTGCAACATGTAGCAAGAGGATTTCCTCGGTTCAGGAAACTCCAAAGGTGCTAATTTGCATACTTCACTTTATCCCATTAACAGTAAGTGCATCAGATTGAATTCGTAAGGGCAGGGCTTTCAATTTGGAGTTATGGCAAAGGTACAGCATCCTGATAGTTGCTGTCCAGGGGGTTATATGCTAAAAGGAGACCAGGGGAGGGGTCAGAAATAGAAAATTGTTTTGCAATCAGAGCTTGAAGCAGCACACTTAAAACCTGCATTTTATATGGCAACTATATATAAAAGTGTGCCGTTTCATTTAATAAAGAAATATTTGTTCTGAACAGGACACAGCATTCTGTAGTGTGTCATTTAATTCCTGAGAATGTATTTGAGGAAAATTACATATCTCAGCACTGTTTAGTGACCATTTTGTTGTCACCAGCTGAGTATTGTCATTTCCATAGCCAGTGGCTTGTATTGAATAAGACAGAGGGAATAGGTCATTAAAAGAAATGGACAACTTTCTGTAGCTTGTAGATAGATATCTGAAGGAGGAATTTTTCTTCAGATACATCAACAAAACTCTATTTAATGGAGTCTGTGCTCAGCTATGATTTGGGGCTTAGCCCTATTTTGCTTTGAAGTAAGGAGGCTTGAAAACTATAGACAGCATAAACTATTGTATGGTTTCACCAGAAAGAATTATATCTTCTATGGTGTTTGTTAAGATGTAGGTGAGGACAACAAGTGTCCTGGTTTCAGAGTGCCATGGGGTTTTTTTGTTTGTTTGGGGTTTTTTCCCCAATCTCAGCATCTATCAAGAAATACAAGGGTCTTGATTTATATAAATAAATAAAAATGTGCAAAAACCTATTTCGTGGGTATGTTATGCCAGTTACCAGTGATAACATTTCTTCACTTTCTTGAAAATATTGGTGGCAGTTTCCTTATTTCAGGTCTTATGGAAACAAAAAGCATGAGAAATAGACTTTAAACATCCTCCTCTGCAGTAGAAGTGAAGGGCAGCATTACATGCCTACTTTTTCCATGGGAACTGGCAAAGGGTAATGTTTGACTGCATACAGAGAGCCTTTAAGTGGAGCATGGACAGTTGAGATTCATATGAATGCTATTGTTTAAGGCTGCTTTTAACTTTTGAGTTATTTCATCATATCAACTCTCTGCTAGTCATTTTCATACTTTTTTTTGTAACTGTCAGGACAAAATTAAAATAAAAATAAAATATTGACATGGAAGCTGTGTGTTCAACCTTCCCCACTGCTATAGAAGCAGGAACCCCAGCTGCAGTACTGTATCCCCTGTATTTTACTTGGAAAGTGCAAGGACCTTTACACAGTCTTTGAAGCACATAACTTTTAAGGGAACACAAATATTGCTGGAATACATTAGTCAGACTTATAGAGCGTATTCTTTGTTACGAAGTATGCTATCTCAGAAGTTGATTAAAAGTGGTCATTTCCATTAGTTGCTGCTAAAATGTCACTGTATTAGAATTTCTACCTGTACAGAAAATAAAAAAGGGAGTATAGAAACAAATCATAACATTTCCAGAAGTGGGGTAATTGAGTGTGATTACCTTGCATCACATTTTCTTTAGGGGACTTTTAATAAGGTCATGTAAGATGCAAATCAATGCTGAATTCTGTTCATTAATTATGCACAGCACTTAGCCAATGAATTGTTTTCTTATTTCACATTTTTTTCCATTTTTAGAAGAATACTGTTTAGATGTATCATTTTACATTACTGTAAGACTTTACATCTTTGATAATGTGTGACTGAATACAGATTTGATTTAATGAATTGTGAATTCTTTCCTACAAATTATAGATAGCAATTTAAGTGTTTGTCATTGGCTTGCTTTGCACTTAGTATTTGTTATTCTATTCTTCCCTTCAGTTGTGTCTTCTGCTCGAAATAAGTTTTTCTAGCACACAGGTGGTAGATTATCTGCCTTCAATGCACACTTCAAGAAGAAAAAAAAAATCTGTGATGATTGAGTTTCTGTGTCTCGACTTCAGAAGTCCTCACATTTCAAGATAGGCTTACAGGAGAAAACAGGAATTACTTCTCCCAGTCCCAATTATGGAGGACACCTTCTTTGGTATAGCAGCTGTCTCCAAGCACATTGATAAAACCACTTTGTTGTTTGCTTTCAAAAAGCTAACAGAGGAAAGTCTGGTTGGTTTTTTTTCTCCTTAATTTTTTCCCCTCCTCTTAGTGTATGTAATTTAGAAAATGGGAGGGAGGTGCTAATAGTATGGAACTGGTCAGCTTTCTTCCAGCCAATAGCAAATGCTTCATAGTCCACAGTATGAAAAACAATGCTAGTTTTATTGAAAAGGAATGAAAGAGTCACTCAGATTTCCTCTGTGTAGTCTCAAAGGTCTCTTGTAGGTGACATTTAAATTGAAAGACCCTACACAGTATTTCAGCATTCAAAGCAACCAAAATCTTACACAGAAGTATGTTTATATTGCAGTTTAGTATTTCCAGGTTTATTTGTATAAAGTATACTGTCAGTAGACAATTCTAGAAATAGAAAGTAAGCCCTTTATAAACTCTCAGAATGAAAAGATTGAAAGAAGCTCATTGAAAGACTGTCCTGCTAAGCCTGGTGACTCCTTTTCATCTCTCTCTTTTTCTTCTTTTTTTTTCTTTTTTTTTTTTTTCTTCTTTTTAATTTTTACATTTACATGTCTGAAGTAATAATGATCAAGGCAGAGCTTTTCATCCTTTACAAATCATTTAGTCAAGCAAAATCCAAGACAGAATATGATCGTCCATTTGAAGAAAATGGGCTAGATACTGTTCTAAACATAAATAATAGTTATCAAACTGTATATTAGAAGGCAGGAAAAAATTCAAATTTTGAAGGATAAAGTAGTGTATTGGTCTATTTAAAAAGGGAAAAAAACCTGGTTTTTTTTCTTATAAATGCAAGCTTATTGTCCTGAAACCAAAAGTGTTTTTCCATTTTTTAAGTGTCTTAATTTCTTGCAAGTAACCATCTTTGTGTGTTCCATCTGACACACAAAAATAGATAATTTCCAATTAACACCTAATTGTAGGCTCCTAAAAGGAGCCTTTGAAAGCTTAGACCTGACCAGCAGAAGGCACTACACCTCCCCAGGGCCTGTTCATGTTACTGTCATTGTCACTGGAGGTGTTGTAGGGACTCTTATTTGTGCTTACTTAAACCCCTGCACATTTGCATTTTAGGACAGAATAGTCCACATTAGGTTGGGCACATGTTTCAGGAGAGAAAGGGAGTTGCTTCATCCTTACACATTGAGGCTACTAACTTTGTACTGCCCCCCACACTTCCAGTGTTTGCCAACAGCTAATTAGCAGCATTTGTCATTCATCCTGCAAAAGTTTCCCTAGCTCCCAAGCAGATTATTCCTGATAAGGGCATGAATTATCTACATGTAGGACTCTTGGCAGGAAGTGACTATAGCTGTTACTGCTGAATGTAGGGCTGTGTGTCCCCTTAAGCTTTGCTCTAGAATGACATTCAGTGGCCTCCCTCATGGAGAGGCTGTGATTTTGGGAGACTGAATGTAAACAGAAAGTGGCCTTTCCCATTTCTTACCTGAGGAAGTGGTTAACATTTCTTAATGTATGGGTATTTTCAACCTTTGCTCCCAGGTATTAAGGTACTGTTGCATTCTCAAGCCAAAGAAAAAAAAAAATATATATATTTTTTCAAAGGAACTGAGGAAGAACAGTTGCAACAGCAGAACACAGCATTTTGGTTAAAGAGCATTAGATTTTATTTAGTGTCAAGAATGTGCCTGTCAAGGGTGACACATGCAAATTTCTGAGGAGTAGATGTCAATGATATATTGGCACATTTTTACATAGATTTTTTTTAATTTTTATTATTATTTTAATCATATAGAGCATTTTAATGTGGTGTGTTTTCATCTTTATAAAAAAATGTCTTTGTGGTGTCATCCAAATCTTATACTCACAATTCCTGGCAGTATATATAGCAGTAAAAAATTGTTTAGGATTAAAAAGTAATGGATGGTATCAGCAGAGCTCCCCAGCCACTAGACAGGGAATGAACATTTACACATTTTACAGATTTGCTGCACCTGCAAGATTTCATCATCTGTGCCTAAATCATCAGGAAGAGTAGAAATAGTGGAATTAGATGTGTAGTGGCATATGAAAGCATTAAGGGATACATCCTATCCTCAGATAGTACTCCTTAATAGAGAGGAACCACTTACTAATCCAGGAAGGATGACTACAAGGCAGCAGCAGTCTCACCAGCAGCAAACACACAGGCAAGTTGATCAGCAAAGCCAGCAGTAGAACCAGAAAAGGAGAGCTGCCATCCAGATGCCAGTGATACAGGCATCCTATCTAGACTTCGGCATATGGGTCCTACATACCAGCAGTTAGCTCCCAACCTGGAGCAGATTCTGTATTTCCAGTGAGTTAGAGAGCACAGCCAGCACAGTCACTGAATGGGTAAGCTAAGTCTTCTGAGGCTGAGCTGTTACATCTGAAAGGCCAATTTTGGTCGAAAGATGTCCTGTGAGATTGTATAAGGGCTCTTCCCATTCATGGAAAGATTGTGATGCATAAGTTTTTTTATGCTTATGCAGGCATTTAAAAAGCAGCAACATAGTGAGGAAATGACAGCATTTTTTAAATGTTGAAAGAAAAATAATCCACCTGAAAGGACTGGAACTTACAAGTGTTTTTTCTCATGCGGAAAAGGAACTTTGTTAATATTTACTTGTTTGTTCTCCTGGGAGAATCGGTGTGGGTTCCTAAGTCAGTCCTGATCTCTAGAAACCCTGGAATATCTACTCTTTAGTAAAGAAATTATCTTCCTATAATGTCCCAGTTTCAAAAGCCTGTGAAGGCCATATCCATTTGTGCCACAAAGACAAATCTCAGAAAGAGAGAAAATCCTGTGACAGCCTTAAGGATCTGCCTCCCAAAACCCCCGGTATTTTCTCCTTCAGCAAAGTTATTTATGCAATATTACTTTTCACTTGTATAAGCTAATGGGAGCACTGTCTTTCAAAGAGTTTGAAATATAATTTAAGAATGAACACTTGACACCAAGAAGCATCAAGGACACTCTAAGATTGAGAAACTCAGAGCATTGGCCTCCTTTACAGGATGAAGGTATAAAAGAACTTGGAAACCATCTACTTTAATTGCCTGTAGTCTCCTTCAGAGGTAGTTGAATATATCAGTGATGCATTTACTTTTTGCCTGACTTAGATTCTTAAACAAAATTCACTGTAAGCATTTAGTGGTCAAAATGCCAGAGATTAATTTAACCTTGAGTAGTCTAGGTAGACATTTCTTCACAGAGAGAAAGAGGATCAGACTGTGAACAGGAACACATGCTACTTTTATCAGCTCTCCTCCACAGCTTTGCTTGATTGTTTTTGTTTTGAAAACTTTTGGTCAGCTCTTTCCAATAGAGAATTCATATAATATATAGGTATTATTGGGAGCTGATAGTGTAAGTCTTGAGGGCTGTAGAAGTTTTCTCTGTTCTGAAAGAGGTACTGGATGGATTGCCAACAGTGTAGCATGTACTTCATAGCTTTGAAATAAAAAAAGCCAATCCTTTCAAGTAAGTAGCCAATAATTATTAATTCATTTGGCTAGAACGATAAAAATGTTAGTCATTTGGAACAAATATGACTTAACATGCTTCTACCTTGGGGATTTCATTGTATTTTAGCAATTATGTAGTTTTATTTTAAAGTGTCGCTAGTAACAACAACAATAATGCTTCTTCTAAAGGTGTGATTTTATGAAGTGTGTTTTTAATTTTAACCAGTGCTTATATTGATTGGCCGAAAGGAGCTTTTGGTTTTGCTTTCAAAGAGGAATGCTTCAAAATAAAATTTAAAAAGAAAAAAAAACAAAACAAAAAAACCCCACAACAAAACAGGAATATAGGAGGAAGAGAAATTACAATGCCCACCTTTCTATTCAGCCATCCTGTCCACAGGAGAAAAGATATGGCTGTGTTATTCAGCAAGCATTTATGACCAGAACTGTAGGTATGTGATCCATTTGTGTGATCTCCTCAGCACTATTCATACTACAAAAGATCCTGAAGTAGAATAATAAATAAGCCATGTGGCAGTGTTTTGGTTTTGGTCTCCTTTTCCCTAAATAATGTGGTAAATTTCTAGCTAATAATCTGAAGTCAAATTCCTCCATGAGCTTCATGCAGCAGGAACCACAGTATGTAGTTAATGGTACTTAAAAAATTCATTCCAAATAAAAGATAAGAACACCTAGCGCAGTAAATTAATGTAGTATTGAAAACACTGAATACATAGATTTTCTGCAAATAACTGCTGTTTTTGCCATACAATACAAAGACCAAAATCCTGTGATGAACAGACTAGCAGAACAAAAGTTTTAGTAACTGAGAAACAAGCCCAGGCATGTTTCTCTTTGAAATTAAAAAACCCTAATGATTACAAAAGCCACAATGACAATTAAATAGATTTTATCTAACTGAACTTTTACTCTGAAGGTGAGAACAGTTTTTCAGTTTCATAAGAGAGTAGAAAGGAAGAAATTCAGAGCGTATATTGAGACCATTTCTGGATATGGAACTGAATAAATGTACAAAAATGCAATTGAGATTTTAGCTTGTATTCCAGAAGTGCTACATGCTTTTTTCAAAACGAAAAAGTTCTCCAATATAAGAAATTTTGACCCCTCAACCCAAACTTTGCATCTTACAAGTTTTATGTTGTTAGAAACGCATATGCTGGTGGAGGTCCTAAGATCTTGTCCT
>NW_009952694.1:1654608-1680219 GCF_000747805.2 Chaetura pelagica
TGAAATAGACGACAGTGTTTAAGGGAGAGTTTACTTCTGCAACACCTAATGCTTTGTTAAGAAGCAAGACATGTCATCCACTGTGTGGACCTCACAGATGCAAGTTATGCAGTCCTGTAGCTCCTCTCATTCTCTTTTAAAACTGCTTAATCCACTGACTCCAGTGGATGCTTCTGATTTATATCACTGTCATTACCATTGTTAACCAGAGCTGAAAACTTTGTCCTTCTGAGAGCACATATTGTCTATTTGACAATCAGTTGCAATAAACTTGTGCTTCAGTTCAACACTACAGTTAAGTTTATGTGTAACTGCAAAGGTGCTTAAATTATTCTTTTAATAGGTCCATGTAAGCAGTAACAAAAACATTATGGTAAGAATTATTAAAGAAATATTATCGAGGGCTGAATACCATAAGCTGCTGAGGGAAGATGGCTGAATATATTCTTGTATTGCAAAGACTTTTGCAGAAGAGCATAACAGCTTTCATTATAGATGGAAAGATTTCCTCCTTCAAATCAAGTACCTCTTTTAAGAACAAGATTATTAATAGTTCCTTGTCAATATAACAAAATCGTTCATTAAGATTCATTTACTTCAAGATAATTTCCTTGTTTTATTTGTGAAAGCATGTATTACGCTGATTTCTGCTTTCAAGGAGAAGTATTTGTTGTTCAACTCTCTTTTTTCCTTTGCAGTTTTTGTTGATATTTTATTTTGACTTCTGGTCATATGAAGATCTTATGCCATGCACTATTGACCCATCTGAGATACGGTATTTTCTAATTACACCAGCTAAACACTTCTAGACTGATTTGACTTGAAAAATACCTCCGTGTTGTCATCATCAGGTTTGTTGGGTTTCTTAATCGATAAGGAAACAATATCAGTACCTAATGAGGTGGTCACTTACACACATTTCTGATATAATTATCCTTATATTGCTTTCTTCAGGTAGCTTTGCAAGTCTAGAAAGTATCTTCACCAAAGAAAATTTCCTTAACAGTGAAATTATTTTTGAGTGTTTGCATTTATTTAATCTTGATTTAGTAATTTTTCGTGGTGTCTGTGATTTGAAACTTCGGACACTTGAATAATGTTGCAATTGGAAAACATTTTTTAAGTGTCTTAAGTTTGGCTACCATCTTTCTCAAAGAAGTTTAGATGGTCACATACTTTTTAGGTCCCCAAACTATAAAAGGCCTGAAAGATATTCTTAAGTCAGCAATCCCTTGCTTCAAAGTCCTTTTCTGGAATGTAGCCTTACCTTTTAGAAGATAACTAGTGATAGAATTAAATCCAAAGTGTCCTGTAATGTAGAATTTCCCCAGGAACCCATTCATCTACTAAATACATTATGACTGCTAGTATCAAGTAGAGAAGGATATAGTGTATTCATCGAGAGCAATTGTGTCTGTATTTGATACTGTCACGATCCGTGACCTATTATATCTCCTTATTGGAGTGTATTAACTTATCAGGATTTGCTGAGAGATCCACACGTGGGTATCGCCTCACACAGAGGATACAGGAACTTATGTCCCGACTTTTTTGAGTGAATAACCTGCTCAGTGCTTACTAATATTTCTAACAACAGCAAGGTTTATTGTGGGGAAAACAAAGCAATTTGGGGCAGGAGGTTCAAAAGGAGTGATTACAACACATTAAACATATATGGGTACACCTTAGTTACACATCTTATTCAAGTGAGGGAAGAAGAGGGGAGGGATATGCCCGAATGGCTGGATTATATTTTCCCCTATAAGCTGGGGTAGCCGGAATTGTCTCACCACGCGACAGTGCAGGTAGGATGAGCTGGGTAGCAAAGAGGCTGCGGGCACTCCAAGCGCAGGTCGCCCCCCCCCGTAGCTGCGGCACAGCTGTTTGCAGACCCTGGAAATGCGGCGGTTTCAGGCGGCGCTGGGACTTTTGGCAGCAGCGGCGGGGGGCAGGCAAGCGGCAGAGGCGGGCGGCTCCCAGCAGCGGGGACGGGCGGCAGCGAGCAGCAGAGCGGGCAGGTGCCTCTCTCATGGGGTTCTTCGGCGCCAGTTTTGCATTTCCGGGCTTTTCAGCCAATCAGACGGGACCTAGTCCTGCCCCTGCTTCCGGCCACGGCTCCTCCCCTGCAGCAGCTGCTCCCCCCCCCATACACACAGAGGGGGTTTCCTGCTGTGTGGAGACACCGTTTTAAGTCAGTTTTGTCGGCTGACTCAAAGGACATTTCATGTTTGTGTAAGGAAATACCTGGTCCTTCACAGATACTGTCAGGTCAAGATCTCTTACAAGAACTTTGCATTAATGTTCATTTTGTCCAAGTAAAGCTTCAAGATAAACTTCTGGGACCAAAAACCATGACCCTTCTTCAAAATCTTATCTTAATCAAAAGTGGCTTTTGTCCTATTAAAAATTTCTGAACATAATTTCTAAAAGTAGTGCTTCATATAAATACTGGCAACTTCCTCTGAGAAAGACACCTAGCTGAAACTCCCTATTTCTGTTGAAACTATGGAACTTCTGTTGTTCCATTGGTTTGTTGCCATGGCATTTTCCTTTGTGTTACTGCCTGCAACCAAACTATGATGCATTGATGGATCATTTTAATACAGACTGTCTGTGTTGTGATTGTAAAGGAAGGAATATTATTAAACACACCGTAATGCTTCAGAGAGCTTTTTCTTCACAGAACATTTTTAACAGTTTTTATATATCTTAAGATTTTAAAAGAACAGGACATTTTGCTAGGGTAAAGGAGATGTCTTTCTAACATACACAAGATATTTATGCATAGGACTTAAGATATGGTAAAAATTTATTATGATACAGTGAGTATAAACTTTAAGCCTTTTTTACAATGCTAGTAGTGTAAGAAGCAATTCCCATGGGTAAGAAAAGGTAAACGTCAATAAATCATAGTATTAAACTTGCAAAATAAAACAAATAGAGGATTGGCAAAAGCTTTCTGGTAAAATTCATAGACCAAAGTTCTTCAAATTTGGGAAGAGAATCAATGCTTGTTTTATAATGAACAGTTACCACATTAGTGTGTACCATTTTGTCAGTGGTTGCTAAAAGTGTCTTTTACAGGAATACCTGTAGTTAAAATAATTGGTGCAGTTATTGATTGTATCTGCCTTTTCTAGAAACTCGGATATTACCATGACCCAGAATCGTAAGTGTAAATCGGAATCACATGCATCTGTCTCCCATTGAAGTGCACAGCTACAGTCAGGTTATCCAGATCTGAACTGAAAGATAATTAACCTCTTCATTCAAACTAAAGAAAAAAAATTGTAATGTTGAACTGTATTTTTTATTTAGGTTTGCAGAGCCTTGACTCCAGACAGATCTACACTGATTTCTATTGACATAAATACTTCATATTCTGTCAGACATTAGTGGTGATTTTAGGGTGTCACAGTCATCTTTGGTAGCTCATGAGAACAAATACTGACCAAGTATTCCTGAGTCTCAAAATCTGAACCTGTGGGACTTGAACTAAAAGAATCAGATCTAGGAGCTGTAAGCCATTACTGCAGTCTTAATGTTTCTGTTGTCTGGTTACCAGTGTGAGAAAGCAAATCATACTGTACTACCTACTGAGAAAAAATTCTGAGCAAGATCTCAGAAAACCTTCCACAATACTTTGTAAAAAAATGTGATGCTTTGCATTCATTACCAATTATGTGTTCAAGAGAGAAAATTGCAATATAATCACACAATCTGCAATGTCTGTTTAGTCTTCATGATCAAGCTTGGTGAGAATTGGTTGTACTCTTTGAAGGTAATGAAAACCAGTATTGGGGGGGAGAGGAGGATGTAGGGGAAGGCAAGAATTTTCCACTAATTTTTAGGCCAGGAGGTAGGTTACATGGGACTAATTAGACATTGCTTTCTTTCTTTTTTTTCTTTTTTTCTTTTTTTCCTGTGAACCAAAAATCAAATGTAGTGATAGTCCTTATCTCTCTGGAAGATGTGCTTTTTCCATTTTTCCTTTAAAAAACCTTGCTTTTTGGAATTCCATTGATCTGTGAAAGATCATTAAGAGCTCATAAAGAATTGAAAAATGTGATTGAGCTAATATGAGATCAGTGAGCTAGTTTGGACTTACTCAGACACAATGGATGTGAAGGACAGTCCCAGAAGCACAGGTGGCAGTTGAAGATTTTGCAAACATACATTGACATATTTTGTTTGGCAGGAAAAACTGCTGAGTTTCTGAAGTATAAAACTGCTTTTTGCTCCATACTGTTTGCCAGACCACTTCCAGGGACATCATATGGGTGAGACGTGTGAGACTTGTAGTGTTAGTGACACGCTTTCAGGTGAAACAAACTAGAATTACATGCTGACAGCAATCTGGTCTAGATGTGGTAATGAGGGGAAATGTTTCTGCTGTTCTCTCTCAGTAATAGTCCTTATGGGCTTTGCCAAAAGCTCTAGCTCTTATTTTGTGTTGTACACCTACCTGGCTATTGTCTTCACAGTGCTCCTGTTGTCAACTCTAATTCCTTTACCTAGAAAAAAGCCTTCTCCAGGGTTTTCTAGTGGGAGAAAAGACATCTTAAGCTTAGTCCCACTGAATAGAGGCAGTCTGCACATTTCCTGCATCATCTTTCTGTTAGTTTATTAGAACCTGAGAAAAATATCCATACTAGTTTTTCCAGATCAGGTTTGAGCAGGAAAGTTCATTTTCTGGTTTTTCTGATAAATGAAACCAATACTGTTGCTAAAATTTAGGCCAGTTAGTTAGCTATGGTGATAGTTAATGAGATGTAGGCATGATAGTGTAAATGAAGCAACAGAGTTATGGTCATTTATGTCACGTATGATTCTAGCCTTTAAACTCTTTATGACTTTTGTTAACCTCTTGGGCACATGAGAATGAGAAAGCTGAGTCTATTCCAACAGCCTATATTCTGCACACCATGTATTTCATAACAGTATTAGGTGCATGATTTTCAATCTCTTTCATTCTTCTCAATTTATTACGGATGTTTATTTACTCATATAACTGATTCAAATTGAGTTACATTTTGGGATTGCAGTTGAATTATTATGGATTATACACGGCAAAGGAAGGGAACCTTGCCTGTGCAGAAACGTTTGATCCCTGAGGCTGGTGGCCAGCTCATGATATATTGTACTGCTAGTGTTTCAGCTCTCTCAGGGGATGGCTAGTCCTACTGTAAGTTCAGGAGTTAACTACTTGTGTGTTAGCAGTGTACTGATATCAATACAGCTCCTATGGAAACCTTACTTGACGTCATTTTTGGATCTTTGCTACTGTAGCAAAGCTTTAGTAAAGTCAATAAGAACATCAGATTGTTGTCTGTAGTATTACTTGCCACTTCCTGTCAGCAGTCTACCAATTCATTAGCAGAGAGTTTTGGAAATCTCACTTGATTATTTATGCAGTCAATAGCAAGGCTTTTCTGCATTCATAATTGTTTGATTTTATGGCCTCTTCCTTAAACAAACATTGTCTATGGTAATATGATGCCCTGATGGATGGGAAAGGTTTTGTCTGTGAATATCATTTAGATAATTAAAAATGACAGATGAAATCGCCTGCTGTCTTGACCTGTACTTTGTTCCCTCAGTGATGCTGAAGAGATGCTGATTGCTGTCAATCAAAACCCATTGGAGGTTTGTAAATTCTGGCTGCTGTGAACTCTGACCTGCAGTGTTGATCTGAAATAGATAATAACCTTGAAATTCTATTAGAATTTTAAAACTATTTCACCAAAGGGGCATACTATATATATTTTTTTCTCTAGATCATGACTACTGAATGTCATTGTTTACTCCACACAATCTAAGAGACAAAAATAAATGGATTGTGTTTAACAAAACTTAGTAGTACAAATGAGAACTAAAATATTATAAAATAATATCACCTCTTCCTGTTTCTGCTTCAAGGCTGCAAATCCTCTTCAGAAAATAATTCCCCCTCATGCTGCATAATGGTGTCCAAATAATGTTATGATTCTGTTTATGAATTTTAACACTTAAAATATTGTCCTGACCTAATGATGTATTCTCGCTGCCCATCTATCTCATTTTCCCATTTCCTCGATGATTAGTCTTTGAGACACTTCCTTTATTTTTTTTATTTTTTAAATAGTTCTTTTCTTAAGAGCCAGTGGGAAAAACACCAGCCCAGGCAGAAATGCACGAAGTTCTGAATGAACAACTGTCTTGGAACCTGGGTCAAAAGGTCATGTGCATAAAGGGCAGTAATCATGAGAAAGACATGTTTTTGTTTTTCACTACCTTGAAACTTCTGGGATAACAACAAGTGATATTTTTTGGTTTGAGATTTGGGGTTAGATTTGGTTAGTTTTATTTTTGTTGGGAAAAGGGGTTAAAAGTGTATTGAGATTATATTTTGGTATAATTAGTGTTTTATTTTAAATTTAAAAATAACTGTAAATAGTATTAGCCAAATTTTGGCAAATTAAACACTAAGTTTTTAAATGTTTATTTTAAGTAGAAACACCAAACAAACATAGAGTAAATGCTTTAGGATTTATTTTCTTTATTTTTATTTTACAAGAAGAAATTATAATTAGAAGACTCCAGGTAGTTCTTAAGTACATGTTCTTGATGGGACTGATGTACTTAATTAGATACAGTAAGAAAAGCGACTAAGCATCATCTCCAAAAAGGTTCACAAAATTCCTTTCTTCTTCTTTGGAATTTAATGTGAAATTCCAGTGGGATTGGTTTAATAACTAGGATTTTTCTTTATGGTCTTTACTTGGTGCAGATAATTTAGACATTTTCTCATGGGTGGATCAAGAAACATCACATCTAAACATTGTGTCCAGCCTGAATTCTAAAGAACACAGCTTGCATCTGCACACCAATTTAGGAGCAATTCTAATTGTGCTTTCAGCAGGCATATAATTTCTTCCCTAAATGGAAGCTACTGAATACATGACTGCTTTAATTTTCTCACTTTCATTTGTTTAAAAAGGACAGAGGAAAGTCAATGTCTGTGTAAGTACGAGAGCAAATACTTCTAATTCATCTGGAGTAGATGTGTTTTGCAGGCTTTTCACATGCATGTCTCTAATCAAGCAACTGAGTCCCAGTGCCTGACAACCCTTCTGTGATAGACCCAGCCTTTTTTTAAAAAAGTCCCATGAAAGTTGCAAGTGAATTTGTTGTCTGGACATTTGGAAACAAGAATAAAAGGTGGGGGTATTTTTCTGCAGCTTTCGTTTTCTGAAGTTTTGAAGGTGCTGCTTTAATTAATTAACTTTTTAAAAAAACAACATCCTCCCTCCCTCAAACAAACAAAAAACCCCCAAACAAACAAAACAACAAACGCATGTGTAGAAGGTCTCCTTTTAACTTTAAATGGATTAGTTGAATATGTTTATAGTTTTCTTTGTTGAAAATGTTAGTAGTATTATAGGACTCATTGAAAATAAGTTAAGCCATACGTGGAGAAGTTGAGATTGAGTGAATGGGAAACACTGTATTTTAAAAAATCTCAAGCACTGTTGTGCCCTGAATTTAGGTACATTAAAAGTTAGGTTTGGATTTATTAACATAGTTCTCAAGAGATATCTCTTCACAAGGACGTGGTTTTTTTTGCCAGTTGGATCCTGGCTATGATTTACAATATGTGCTTGTCTATAAACATGCCTGTGGTTTAAGTAAGTGCAGACTTTGTAAGATTTATAGTAAAGGTGGAGTAGAGTAAATCTGTAAAATATTACAAGTAGTTTGTTGCTGAATGTATCCTGGTTTTTTGAAAAGGGATTTTATTACTGAAGTGTCATTCCTAGACATGGTAAGAAAATGTTGGATAATGAGGAGATTAGGGTGGTCTAAAATTACTGAATCTGATTTAAAGTGCATAGACTGAGCATCTATGAGTATAAAATAAGATTTCTTTTAATTCAAAAGGGCTCATGAGGTTATTATTTTGCTACAATATGAAAATGAATTGTGACAATACAGGCCTGATTACAAGCTTCCCAGGCTGCCCCACTGTGACAATTAGCTCCCAATTGTTAAACCATTTGTTTATTAGAACATTAAAGGCTGGTACTGTCTTGACTTGCAACTGGAAACGAATTACTACAAAGGTTCGTTATGAACACAAAGGACTCTCAATAAAGTGTTTTATTGGACAAGAATAACAACATATTTCAAGCTAATTTAATTGACTCACCTCTAGTATACTCCAACAGATTTATTAAAAAGACATCTGTAACAGGTGGTTCACTTAGTCTAATAGAAATTTGTTTTGAATGTTCATAGAACTTTAAGTTATTCTCCAGAGACAGTGAAGTACTAGAGAAAACAGCAAAATGATCCAGGAATTAAAAAGGTGTTTTCTAACTCTCCTTGACTTTTAGTACAAGCACAAGTTAAAACACACTCTACCCCACTGAGAATGAAATACAGGTGTTCTGTGTGTAGATGTCCATATCCATATCTGCTTGGTTAAGAAGCTGCAGCTGGTTTGTTGGGTATTTTTTTAAATACAAAATATTCCGTGGGAAAATTGATGACATAAACACTTCTCATGAAAACATGCTAGCTTCTACAAGACAGTATTTTTCTGGGTAACAATTATCAATCTCAGTGTGGAAATTGTTTTCAGAAAAAGGGAGTGTTCCCTTTTTCTGGATGTTTAGGTGTGCTTCTGCTTCAAAATGTGGTTGACTGCTGTGTATCTATGGTATTCAGAAACCCTGCATTCCCCTTGGAAGAGACAGATTTTTTCTGTAATATGGGGTGTATGATGCTGATACCTTTGGAGTGCTCAAAAGAGCTATCATCCTCCATCCAGTACTCACTCTTGGGAAAGCAGACAGAACAGTCACATGGAGCACCAAGACCAGATGTATCTCTCTATGTCTGTCTTTATATGCTTCTATTTAAGCCCTTGCTCTCTAGCCCCAAGGCAGCTCTGGAGCAGTTCTCCTGCTGCACTGGACTCCATGCAGGTAGAGAGGGGGATATGAGGAGGGATTTTTTAAAGAAGAGATCAGAAAATATTTGCACAAAATTATTATTTTCCCCTCTGGATTGAAGCTAGAGATGATCAGACAGTCCAGAAAGTGGATAGCAGAGGATTAAAAAGGGAGGTGACCAGTTTTTCACCTTTCTGTCTAAGAGATAGATAAAGATGGGGTCTTTTTCCAAAAGCTACCCTTGTTTTCAGAAAGGTTTCCATAGGGCACTATCAAAGACCTATAATGCCTTAAGGTGTCAAACAGTGTCTTACAAGTGTAAGAAACAATAAAAGGAGGCAGCATTTTTTATGTAATATACAACAACAGTCAACCGTAGCAAATAAAAATTAACCGGGCATATTAAGTATGATAAGCAAAGATCGGAGGGATGACAAGAGAATGCAGAACATGTATAATTTAATAAGCAGACATGCAGGCCACAGCAGTGAGCCCTGTACAGAATGTACTTTTGGAAGGTAAAATTTGAATTATTAATTTAAAGTTAGCATTCTCCTCTTTGAAGAAAGTAGTTTTTATTGGTTGAGCTTAGGGAAGATCTAGAAGAAGAAAGCAATACACCACGCAAACAGAAATCAGAATCTGACAAAAATCTATGACAGCAGTTCATCTCCAAATCTGCTTTAAGTGATCTGAACTCCAGCTGACAGAGTATACAAGTTTAGCCTCACTTTCAGCTTTACTGCTTGTTGTGTTATGACCTAATTTTGCTTTACTCATTTTGTCTTTTTCCATAAATATTCCTATTTGATATGTTTTCCTTTCTATCTGCAGAAACTTTAATAAAACAGATCTGGTATTTTTATTTTACTTTCTATAAATGTCTACATTTTCTGTTGCTTCCTATTTATATGTACCAGTGATTTCACAGGTACACGAGATACCGATATACAAAACTATTCCACTTTTTTGAACTGCTAGTAACTAAATAGGTTTCCAAGACATAGTAACAATTTTTTTTTAAAGTATTTTATAGTTTTGATAGTTTTATTAAATGATTGTATGTTCCTAAATTAAAGGTCAAGGAATAAAATGAAAAAAAAAATAATAAAATTATAAGGTGCTTTACTGTGAGCTGCAGTTTTTGAAGGAAATAGCATTTTGTGTGGAAAGGGATGTTGGGTAAAAAGAGCAAGATCATCTTTGCTCTTTATATCTCTATTAATGCTGCTTTTAAGAGATAGAACAGAAACTTTATGAAGCTGGAAAGACTTGTGTATATGTGTGATTGCCATCTTTGCTGCTTGATGATGAATGCATCAAAAGACTAGGCATAAGTAATATCTTAGCATATATTAAAAGCTGCAGTGTTTTAAAACATATAGGAAGATAGATAGTTTTGAATTATTGCATTATGTGCACATTCTTCTTTTTCTTATTCTTGAAATCCATGAGAAAATAGTAATTCTTGAAATTGTTGTTTCTATTAATGGTTTACATACAGACAGTGTGCTAGATAATGTACAAAAAAACTTAAAAGAAATTACACTGTCTTTTTGGAGGAACTGAATTCATTTTCCCTGGATAAAGAATTAGGAGCTTACAGTACCTTAAACATTACTGGTTGATTCTAAGCTGGTGTATTGTACATTTCGTTCATAATGTAGGCCCTGGAAAATACAGCAACACAATGCATCTCTGATACAAGAGCGATAGATTTAGAAAATGTTTAGTGAGAGTATTCCACCTAGACCGGTAGGAACACCTGCTTCTATTATTCAATCACTGATAAAATGGTAAATAGCTTATGTCAGTCATGCAGCTTACATAAAGCTATGTAGTTTGCCTGTAGGTTTGGCGCTTTTTTTTTTTTCCTCCTATATGTTTTGTATTCAATTTCATTGTTAACTGACACGTGAGAATTACAGGATCACAAATGGACACTGACACTATTTTTATCTGCATGTCATACCTGGAAAAGAAGAAGGATGTTAAAGCTATAAACTGTTGCTATTAAATAATAGGACAGAATCCACATGGTCTATTTGGTCCCAGGGTTTTTTTTAACTAATAAGCTGCTGTGCCTCCCCTCAAATCCATGAGAATGGGAGCTTCAGTGTTTGCATCCTCCCACCGTACTTCTTGTTCCCAATTTCATTAACCATTATGCAAACAGGAGAAATAATGACACATCAGCTTTATTTATATTGTATGATGTAATGGTAATCATACTGGTTTCAGTGTACTGCACAAAATAGTATTCACCTGGGGAAAGATGTCTTCATTTTCACTTGGATAATAACCTTTTTTCAGTGATAGATTTTAGCAAATGCACATACTAAAATGTACAAATGTACATACTAAAGTTTCTAAAGAAATGTGAACACTTTCCACAAAACAATTTGTTCTTAGGTTTTCTAGGTCTTTTCTGGGCCCACCGTAATACCACTCTCTCAGAATGGCAAGTGTATTTCATTTCAGCTGAGTGGTATTAAATAATTAAATGATCCCTAGGTGATATTAGATAATCCACATGATGGCTGACTGCCACTGTGTGTGTGCCATGGAGTCCAGTCTGGCCATATCATATTACACTGAATTTTTTTAAGAAAGCGGTGGGAGGAGCAGCACTTCTTAGACAGACCCTGACTCAATTGCTTTCAAAATCTGCTTCTAATAGCTAGGTAGTAAATAACTACTGCTGCCCATACTGAGGAAGCCTAACACTTTATTATCGGGCTTGCTTCTGATATATTTATTATTTGTTTAAGAGCTCTTAACAGTCATGTTGTTTAGAGGAGGGATTGTATATTCTGTGGGCTAAAGCCTCGTGGCTGAAGAACTGTCTGTTGGGGTTTTTTTTCTACTAAAGTTCTAGTCTTTTTGTCCAGAATATATGTTCTTGAAGGAGAAAAAGTTACCCATTACCCTCTGTTACCTGTGCAATTAAGTGGCAAGCTATCATTTGATCAGATATCTAAATTCTGAATAGAACTAGTGGAGAGAAGTACCAAAATTTCATCACATTTTTCTGTACCAGAACAATTAAAAATGTTTATCAGCACTCATTCTAATAAAAGACTAAGGCTGTAACACTATTAAAGCAACAGCAGTAACTGATCATACAACACTTGGAACCCTTACAACAGACAGCCTTTCTGGGGAAGGGGCAAAGAGAAGTGCAAGTGGAAGTAGACAATAGCCAATAGTTTTCCATCTCCTCTTCCCTAGAGCAGCAGCTATCTCCCATTGTCAGTAGTATACCTAATCCTTCAGCAAAAGACGTGCTCCTGAGTTCAAGTGTCAGGATTCTAGTATACACGTTTGACTTGTACGTTATTGCTTGCAGTTGAATTTGCTTTACTTTTTTCCTAATAAAAAAAGGCCAGTAACCTTAAAAGCTGCTACTAAAAGAATAGTAACTGAGTTACAAAGTCAGTTACCAGAAGCTGAAACAGTATTGGATTTGTGGTTTTTGGCACAACATTAATTTGTTCTTTTTACATTTATGGTTTATGATAAGGTCTTCAACCACATGATCAAATACTGTTTTGTACTTGAGTTCTCTGCATTATTCAGTATGCACAAACAAAAAGGTCCTGAAGAAGGCTTGTGGCTGTGTAGAAGATAATACATTTAGGGAACTTTTTTCTTATTAATATTTTCTCTAGTAATGGAATGAAATAGAGGAAGAAAAAGATGGAGTTTCAGGAAGATCAGTCTCATGAATTAGAAAATTCTCATCACACCAGAGACCTTCATTTGATCCATGTTTCTGCCATATTGTTATCCTATGTTGAGTTATTTAAACTAAAATGTTGGCAGGAAGCCACTAATGGTACATGCCTTAATTCCTTGCCATCAGTTCAGTGTCACAGAGGCATGTATGGAAAGATCAGAGCATACGCAGCTGCACTGTGTGAAAGTTCATGCTAGGAAGTGCTAGTAGTAGGACATGGCACTCAACTCTCTAGACCAGACACTCAGAAATAGTGCAGTTCTGTGTTCCGGTACTGGCTGTGCTACCTATTAACTTTCTGACCTCTGGGAATTCTCTTTGTCTTGATTTCCCCACCTGTAAAATGGGGATAATAACACTCTCATTTCATAGTGGAGATGAATTTATAAATGTTTACGAGGCATGAAGATTCTGTGGTGATGAGCACTCTAGAAACACCATGAGGAAATAAACAATTCTGCATTCACTACAGGCATTTGATGGTGTGCAGTAAATAAAACAGGGGCCAGTAATAGCATGTTAAGGATAGAAATACTGAATAGTTGTCTCTTCCTCTGAGCAGTATTTATCTTGGGCTTCAAGCAACGCAGGGGGCTGCTGTGGAAAATGTATTATATGGTCCTATAATTAAAATTGGTGTCATTATGATTATGCATAGGGGAAGGGGAAAGGTCAACTTTCCTCGAGCTACATTAATTCTGACATTTTGTAGCTTTTGGGGACTTGAATTTCCCACTTAAATAATAATATTTAATTATTTTGTTGTATCTACTGACTGTCCTTGTGTACAGGAGAGAAGAAAACAGACTAGATCTATCCCTTAAGAATGTTAATATGGTAGATTCTTCATAAGGAAGAACAACCAGATCTGAAGGGGACGCTAGCTAGAGATTAGTTACACCACAGAGAGAAGCACAGCTGCCCAGTCTTCTATTTGTTTTATTTAAAAACCCTTAAGACTCTTAGCTTGTTACAGTCCATATGAAAGTCAACATACAACCAAAAAGTCAACCTTTTCCTCCCAGCCTGTTCTTGCAGTTGCATTCCATCCTCCTCTCTTTAAATCAATACCAGACTATATTTAATTCTTTCAAACCATAGCTCCTTCCTGCTTTTGCTGTAGCCTTGTCTTCAGAGGCTGATTGGAAATCAGCTCAATATGAAATCAGGAAGGGTTGAGTCATAGTTCAGTTGGTTCCAGCTCCAAATGTCACTCAACGATCACTTTTCCCATCTCAGAGGTAGAAAATTAAATATGTAGGGACTGACCTCACTTCACGTGCTTGTAGAGATGAGAGAGAAATAAATGCTGTCAGTGTTTCCTGCCTGCCCCTGGCAGAGATTTGCACTCCAAAACATAATTGCAATCAACAACAGCTTTAGTTTTTCTAGAACATTTAATTTAGGGAGTTTGGGTCAGTGATATGTTTGCATTCTATTGTTTCTCTGCAATGGTTTTCAGCATACAAAAAGATACATCTGCTAGTCCTGACAAATAGTGGCTGATACTGAACTCTTACGTGCCCTCTGGTTATTAAGCTTTGAGTTGATGAGGAAGAGTTACCTAGTCTTCATTCAGTAGTGGTTTCCAGAATCACTGCTTAAATCCCAAACTAGAGGAGGAAACAAATAATCTGTGAAGAAACTCATTGCAGGCCCTTTCTATGAAAAATATGATTGGTATACATTGGCCCAAACCCCAGGTTTATAACGGTCCAAATCACAACAAGTAACTATTTCATCACACTCTTATTCATCTCTTTTTCAGTGTTTCATAATTTTGGTAATTATACTTGACCTACTGAAACAGCTGGAATGAAGAAGAGGTTTTTGTTGTAATATCTAGTAAGAGACCTGTAATTGTCTGAACTTTTGCAAACTAAATGTCAATCATTTTGATGATACTTTTAGTACTTTTACTTGCTAGTAGCTATTATATGATGGGGAAACAGGGATACCTTGTTGCATGTTGCATGTCCTTAAAAAGTAGTTACAAAACCCCTTCCAGAGCTTATGTACATTTCACAGAATCACAGAATCACAGAATCTTAGGGGTTGGAAGGGACCTTGAAAGATCATCTAGTACAACACCCCTGCCAGGCAGGATCACCTAGAGCACATCACACAGGAACGTGTCCAGGTGGGTTTTGAATGTCTCCAGAGAAGGAGACTCCACAACCTCTCTGGGCAGCCTGTTCCAGTGCTCTGTCACTCTCACAGTAAAGAAGTTTTTTCTGATGTTTACATGGAACCTGCTGTGTTCCAGTTTGCACCCTTTGCCCCTTGTCCTGTCACTGGTCATCACTGAGAAAAGCCTGACTCCATCCACCTGACACTCACCCTTAACATATTTGTAAACATTGATGAGGTCACCCCTCAGTCTCCTTTTCTCCAAGCTAAAGAGACCCAGCTCCCTCAGCCTTTCCTAGTAAGGGAGATGTTCCACTCCCTTCATCATCTCTGTGGCTCTGCATTGGACTCTTCCAAGCAGTTCCCTGTCCTTCTTGAACTGAGGGGCCCGGAACTGGACACAATATTCCAGATGCGGCCTCACCAAGGCAGAATAGAGGGGGAGGAGAACATCCCTTGACCTACTAACCTCACCCTTTCTAATACATCTCAGGATGCCACTGGCCTTCGTGGCTACAAGGGCACATTGCTGGCTCATGGTCATCCTCCTGTCCACCAGGACTTCCAGGTCCCTTTCTCCTACACTGCTCTCCAGCAAATCAGCCCCCAACCTGTACTGGGACATGGTGTTGTTCTTCCCCAGATGCAAGACTCTACACTTGTCCTTGTTGAATTGCATCAAGTTTCTCCCTGCCCAACTCTCCAGTCTGTCCAGGTCTCACTGAATGGCAGCACAGCCTTCTGGTGTGTCAGCCACTCCTCCCAGTTTAGTGTCATCAGCAAACTTGCTGAAGGCATACTCTGTTCCCTCATCCAGGTTGTTGATGAAAATATTGAACAACACCGGTCCCAGTACTGACCCCTGAGAGACTCCATTAGTCACAGACCTCCAACTAGATTCTGTCCCATTGACCACAACTCCTTGACTTCTTCCATTCAACCAGTTCATGATCCACCTCACTACCTGATCATTAAGACCACACTTCCTCAGTTTATCTGCGAGAATGCTGTGGGAGACAGTGTCAAATTCTTTACTGAAATCAAGATAAACCACATCTGCTGCCCTACCATCATCTATCCACCTAGTTACTTCTTCATAGAAGGCTATAAGGATGGTCAAACATGACTTACCCTTGGTAAAGCCATGTTGACTGCTCTTAATGACCCCCTCATCCCTTGATATGTCTAGAGATAGTGCCAAAACCAAGTTGTTCCATCACATTTCCAGGGATGGAGGTGAGGCTTATCAGTCTATAGTTACCCAGGTCCTCCTTCTTGCCCTTTTTGTAGGCTGGAGTGGCATAATAAATTATTTTTAAATTATTTTAGTCATGCTTTCTAATAAAGACATAGCTCTTGGAGTACCTACCTACCATATTTGGACTAACCTGGCACTGTCAAATTTTTAGTCACTTCTTCTGAGATGGTTTTTCAACTCTTTAGCACAATCTAGACCTTAGGTTGGACAGACACTTATTCTGGAAGTCTTTGGTTGGAACTCTTATCACCTGCTGCTTTTAGAGCTAATGGCAAAGACTAAAGCAGCTTCTGAATAATGGGAACAAAATAGTGCTTTGCACTGAGATTAGCCATCTTTTTGCAGGTTTAAGCATTTGTTTTATTGGCCTCAAGTTTCTTAAATTGGTTTTAATAACTGATGTTCCCATATCATTAGCAGCATTGGTCACTGTCTTTAGGAGCCAGAATGCTGAAGCCAGAATACTGAAAGTGAGTGCAAACATCAGCCATTTGATTACAAATCCTAGGCACATGCTTAGTCCTGAAAGACACGTTGAGGATCAAACACCTTAGGACAAAAAATCTTTATAATTTAATCACTGATCCCGATTCTGCTGTCTGCTTGTTAATTGCTGCACACTTCTTATATTGTCTGACCAAAAGGCCACTCTGTGCTCCTTTAACAGTCTCTCTGTATAGAACAAAATCAGGAAGATTAGGCAATCTTCTAAAAATAAGACTGATTTCATTATATATGAAAGACGTGCTTGTATTCTCTGGAAAACCAGAAAGTAGCCTCCAAACTGTATCTCCCTGGTTAAGAACATTGCATGTTGTACAGTTTTATGAGCTGCTTCTTACCTTTGGCCTGTGGAATGCATGTGAAGTGTTCCAGAAAGAATATCCTAACTGATGTCTCAGTTCCTTTTAATGGCTTGTAACTCTCCTGAAATGACACAATCCCATACTCTCAGCTGCTGAAGTGCCTCAGTTGCAAGCACATATAATCCACTGAAAGAAGTCCTAAAACAAAACTTAAATAGCTTGACTGCATCTGTGGTTCCTTGAACTCTCTTATTTCTGTCAACTCCTCTCTGATATTTAGAAGTCTATTTGAAATCAGATGGGACTTCATTCTCAAAGTCCAGATCATCAGTTAAAGAGCACATTTGAATCCTCTGTTTTATCCTCTGCCAAGATCATTTCAATTTCCCTGAGGCATGCATCAAATGCAGTTATCTAAGTAATGGGAGATGAGATCATGTCATTCCTGATCTCAGGTTTCTAGACAACACCCACACTCAGGGACAGCAAAAGCTCACTATAGTGAAGCCTTCAACCAAATATTTACACAGAATGTTTACATACGCATGGGAGCTTTAGTGCTATACGGTTTTTCTCCTATCCAGGGAATCACCTTGTTTTTATAAGCTGACAGTATTTACATGACTCTCAAGTCAGCTCAAATTCCTGATACTTCAATGTTTGCTTGAAACATTTCACAAAAGGTTGTGATTTTCCCCCTCTTTACATTACTCCGCTTACTACTCTGTGACAGTATGCACAGAGAGAGTTTACACACAGAGAAATCATTACCTTTGCTTCTGTAAATTTCTTGGATCAAGTTGTCTGTCAAATACTACAGTGACAGTTGTCTCTGAGTTATTGAGATCCTGATGTTCTCAGACAACTGTAGGAGAGCGTCCCTTCTCTGTGTCCCAGCAGTTAGAAAAACATTCAATTTTTATCAGTCTTAATTGGAAGGCTCTCTGACTAGTTAAATGAAAACTTACTGAAGGAAAAAAAAAATAAGTAAAAGGAAAATTGGCTTCATCCTGGCTCAAACCAGGACATTGAGCAAACCATTCCACATATGCATTATGTAAATAAAAATGAACACCAATAGTCTCAAAGATGACACTAAATAGTAATTTTGCACTGTTAGAAATAAGTCTAGGGGATTTATTCAACAATGGGTCTTAGTAAATCCATATAAAGCTGAAAAGGTACAAATATATTTGTTACTGTTGGTACTTTATTGAATCTTTAATCTGTTTTCTAGTTCAAAATTACCTCTCTGTTCATATGTTCTAAAACAATCTCCGCAAATCAGTAGCTAAATCTCATATATTTCTTCATTAAGTCGTCTCAGATTTTCACTCTGGAAGACTGTTTTCAATGCATGGCAAAAATAAGAATCTTCAGGATGAGATATCTTGTAGTTCTTATGCAGGACTGTGGGGGTGGTTTTTGTTTTGTTTGCTGTTGCCTGTGAATTTTCTGATTGATGGCATTTCAGCTCGTATGTACTTGTTTCTATTGATGGCATTTCAAGTTTGCATATACTCTTGTTCTAAAAAGTGAAAACATATGGAGGAAAAGGTTGTTGTGCCTGTTTGGTCATATGAGTTTAGTGCTAGGAAGGTTTCATCACATCAGAATGAGATTTCTCAGGTCCTCAACCCTGTGTCATTCACAGAACTCAATTGCCCATAGCTTTGCTCATTATGGTTTTTTTGTGGAAAGGTATGTAATTCACCACAGGTCTTCCTGTATTTATGCTTAGTACTTTTTTGAGCTCTGACTTGAATGACTGTCTTTGCTTATATAGACTTTGGTTTAATCAGAAAATAAGCTGACATTTCTGTGGCTGAAAAATGGCTTGTGGTAATTCCTATAGGGAGATTTATAGCTTTTGTGAGTCTTTTTAATTTGCCACATTGCTGGCACATACAGGATTTTGTTTTTCTCATTTACACTCTTGTAAAATGGTCAGCTGATGTCAATACCAAGGCTTTGGGAACTGCTTTCACCCCACCTACAGCTTCTTCCCAGAGCCCTAGGAGTCTTCCACCATAGAGCTGTTCTTCTGGGCCTCTAAGATGGGCATGTGCCCACTGACGAAGGCTTATTCTTGAAATTATGATTTGCCACTCAAAGTTGACATAGCTCTCTGAAACATTCCAGCACGTTAAATGTTGCCACATTAGCTCTTGCGGCTCTGGATGGAAGTTCTTCCTTTTCTCCTAACATATCTAAGAGTGGCCTCTACCCAATGCTATGATGTGCTGATGGTGTAATGAGAGCCTGATGTAATGTTTGGCTCAGATGCTCTCAGAGACTCTTTGCCTTGGATTTTCTGTCCCCATCAAGACCTCCTGGCCTTCAGAAATACCTAACCAATAGAAAATAGAAGGAGCAGGTAGGCCATCTGAATGTTGTTCTTTATGCTCAACTTAACAATACAATCCAAAGATCAGTGTACTATTTAATAGTCTTGAAGAAAGTGAAGGCACAACGTTGAAACAGTAGACAGGAGGGAATTTATATAAGTATTTAAAAACAGTACAATTTATAGTAAAATGTGACTGGTACTGAATCCATGTGAAAACTATATAAGCTACAGAGGAACTATACTTAATTAATCCAAAGGAAGCTGTAGATTTCTGGAAGGGTATAGAATTTTTTTTTTTAAGCTGAAGAAGTAGTGAAGAGTAAAGGACAGAAGACTGATGAGAAAGAACTTAAGAATATCCATGAATTAGTAATTAATGTAAAAGTGCCTTAAATTTTTCAATGCTCATTGCCCTTCTCTGTAAGTAAAATAAATCATGCAGATGAAAAAGAATCCAAAGACTCTTAGAGGGTTACATTATTGAGATTTCTTTCCAGCTCCTCACAAGAAGAGTCTGAGATTTCTAATACGCAATACTTAACTGATTGAGGAGCTTGAAAGTATTGTACTCTGTCAGACAGTAAGTGCAACCCCTTATGCAATATGGAAGAATGAAATCTTAGAGCTACTCTCTAGCTTAGCTTGATATGCTGAGCGCTCCCTTCAGAAAAGAACATTTTTGACTGTGATGCAAGGGTCCATTGGAATGCCTCATGGGAATGGGAGGAAGGACAGGTTCAAGGGGTTGAAGAATGTAGCCTCTTGGAGTGCATTGACAGATGAAGCCATGTGCTTCTGCACCCTGTAGATCTGAGATGCAATAAAAAGTCCACCACTGCTGGATAAAAATCAGAAAAAAAAAAAAAATAAAATTGCAACATCAAATAGTTGAAAATGTGGTGTGTTTTTTTTTAAGTAGTACATATATTAATTGACTGGAGAATAGATTGTGAGGAGCAAGTCCCTTTTCTGCTACCATTGCAGGAAAACATCAGTACAGAGAAACAAAGTGTTAAAAAAAGGCAATAGCATATTCATAGCATGCATATGCATGAACTTATTAACTCATTATTGCTTATATTTGTTTCAGAAGACTCTGCAAGTCTAAACAATTTTAAAAAAAATGAGAATAAGACATACATTTCTGTGAACTCTTTTCTGTTACTACAGTGTAACAAATGTGACCAAACTCCTGCAGGTTTCCCATCTGTACTTGCTATGAAGCAGCTAAGCATTGTGATGCAGCCCTAAATACTGCAGAAAGAGCTTTCTTTTTATACTGTGATATTACCTTGCTTGTCTGCACATGGATATGTTCCATATTAATTGTCTCCTGATTGTCTCCATGTGTGAATGCTTTTATTATAGAATGAGGGTGGGTGAAACCCAACTTTCAAATCTTACAGGAATGAAAACCCCTTGATGAGAAACAACGGTGTCCAAGCTGCAATTAATTGGGACTAGCTACTGAATTATGGAGGGATGAATTAAGTCTGAAAAGTCCATAAACTCACATTAAAACTGTATGGAAGTACACAGAACTAATCTGTTTATGTCCTAGAGAATACAAGCACTGGCCAATTGAGAAAAGTACCTGAGTTATACTACATGTGACCAAGGAGACCCTAAGCCCATTTTATTCATATTCCATTTGTTTGAAACATGTTTGAGAAGGAACTAAATCAAGGGTTTGCCTGACACAGGAGAAACCCAAAAGATACTGATATACTTCTATGCTATCCAGTGTTTAGGAATTTGAAATGCGATTTAAGCCGTGATATCTTGTGCCGCGTGACTGATGTCACAAAAGCAGACTTCTTAGAAGAGTATTCTTAGTTTCACTTTAATTTTAATCAAGAGTGCTATACATGATCCAAATACAGGGAGTTCTTAATTGTAAGGTGGAGATTAATTTAATTGTTACTTCTTCCATTTCCTCATCTTTTCTGTCTGTTTAAATATAGCTTTTCCTTTTACGTATCCTTGCCACAAAATGACAAACCACTTTCTTCTTAATTTCTAACCTGTTTTGGTCTTTGAGTACAGTTCACTAGTGGTGTGTGTGATATCAAAAGGGAAAAACAAAGAATGCAAGGGTATTTCGGTAAATAGTGATTGTTCCTGTCTCCTGTGTATAGCACAAAGAGGCTACTTCTGTTAAAGATTGGATACAGTTTTATGGCTCTGTGTAGTATAATCTTGTGCAATTACCTCAGTGTGGTTCAGAAAAATAACTCTGTGAATATGGTCAAGTGGGGTTCCACGGCTGTTTCTCATTTATTTTGTTGATTTTTTTTTTTTCTTCTTTAAGTTATATAAAAGTTTTGTCAACACAGCTAAAACACAGAGTATGTGGGTCGAGATATTATCTGTCTCAGTTCTGTATCAACAGCAATCATATGTATTTTACTTGTGAAAATAATTTCATCATTCTGCTGAAAGTAGTCCAAAGTGCTACCAGCCCAACCTCTTTTTGCCTCCTTTCCCTTTTCTCCTGCTCCAGCTTTAGAATTTTCAGTGCTAATAGTAGAAAAAACTGTGACAATATGCTCATAGTTCCTGATTCATAAAGTTCAGCTTATGCCTAACTGTTCAGCATGGGTGATATCCCAACAATTTGTGCTTAGAAAACTGGATTGGAATTCAGGAATTTGCTCTGTTGTTCTTGGCTTTGTGTCAGACATCTTGTGTTTCCTGAGCAAATCATTCAGTCTCTGGCTGCATCAGTTTTCCAGTGTATTTCCATTTAGTACGTGTACTTTGTGAAGGTGAACAGCTTTTGTGACATGCACAAGTAAAGGGCAGTGAGTTGCTATTACTTTGAACCTTGTATAAAATCTGACTGAGATTAGAAAATCCAGTGATTGAATCACTGATAGCAAAAGATAAAACTCCCTTCTCAACTCACACCTCTGGATCTGCTGGAGTGTGGAATTTTAGAAAAAAAAAAACTAATTCTAAATGAAAACAGCTAAAAGAGGAAATTGGAACTTGGTAGTTATCCATAGACCTAGAGTAAAAACAGGCAAAAAGGAGCAGCAGTGAGTGCTAAGCATCTTTTCCTAGCTAACAGGAATGGTCATCTGCCACGAGATCTTTTAGTTATGTGCAAAATTCCTGGTAGCTGTGTGGTGAATTTTGTATGTCCTGGCAAATAACAAAAACAGTTTGCAAACGTTTCTGTGTATGTACTTTCAAAACATGTACTCTTAGAGAGAGAATTTATCACTTTAAAACTATCATAAATATATCTGCTTTTAAACAGTCTGTACATATCTCAGGTTGAAAGCAAATGGTTTCTCTTTCTTACAGTGTAAATTACTGAATGTACTATTTTATATTGCATTAAAAATGTTCTTTTTGTTATTACTTACTATATGTTACACTGAAAAATTTATAATAGAGAAACTTCATTTGGAGCATCTCAGAACCACAGACTATGTTTTGTGCATTGGGCTTTAAAAGTGCTATGAACATTTCAGAGCGAACTTCTCTGTGATAAGGAACTAATCTTTAAAATGTTCATATTTATCAACGTTATTAGGAAAACATGACTGGATGTGAATGTTCCAACATATTTGTTTTCTTGCTATTAAATTAAACTGACGTTCTGAAAGGACATTCTTGAAGCAACTTCTTCAGATGCTGCTGAGCTGTATTTATAATTAGTTCCTAATTTAGCTATGCAAGCAGAAGGGAGGAGGGATGCTTATGTTTTGCCAGATATATGTTTTTTTCCTTTTAAAATGCAATTATAGGAGGGTTTTTTGCATTTAGACCATCTTAACAGACATCCTCTCCTCAGCTACCGATGTGTAGTTACTGCATTTATGCATTCAACTTCTTAGTCAAGTGATGCTATTTTTTTTCTGCTGCTGCCTGACAGCCACTAATAATAACACATGAGGACAGTCAGACAAAATGAAGACAAATGCTGCTTGTCGCAGCAGAATCATAATGTCTCCAGACTCAGTAAAGACAGTCTAACTGTATGTGGATGTTCCTTATAGCTTATTTAGGCCTGTGGTTTTTCCCTGTGGTTTTTTTTTTCTTTTCCAAAAGCACAGACATTGTGCAGAAATACATTAAGGCAACATATGGGCCTGTTAGTTAGCCAAAACAATGTGGAGCCATGGAGAATAGAGATTGCAATGCACAGATGGATATTGTAAAAAATTCATGAGTGGCATAACAGATCTAAAAGGTAAATTTTAGTCAAAATTCAAGTGGAAAGCATAGAAAATGGTTAAGAATAGGGCTTTACAAGATTTTTAAATCCCCTGGTATGAAACATTGCAAATATTGTACAGATGTGTTTATTCCATTATTTAATAATCATGTTTCATCACAGCAATAATTATGTCTATACAGATATATGCCATCAGAAGTAGATTGCTGATAAACAATAGCACTTTTCTTCTACTTGATGTAAACTCTGCAGTATTAAATATCCATATTATTTCCAGTTCAATATTAGAAAATGTCAGTCATTGTGACAAGCCTGGCAAGAGCAGTGCAATGAACAGCCCTCTGTGTAGTGAAGTGCAGGTTTAAATAATCGCACTTCCATGTTACATTACTTTGTTGGTGAAAACAGACTATACAGAGAAGAAGCAAATAGTGCTTCTCTTGTCTAAATTCATTTCATAACAAAACTAAACAGGTCACTGAAACAGAAGGGAATTGCTTTTGCAATGGGCAACATGCAGACCTTACCCACAACTAAAATCTGATCTGATTTTGTTTGGATGTAATTGAGGGAAGAGTTTGGTATTTAAAATAACATATTATCTCTGAAACTTGTGGATGTTTCTAGCTTTTATTGTGCTCTTTTTTAAGGGATGATATACTATGGAAATTTTTTAAATCATGCTATTTTTTGTTCCATTCTATTCATTATCCTAATTGTGCTTTGAAAAGTATTTTCTTCTGTATTAAAAAAAAATGCTTACAAATTTTACATGGGCACTTTCTTGAATACACTAAACTGGTACGTGTTGATACTGGTATATCTTTGAGCTTCATTCCTACACTAGCTGATGTCTCTATAAAATTAGAGCAGTTGCTAGTTTTGATAAGGGTAACAATGGGAATGCTAGTTCAGACAAAGAATCCAGAAAGGCAAGGACATTAGGAGCAGTGCATGATGTGAATCTACTGTAGGAGAGACATCAATATGCCTAAGGTGAATGTCCCATTATTTCTTTGCTTTTACACTAGAAGACTTGCTGCTTGCTGGCCTGTAATTACAGATAGTAAAGAGAACACTAGGACAGAAAAGGCCACTGATCTAAAGATGCTTTTCTAGATTTTCTTACATAGAAGTTTTATGCTATCTATACAGCATTGGCCAGAGAAGCCAAATGTGCAGACCTTGTGTCACAATTTTACTCAGGATTGGGAACTGAACCAGAGACAACATTGCTCTCCCTCCTGCCCAGGTAGGTAAGGAGAGAGAGAATGAGGAGAGAGAGCCTCCCTGGATTGAAAACGAAACTAGGCACCTTAATTAAACACTAATGATAAAAGAAAATATGTACACTTATATACAAATGTGTTCAGGAATGTGCAAATCCCTATTGCCTCCCCCCACCCCCAGCTCCTCCCACAGCACTCTCCTTAGCTGTGAACAGTCCTGAAAAGTCGTGGAGCTGCCAGAGGGAGCAGCAGAGCAGACAGAGGCTTAGGGTAGAGTTATGAGGGTCAGAGATGCACAAACCCAGAGGTCGACGGTGATGGATGGACGGAGTCCTCCCTGAACACCGGCCATGGATGGAAGAGAAGAGAAGAAGAAGGAAGGAAGTTGTCTTCTGTGATCTCTGACCTTCCTCTGAGCTTACGTAGATATATGGAATCAAATATCTCTGGCCAGTTTTGCTGTCTGTCTAATTCAGCCTCCTACAGGGGGTCATAGATATCCTGGTAGCACTTGAGCCGGCAGACACTCAAGGTGTGACCTTTGAGTCCCAGCAGTAACAAAAACATTCCAGTGTTGGTTATCAGTCCCAGCTGGAACACTTACTACTAGTTAAAAGAGAGTGTACTGAAGGAAAAAAAAAAAAAACCAGTAAAAAGAAAAGTGGCTTCTTTCTGGCTCAAACCAGGTCACTGTGTAGTTCCCTTATGTACTGAGTTTGAAATCATGGAGAATTCACAGCTTTTCTTTCCAAAGAACTGCACTGGAAAAAAAAAAAAAAAGAAAAAAAAGAGAGATGGTAGAAAAAGGAATGTAGTACCATCACAAATGTATATGTCTTTTATCAATACAGAATTTGTATGAAGGTAAGAAATGTACTGCTTTTAATCATACACTATAGCCAACTATTTCATCAGTGATTCATAACAGGACTACTCCTAAAATTTCTTGAAGAGGTCATCTCCTCTCAGTGATC
>NW_009952694.1:1680537-1709577 GCF_000747805.2 Chaetura pelagica
AGGAATGTTTATTGCACTAATCACTTCTCCTTATAGTACAGTGAAGCACTATTGTGGATTTTAGTGTAACTTCATTAGTAGAGGACACTTTCAAATGGGAATTTGAAGTAATGATAGAAGATAGCATTGTGGATGCTTGGGGGAAGGTTTTGCTGGAAGTGCAGCAGGTAAAACTGCATGGAGTTTTATCTGGATAATATTGATATATCAGAAGTGCTATGATTTGCAGAGCAGGAGGACAGGGTCAATATTCCTGTATAAAGTAAGAGAGAGCAAATAGGCAACACAGTATCTGGAAAAGTACCTTGTACCAAATTTAGTAAGAAAAGGGTAACAAAGTGGCAGTAATAATTACATTAGAGGCTACTGACCCAGGAAATGCATACTTTATTACATTTTTTTTAATAAATAGACAAGGTAAGTGTTGTTTGCAGGATGGTAAAAGAAGGGATGATACAAGTCAGGACACATGGTGATGGAGGCCTTGACAAAGTCTAGCTTGAGTAGATGATGAAGAAAGTCAAGATAACAGGAATTTTATGCAGGGAGACTTCATAATGTCATGCCCAAATTAGAAGTCAGGAAATGTTTCAAATATTTCCATTAGAGCCATTTGTGTATCTTCTTCACATTGAGAAATAATTTTGACACTGGTAGCCAATGGTTTGCATCCAGAAGAGATACCTGTCCCTTCCTAAAGCACTGTTTGAATTTCAAGGGACTCTTCCTAAACAAAATGTCAGAAATACTCTGTGCTGCTAGAAAAGAATAGAAAAATAGAAGCATATTTGCATATTCAGGTGCATATTTAAAGGAGAAAAATGCCTTTCAAAATAGTAACAGTAATGTTGTATTTGGAATATTTAAACAACAATATTCATCCAAATAAAAAAGCTATAAAATGCTTAAAATACAGCTCTCAGACATAATCCTGTCAAAACGTAGAACCATAAAAATACAGGGTACTTGCAAAATTTAAAGACATGACTTTATTTTAAGATCTATGCCTTTATTTATATGACTGTATATAGTAATGGACAACTGGCAATCTGACAGTAAAATACAAAACTAAGGATTTGCCAACATTCTGATGTCATTACATGGCATAACTTTGGAGGTGGGATTAAAACCTGATTGCTTGCTATTTTAAGATGAGACAATTCAGGAGGTGCTAAGCAATTCACCTCCTAGCTCCATGTCAAGATTCTCCCTGTAAATTAAATTATTAATTGGCATGTATGTCTGTTTATTTAATGAGGAGCGTGACAGCCTTTACTGGCGCATATGTGAGAACAAAAACATCACAGTAGGAGCTTCTAAACTGCCCGGCAAGCCAAGGGGTTAAGCAGTTTGATATGCTGTATTAAAAGTAGCAAATGTTGTCTGGCTAGTTGCAACATAAATACCAGAATGTGATATTTATATGGAAGAAAATATAGCATGTTTTTTTGCAATTTGTAAGTCTGTAGTGAAGATAAAAGTTTACTTTCCATGTTCTTTAATTTTCACTTATTTGTATGAGGCCCATATTGTAAGTTTTTTCTAAGTTTTACAAGATTCTATCCCATTCAAAGTCCAGCTCCAGCTTTCTCTGTGGATGCATGGGGCAGGGCTGGTAAGAGACACAGATGACAGCAGATGGATTCTGTAATGAAAGAATGTGCACGGGTCAAAATCCTGCAGGACAGAATATGTAGAGATCTGCAGGGCTGCCAAATTCCCCTTTCCCCAGCTGATTTCTCAAGAGGCTCTTCAGTCATCCATTCATCAGCAACAACATGGATAAGGAAGTTTTCAATTTCTAAGTTCTGTGACTCCAGAAAATATGGATCTGCACACTATCCACCCACATACTGTCAGTTTCATGCAGTAAGCTCTATACAGAGTTGCTAGTGGTCCTTAGATTTTTTTTATTTCTTTTTTCTTGTGTGTTTAAATGATACAGGATTTTCTCAAATGGCTTTTTGGAATTGTCCACAGAGGATGCTTTTGGGTCCTGAGCCTACGTTGTTGCAGTCATGGGAAATTGTTGTCATTGACAGTGAGGCAAGCAGAATCAGTCCTATCAGCACATGTTTAAAAGAAGAAGTATCATGCTGTGCTTTGACTGCTCTTTTGTATTTTTAATGGATAAAATAGCTGAGTGGAATGGGAGGCATATTTGGCTGTAGCATGTATATGGATCCTTTTTAGGATCTCCGCCATAATCTTTCCCCTGGTCACCTGTAGGCATATATGTGATGGAACTTGTGAAAAAGTGGAAATTATATATAAATTAAGAAACAGAAAATGGCTTGTTTTTTTAAGATTCATTGACATTTGCCCTTCTTTAACACTTGAATATTCTGATTACTTGATACTTTGGAAGCATAACTGACTTCAGACTCATTTCTTTCCCTTACTATTTATTTCATTCATCACTACCAAGTTTGAAAAAAAAAAGCAGGAATCTAGAAAAAAAAATAATAAAAAGATTGTGTAAATTTATTATAGACATTTCAGCCATTGATGTACCAGCACGTTAATCTTCTATTAATGCCAAAGATTAGACTAGTTTACTCTTTCCAGTGTCTTCTTCTGCCTTTATACCTAGAAACGTTGTATTTCTTGGGAATGCCCAAGGAATAAGTGAGAGTGTGCAGAAATGACAAAACAGAAACTGCAAAACAACATACAGACCACTCTTAATGTCACAGTAGCATTTGATCATTCTAGAAGGCAAATAAAATTATTTTTTGCAGATTTGCAGTATCAGTAAATTATCACAAAATAGAATTGATTGTGAGTGGGTTCTAAAATATGGCTGTATAGGGCAGAAGTAAATATGATGGTTTGTGCTGCCTTCCACTTCTCTGTTTCTATATTTTTCATTAAAGAAGAACAGCAGTCTCTTGCTGAATACCATTTCTCTCCAGGTTTAGTATTGTATGCCTGATTAATGATTAAATAGGGTTTCTTCAAGTTCTGTATGTTGCTTTATAAAGATTTTTTATTAAATTAAAAATACAGTTAAATTTATTATTATTAATAGGTATATAATGCCTTAATGAAGAAAAATGTGAAGATTAGAGTGTTTTTTAAAGCAAATTAGTTTCTCACATTTTTATGCCATTGGTTTCATGAAAGCACTTCAGTTCTTTAAAAAGGATTTGAAATTATTACATCAGTGCACCATTTTTATGTTGGTGATTTACTAAAGTAATAGATAGTCCTTAGCGTACATACTGCTTTTGTGATCTCTGTATTGTCTATAGGTTGAAGGAGTTTGGCTGCTCTTTCACATTCTGTTTCAAAGGAGCCCTCTGCTGGACAGCCTGGCTTGATATATAGTACTTGTGTGTACATGCACACGTGCCACAATAAGCCTGTATAGGCTTATATGTAGGATATATTTACTGTTACTCAGAAGTTTCACTGTCATAGAGAAAGTATAAGCCACTTGGAATACAAAACTTCAAAGGATTCTTTATTTTGTTATACTTACAATGTAACTAGTTTAAAATAAAACATGTTTTGAAGTTATGAAGAGCAATAGCATATTGGGAAACATGCCTTTTGCTAAATTAGTATTATAGATAATTTAAGAGGTTAATATTTCCGAAGATAAAGAATTGATTTAGGAAATAGCCTAAGAGTCACATGTGAAATAGAGTGCGGCTATGATTGTGTCGTTCTTTTCTATATTGAATGTACTGTCTGAAATGTTTGAAATCTTTTTCATTTCTTCTCTGTGATTCAAAATTAGGTTTAATATGTTCTTTGTTGCCATATGGTGATATTATTAGTAGGGCTGTAAATTTCTAATAAAATTAGCAATGTGCAAATACTGCAGAAAAATAAATAAATACATATAATAATGGAGTTAAAGAAAATTGATATTTACCTAAGTAATACATTAGTAGCTTTACTAAATCATGCCTTATTAGTTTGGAAAGTAGATTTCTAGTTCCCTGTTTGCTTGTTTGCTTCAGAAATGGTAAGTAAGTACTTAGAGTTTTGACAAGATTTGATGATTTATCTTATGAGGCAGCATTTCCAAGAGTGCTATACTTTATGGTGTAAGACATTTTCTTGTCCTTCTGACCTAGCACAGACTACTGTCTTTGTTGCATGTTGGCAGAGTGGCACTGAAGAGTACTGTTTCTAACATTAGCAGTGCATTGAGCATGTAAAGGAGAGGAAGTCTTGAGTAGTTCTGCAATAGGCTTTTATGTGTGAACTGAACACCTAAATGTATTATGTGTAGGCCTCAGCTACATATTGGGAACATTAAGTTGCTGCAAGATTTTTCTCTTGTTCCTCCCAGAAGATGTCAATGTGACTCAAATTGTAGCCAGAGATAGCTAATCAGTGACAATTAAGGGACAGGAATGACAAGGTTGGGAGAAGTTCATTATTTGGTATTTTTTCAGAGAAGCTGAAATAACCCTCTTCCTACTTCTGCATGTCCACCAGAAACAACTTCCCAATATATCTCTAACTTGATAAATTTGACAAAATCTTCAGGATATTACTTTGAAATTTTACCTTATATAAGCCTACATTAAAAACAACAGAAGTCCATGAAGCTGTGAATTAGAATCTGGTTTCTAACCTGGTAAAAGTTAAGATCCCAAAAAACACAGTATATTGCTGCCAGGAATGAGCCCTTCCAGTGATGAGAGAATACTAGCCATGTTTTTTGATTTAATGGTCTGTTTGTCTGCTACAAAGCTGATTGAGATCACCAGCTGAATTCTTTTAAGTCACTGCAGCCAGCTTGCAAAAGGTAATGGCAGTCCCAAAGTATCTCAAATTAGAAAGAAAGATTTTTAAATGAAGTGTTTTACAGCTGTCATATTATGTAGAATATTTCTTGTTTGATTGAGGTTTAGGATTTATTTTTTTTTATTATTTTTTTTTTATTTTTTTTTTTTACGGTTGATGCCTTTATGTATTTCCAACATTTGTATCTAAAATTAAAGGAGAGTTGTCTTTGCCAGGTTTGGTTAGCTGCCAAAGGAGTCAAATAAATATAAATGCACCATTCTTCTTTTGTGTTTTTTGGTAGAAAATGCTTTCACTGTGGCTGTTGCTGCTTCTGTTTAGCAATTTTAAACAGGCACACACACTTCCACCACTGCTACTGTCCTTTACCTGCCAGCAATATTACAAGCGTTACAGTAATTTTTCTTCAGTTAAGAAATGAGAATGCATTTCATTATGAATTTGCCAGTGTGGATCCTAGAGTGGTTAGAGAGTTGATGCTGAGTGACATTACAAGCAGTTACTTTGCAAGGCTGAAGGGCCTGATCCAAACCCATAGAAATAAATTAAAATACTCCCATTGACCTCAACTGACTTTGGATTAAAGGCTGCAATTGTGCTGGTCCTTCTCGGGACTTTTAGTCCAGTAAACCAGAGACAAAATCCAGAAGTAACAGCCATGTTTCCTACTTTCTGATGCAGACCACAAGATCTCATGCTGACTTTCTTTTTCTGTCTTCTTTTCCCTGTGTCATCAGAACTGCTCTCTCTCTTGCAATACACATTTCATGAATTCTAGAGTAGTGAAATGCAGACAATAATTTAATTTTTTTATTTAGATGTTGTGAGCATGAGCTTCAAATGGTCTCTTTTCTTACCACCAGAAAATGTAATATTAAACAAGTTAAAAAGGAATTCTCCATCCATCAGAAACTGAATGCCAAGTTACAGTAGTCAAACAAAACGTCATAGTATACTTCAGCTTAATAGTTTCTGTTTGACATTATATGCTTTTATAAATAAATAAGTTTAAATGAGCAATAAGGTACACCATGTAGGATGTTTCTTTTGATCTTTAAATTAACTTTGGGGAATCATGACATAAATTCCCCACAGGGTTTACAAGTACTCTAATAACAATCAGTTTCTGGTAAGTGGACTACATAAATAGGCTTTTGTAATCCAGGGTCCAGACCCAGTCATCTTTGCTACACATAGAGCTACTTAGGGTCCAAATTTGTGACAAGGCAAATGAATGGTCCTACTGGGTAAGACAAAATACAAACCTACCCTTGTGTTCCATCTTTGGCAGTGGCCACTAGGAGATACACAGGGACAAATACTGGAGTAAGGCAAGCATGAAATAGCATTTTCCTTCTGGCTTTGTCTGTCTGCAATTTAAGGATTTTCTAAATCAGATGGGGTTCCCATACTTCTGTAGGTTTTTTTAATTTCTCTTTGTTTAATAAATGCTTTCAGATTTGTCTAGGACTTGGGCCTCTCCATCTTGCATGGCAACAAGTGATTGTAACTATGCACTATGTGAAAAAATACTTCCTTTGGCTTAAATCTGCTTCTATTTGACTTGACTGGTTTTCTCCAAGAGCTGAGTGGGTGGGTAGGGGGGAGGCAGCGAAAGGAAGAATCAAGGAGTATGCCTGCTTACCCTTATCTTCTCCAGACCTTTTGTGACTTTATACATTCCTATCTTGTTCCCACTTCATCATTTTTTTCAAGGTTAGAGAGATCTGGTGTATTCAGTCTTATCTCATATATCTCCATTATTTTGAATCTTGTACTTGGAATTTTTTATAACATACATGTTCAGGACTAGCTGATTATTGAATTGGTACATGCATTAAAACCTTCTAAAGGGAAAATAAGTATTAGATTGCAGTAAGAAGTGTGCTGTAGTCTGGCAAGGCCTAGGAGAAAGAACTCCTATTCATTTAGGCTTAATTGCACTTTTATGCCTCAGTGATCACTTTTTTTCCCCAAGTCCTGCTTCAAGCACTAGCGTATCACAGATATTGTTTTGTAGCAATCACAGTCCATGTGATTCTGCTCATAGATCCTTCATCAGGTAAACACATTGCCATCACATCTCTACAAAGGAACAAGTCTGTTCTGAATAGGGCAGGTACTATGAAGGTCAGTGATTAAAATACATAAATAAATAAATGAATCAGCACCGTGACTGTGCTCTGCCTTCCTGAGCGTCTGCTTTCACAGGAAGAGCAAGTGTGATCCATGTTGTCCTCAAAGTTCTCATTTATTGGCAGCAGAGAGATTCCAACTGAAAGACGATAAATGAGAGAACTAATCTGGGTAGTGACCTCACATTACACCAGTCAGGATGTGTAAGCAAGGAAGCTGCCAGTCCATCTTGTTCACAGAGAGGACAGGGAGTTAAAGTTTATTGATTTTGTTGTTGTTCCATATCCTCCACCCAGAAAAGAAGCAAGAAGATTAGATTACTTTTTTTTTTAATATAAATATAGTCAGCTTCATCAGGAATGTGACCGTTCATGTAGCTGTGAGGCAGCCAGGAGCTGGAAAACCTGACGTAACCTTTCCAGCATTGTCCCTGCACCAGCTAATTGAGATGAAATGCACTTCCAATGCTATTTTTTATGTTTTAGCCATTCCTTGAAGATGATACCGGCTTTTTTAAAAAAGCACAGAAACTACCTCTGTCTCAGGAAATACTTGAGCCACAGATTGTTGGTAGAGTATTTGAAGAATTTCTAACTACACCTTTTTCCCTGTTTGTCTCCTTTTCCCCACTGTCAAGGAAGCAATAAAAAATTAGATAGGCCTATTGCCTGACTTGGTGGTTTTCTTACATTAGAGCACCCTTCTCATTTATCAACATAAAAGCTTTTACAGAATGAAGTAACTTTTTGTAAAAACTCCAGTTTTGTTTAAGCATCGAACTAGGTGGATGGATTTTCATTAGAGTTCAATGTTAACTCTTTAAAAAATGAGATTCTTAAGAAGAATGGGAGTTGCAGGCAGACGCAGGGAATTTCTCCTGTAATCTAAATACAGTTTCAGAGGTTTGTATAGATGTCGTTGCATTTCATGTGATGTATGTACATTATCATTTTGTATGCTTTGTTCTCTTCTTGCAATTTAAATCTTGGAAATCTGCTCTAAAAGAGGACAGATAATCTTAAAGTTTCTTCTGATTTTAGGCAACAGTCTTTTCCTTTCTCATGCTTCCTTATAAGTCTCTTAGCCTAAGTCAGATGTTTGTATGTATAGCTGCTGAATCTTTTTGTAACTGGTGTAAAAGTACTCCTAGCAATATCTCTGTGAGTTGGGTTATTTTATGTGGTTGCCTGTCCATCAGAACAGCACAGATTGTTCAGGAGTTCCCTTGACAATTTTGCTTTGCTGTCCCAGGAGAACCAATCCTGTCATTGCAAACTTCAGTTTATTCCTAATAAGAAAACAGTGGACTTTCAAATCAGAGATGGTCAAGGAGCTATGGGACTTTGAACCTAAGCATCATACATACAGATAATGAGATAAACTAATTTAAACCAAAGCCATAGTTATGACAATGGCCATGATTCTTCATGTTGTTATTTGGCACAACTTAATACTGAGTGATTCGCAGCATGCTTCCAAAGTGTTACTGATTTCTGTGGTCTGTATGCTATTCATAAAGAGAAAGAAATCTAAAATTGAGAATTTTAATACACAAAGATATGCTATTTACAGAGATACAAAGAAGCTATGAAATTACTTAAACTATGTGAGTGTGATATTTAATAGAGTAAAGAGCTCAAACATTTTAATTCTGATCTGGGCCCTTATCGCAGATGCCCAAGTGCTAGCTCCCTGAAGGAAATGAGGGCAAAACTTCTAGAATGTTTTGGCTTCTAGGATAAAAGAGAAGGTGAAGAAAGAAAAAAAAAATTAATAAATTCAGGAGTCCAATGCCAAAGTACATCCCTACTTGGGCAACGTATTTTCTTCTTCATACAAAACTAGTTCTGCTTAGATCCTGTGTTGCCTTTTCAGCAAATGCTTAGCAATTCGTGAGAATGTGGAGTTTGCAATGTATGATCTGTCCCTTCTCTATCAAGTTCTAACAACACAGATGCTATGATGATGGAATCCTAAGCACTCCTGAGGTAGTCAAGAGGTCCAGCTAACCTCCATGTCTAGTTCCATGCAAAGATTTTCATGATGCCTTTCTCTATCAAAGACATTTATTAGATGGAGCAGCCTGTTCTACTTGGCTCTTCAGTAAAAGGGGCAATAAGCACAATTCCTTTTCCCATGTCAGCAGCCTTTTTCTGTTTTGTAGCAAAATGCCTAAAAATGCTGTGGGCTATATGACATCAGGGCCACTTTTTAGGTAATGGTTAGTGAAAAGATTGTTGTCTATTTTGAAGAGAAGAATTAGTATTTTCCTGATGTAAGGGAAACTTTTTAAACAGTTTCCCATCTCCATCTGTTTCCAGAACTGTACCCTTTGCTGTTTCTTACATTTTTGTAAACTGCTGTAGACAGTATGTTTGACCTTGTAATTATGACTGAGATGCTTGGAGTTATAAATGTTTTTGTTGAGAGCAAGCTGATGTGCTGATAAAAATTAACTGCATTCCAGACCAAACTTGAGTATAGAACATATTTCAAGGCCATTTGATGCTTTGTTACCGCAAAACCAAAGGTCTTTTCACAGTGCCAGCTTAGTTTCTATAGTTTCATTTTGGTTTGTTTGTTTGTTTCAGGAGTTACTGTTCCAAATAATTTTGTTTAAAAATCTGTGTGCCTTATCTTAATAATAATGTTGTCCTTTTACCCCCTCTATTTGGCTTAAGGTGTAGCAAAGATCTATATTAGCTTAATGTCTTCTCATTCAATTAAAAATGTTTGATACTTGTGCTGTACAGTGCAGTCAGCAGCACATCTTAGAAAAGGCTCCTTTGGATGATACAAATGTGTAATATTGAGCTGTACAGTTTAATATATTCTTTTGAAGGGGGATCTGTGCTTTTTAGGACACAACCACGAGCTTTTATTTTAAGCGCTGAGGCAAACTGAGTTCATTAGTGAGTATAATAGGATTAGACATGAAAAAATGGACCCAAACTTTCTAATCTCATTTGAAAGGAGCCTCTCCAAAAGCAGACAAATGCTTTCTTTTTGCTGCCTTTTTGAAGCACCATTTTGTTGAAGCTGACTCAGATTGATAGAATAAGTAAAAAGACGAGTCACATTCTGCAGAGTGACATTATGTCTGACTAAGGCACTAAGAAGTGCTTGCCTTCAATAAAAGGAAATGTATTCCGCTTCCTATTAAGTTTCCCCTCTGCTTCTTATTAAGTTCAGGTAGGCGTAGTTCCTTGATATAAAAATATGTGTCCAACATTGACTTTCTCCTTTGGTCGAGGACACTACCTAAATCAAATGATCTTCAGCATTGATGGTTGCTTATCATCTTTCAAACACGTAAGTATAGCAGATTCCTTTTGAATGAAGTGGTATGGTGCCACAGCACAGCTAACCTTGCCCAGGTGTCTGCCTGTGTGCAAAACTCCTGCTGCTTTCCTAGTTGAAGTGTGCTTGATCTCTTCTCCATCTCCGCAGTTAGGGGTCTATTGTTACACTCTCATCTGAAAGCTTCCAAATGGCATTTGGGTGTGATCCACTTCTAATGGAAGATTGCAACCCTGTGGATCAAAGTGAACCATACATCAGAAAGGGGCTTCTAAGAATTTTAAAGGTTTAACATAAAGGAGATAATTACACAGTCTGATTTAAATTGTTTCTGTACTTGTCACTCATACTTTTATGAGCCAAGCTTGTACGGAAATTGCACATGCCAGGAGTGCTTTTGTATAAGAAATGTAATTGTAGCTTACACAAAATGCTTCCAAGCTTTCACTTATACAGAAGTTTGGTACATAGGATGAAAACCTCTGCTACCTAAAGATTTTCCGTGTCCATTTTGTGTAAGACTTCTAACATTTTAGTTTGGTTTTCACATAATGAACATTCACTGATACTGTTGTGAGATTTAGAGGTTTTTTGTTTGTACTTTGATTAATAAATGACTTTCTTCAGACCAAAAACTGTAAAATTCAGAAGTTCAACAGTAAAAGTAATATAGGGTAGTCTGCCATTTCAACACTGCCAATAGTGAAATACAGGTAACTGGCTACAACTTTAGGTTATTCTGCATGGTTCACAGATGAGATTAAAATATTGCTCTACATTTGAGAGTTTTCTCTGAGAAATTACCTTACAAGAAAAGCTAAGGATTCTAAAATAATTCTGCATTCATCTGTTAGCAAGGTGATTTGTAATGGTTTCTAAATAGTAGAGAGTAGCTGCAGCCTTGTCTAACAATGACCTTAACCACTTCACATGACTGATTTTGTGAGGGTCTACATGTAGGTGTTTAGATGTTTCACTGCTTCCGTCTGACATAAACTAATGATGTAGACTGGCTAAACACGGTGACATGATTAAACAGTGATGTTAATTAGTGGCTTCTGTGAAAGACTTGATCCCTCTTTTTAGCCGCATTTGTTATGCATGTGCAGAAGTTAAAGGGGCAGAAGGGGATGTTTTCTTTATAGCATTGGTTAATAGCATTAAGAGTTCAGGAAAAACATTTAAGCTATCTGGTAAAATACATAAGGTCCATCTTCATGCACCATGGTTGTGCAAAAACAGTATCTGTGTGTGAAGGGAAATGGCAATTTTCTGCAGACAGTAATCATCTGTACTATTACTTAGATGTCATGTATTGATGATCCTATTTCAATCAAACATATCTCATTCAGAGAGCTTTTGATGGGAGGAATTTTTGGAAGGGTTTAGGAAGGTTAAATCTGTGAGACATGGCTTCCATCTGGAATCCATTAGCTACAAAGATTTATTAGCCAGAGTGCCTCTGCATAATGTTCCATGGAAAGCAAAGCCCTGCATCTAATTTCCAGCATGATGTCTATATGAGGAGTGATCTCTGAAATATCATAGGTGACAATCAGGTTTGTTATAAAAATATTAAATGCACGGGATTTTCATGGTGGCTATTTTAAATCCCTCATGAGGGCTGCTAAGCAGGTAGTTGATTTGTTGACAAATGATAAAACTGTAGCAACATGCATAACATTTTTAAACAGGATAGACTCTTTAAGCAGTAAGAGCCACATCAGGAAAATTATCAACATTTAGTGGTTGCTTAGCTCTGTGAAGGATGGCATTGGGAAATAATAGAGGCTATATTTAACTTTCTGTTTCAGTGTTTTATGATTAAATCTGTTTCAAGAAGTGCTGCTTCTGATCAGCAAGGGAAAGAGCTTTACAGATTCTAATGCATTAACAAAGCTGATTCCCTGCAACTCTAAACCGTCTTGTGTCTGATGGCAATTAAATATTACTAGCATAAGAACAGTACTGATACCAGTTTCACAGTGAGCCAAAAAGGGGGGAAAGGTGAGTTTTTTAAGTTTGTAACTACAGAAAATTATTCAATTATGTACCTGCAAGAGAACATTTCTACATAGAATTAACAGGCTAGGATGGTTGGATTTCAATCAATTATGAGAGAAAGGTGCTTAAGAAGCTTTGAAAGTCTTACCCATTTAAACAGGAGAGTGAATTACTAAATGTTAACTTGTACCTTCATGAGTATACTGTTTGAAAGAGACTGGGAGACAGCAACTTCTGTAAATTCAGTTGCAGTATATGAAGTGTGAACTTGCCAGTACTCTGCAAAATTTCCAACAAAAAATAATTCCAAATAATTCATGCATCATGATCTAGTCCACTCCTGTCTTCTTTTTGGCCTCTGAGTCATGACTGGTTCTGTGCTTGTAGAATGGAGACCAGTATATTATCTATAAAATCCATTTTTAAAGTGTATGGCAGAGAGAGGAAAAAAAACAAACCTGAGACTTTAAAAATAAGAATAAATGTAGAATTAGAACTGTGAGCAAGGAGTCTTGATATCCAAGTTGTACTCTCAGCTCTACTTCAGAGGGAGAACTTTTGTGACCCTGGGTGAATCTTCAAGATTTTTGTGTTATGCTCTTTCCATTTGTGAAGTTGAGTGGATGATGTTAGCTGCCTTTGTGTAGAAATCCTGTGTCAATTGTGTAATGATTATTCAACTCTATAAAAGAAGAAGAAGAAGTTACAGGTAGATTTCTGTACCAGTAGAAAAATCCATTGCTGACCTTTACCAGCTATTCCCTCTTACAGACTGTCTTGTTACTGAGCTACAGTGTCAGACTGAATACCTTTTTCAGATTATTTCTAGTTCAGGTTTTCTCCCATGTATATGTGTTTGTCCATACTTCTGTACACAAGTATATATATTAAAATATTAGAAAATATACTGATTTTAATATTTTCTTTATAGAATCTATTGGCTGAGAAGTACAGGTTATCTAACACAGATGTTTTATAAAACTTGTAATCTTATGTCTTCAGAAGTCTGAAACCTGGTATGATACGTGGAATGTGGTAGTGAAGAAAGACCCCAGAAATCTGATAGTTGCATCCAAAAGCACCACTTGTTGACTCATTAGTAGGTGTTAAAAACACAAAGATGGCAAAATGTAAAGGACAACAATAACTATCTAGCTTTGCCATCTGTGTGTTTTGGGGCTAAAACAAGGTTTGCAGTTTTTAAATTGCCAATTCCTTTGGCAAACGATCGATGTTTTAAAAAAAATATATATATAAAATAAGTACTACCTCAATATTCTCAGGGAGTTTGGAGGGTTCAGCAAAAGGGTGTTCTAGGAATTTATCCCTATCTGGAGTGAGGAAGGTACAAAGACTCTAAGAAGACCTTCCACTGCATTGAGAGCATTGAAAGAATTATTCACAGCAGAGAAAAACACCTTCTCTGCCTCTTTCCTCTGCCTCTTTCCCATTTGTGTGGGATGTGAGTTCCAGGGGAACTGTTCACTTCTTAGAACTCCTCCATTTCCTCAGTTAAAGTCTAACTGTGCACCAGGAGAGTTATTGATGTTTCTACTTCTAACTGATCCTACAAGTAAGATGGTACTGAGCTGCATTTCCACTTTAGTGTCTTTGACTCGTACACTTTGTTGTTTAAGAGTGAGTTATAAGTCCATTTCTAAATGCTTAAGCTTACTACTTCCTGCTATGCAATCACTAAAGGAGCAAATAGCAAAGCAGTGCAAAAGTGGGGGATCACAGCCATTGCAAAGGCATGGAGCCTTTAAGGGGACAGGCCTATGCAAGACAATGAGAGGCACATTTAGACAAGAGATAAAGCTGTATTGTGTCATCAGTAATGAGTCCTTCATCATAATGTGTTGCTCATACCTAATGTAGATCTGCAAGTTCCAAAGCAAATCTGAAAGAGAGAAACTGGGCAGATTGTTGATGAGTTAACCTTTAAGAAGGGTAAACTTCCCCACTTGCTTCAGATAGATACCCTATGTTCTTGGCAGAATGAAGGTAGAAGATTTGGAATAAATGTCTTGAGTCCTGTGTGTTAAAAAAAATAACTGTTAGTTGTACAGGAAGTTTATATTGAAGGCAGTAAAAGGCTTGAAGGCAAACAACAGTGGTAGGTAATCACTAGCCATTAGACACTTTTTTGTGTCTTTTATTCACTTGTTTACCATGGTAAGTACGTGGGAATGCATATCTTTGGAACAAGTGACTGATGTATACACATACAGTTAATACTGTATTTTCAGTTAAGTGTCCTATTCTTAGCATTTTCTTTTTAAAATAAACTTTTGTTTGGACAAGTGCTAGGATAACTCATCCTTGTTGTGTTGGTTCGGTTGTGTTTCTCCTGGACTGTAGGAGGCAGCAGGCAGGAAAGAAAAAGATTATCAATGTTATAAAACATTTATGGGACAGATTTTCAGCTGTGAACATTGGGTGACCATTGAGTCCTTCTTCCCCATCCACTTCACATTGTGTCTGCCTCCACTGCTGTTTCTAGTTTTCAGTGTTGATATCCCCCCAAGCATAAAACATAGCAAGGAGCTGACTCACCATAATTTGTCAGCAGGTTTCAGCTAATGAGCTTTTAGGTAGTCTCTGTTGCAAATGTAGTTACTTATTTTCCCTCCAGAATCCCCAGGAGAAGGCTGCAGTGCATCTTGAAATTATTGACCTCCTTTTATGATCAAAGGTCAAACTCAGATGCAGGTCCATAGCAGAAACCTGTGCAACTTAACAGCCATCAGCCTTGTTATAAATGGAAGCTGCTATAGAAGACAGAGTTGATGTACTTGACTATGGTATATGGCAAGTTTCTTCTACAGCAAGTGATTTTAAATGTCAAAACGAGTACTAGTATTTCTAAACATCCCTTGTGCTGTGGACAAGATTTCACTGGGTTTACACCATCAGCTGCATTTAGAATTCAATTAAACTGTTTACTAAGCATATTCCCATTTGTAATTCACTCTAGTGGGAATGTTATGCACTGCTAGGTTGTTGTCTTGCCTTACAAATATAAAGATCACAGGTTTTGGAACATCTGGGTTTTGATACATTGCAAAATCTGTGAAATACCAAAGCTATTGTTAATTCCTCAAATAGCAAAATCTACAGTTCAGTTCATGGTGTCATGTGGTGTGGAGCTAAGAGAGAAATTTGGCCCTTTGTGCCTGTTTACTTGTTCAAAGTATTGAATAGCACATATACTGGAACATGGAAAATACGGAAAATGTCCTTTGTAAGTGAGAACAGTGACTGTGTTAATATAAGCACACCTAAAGAAACATGTGTTGAATGCTTATCAGGCATTAGAATCAATAAGTAGTCTTTAGATTTAAAATTAATGATTTTCTGTGTTCTCCAACAGTCAAAATCTCTCGAAGTTGTCTTTGTTGCTTCTGATTTCTCCCAAGGGAGTAAGCAGGGTGTGATAAATCATCATACCCTCAAAATAAACAAAGTGTCTGACAAAAAAGACTTGAATTAGACTTAAAAGAGGAAATCTCTGCCTTAAACCTCTTCAATATTTTTTAAACTGTAGTTGTGGAAATGTAAGATTAAAAGATTATCTGGTACAGCTCTGTCGTGAACCGGCATGATTTGTCAGGGTGTTAAAACATGGTTTGCCTTCCTTACTGAAAAAATGTGTTAGTGGAACCAAGGGTCAGCATGTGGCGCTCGCCCCTCTCCCAGGAGCAGCCTCTGCAAGCTGACTTTTAAGGTGAAATTCTGAATCATGCCTCCTACCACACCCACAAATTTAGACTGACTGCAAATTGATAGTTTAACAAATTAAAATTGTTTATGAGGGAATTTAACACAATTTAGGGGAGGAAGAGTTCAGGAGAGATAGGGTCTTTGAAACACCAAATACTTACACATGTACTAATACTTATATATGAATACACCTTATTATTGACACACCAAGATTAACTCTTATTATCTAAGTTGGGAAGAGGAAGGAGGGATATGCCCGACACCTGTGCCGTATAGGGTCACGGTTTGTGTGGAGGTAAGCGAGGGCAGGAACACCTTATAGAGGGAATTATACCAAAATGCAATCCCTTTATTCCTGAGATGGCCTTGGTATTTATATATTAGGTACAGATTACTTCCCCTGCAACCCAGTCTTAGAGAACCCACAGGTGGTGGGAAGAAGTCTCAGCGCAGGCGGTTGGCAGCAGGCAAGGACTGCAGGCAGCAGGGGCCGCAGGCAGCAGGGACCCTCAAAGAGCAGGGACCGCAGGCAGCAGGAGCCGCAGGCAGCAAGGACTGCAGGCAGCAGGGGCCACAGGCAGCAGGAGCCGCAGGCAGCAGGGACCGCAGGCAGCAGGAGCCGCAGGCAAGCAGGGACCGCAGGTAGCAGGGACCCTCAAAGAGCAGGCAAACCACCAAAAGGCAAGCAGCAGCAGGTTCAGTGTCCATCCAAAGAGTGGCGGTGAGAAGCCGGGAGGCAGTTTCTTTATGAGTCTCAGGGACTCGCTCTTTCATCGCCAGTTGGCCAGTCTCTTGTTCCTGGGTCTTTCCTGCCAGTCAGGCAGGGACTTTCTTCCCTTCCTGTTGCACCTCCCTGGGCAAGCTAGCTGTTTGCAACACTGTTGCTGTTTTCCCGCCATTGTTCCTTCCTGGCAGCTAGTTACTACCTCATGGAGTCTAAATTGTTTTGTGGCAGAGGAGGCAGGCAGACAGGATAGGGGTTAAAGTGCCTGATGGAGCAGCCATTTTAAATCAGTTATGACTGCTGACCGAAAGGGCATACTGTGTTTCTATGAGGAAAAGTTTGGTCCTTCACAAGCTCTAACCTAACACTATTGCAGAGATATTAGAAAGAGCTTTAACACCATCTTAATATGGAATGAGGTCATGTTGTTGGATTTAGTCATTTGACTTTGTCCCTGTTATTTATTTGATGAGTCTTACAGGTTTACTTGATAATGCCAAGTGATGTAGAAAATACATAAAATAAATACATAATAACAGAATAACTGACTAAGAGCAAAGAGCCTTTACACAATCTTTTATGAAAAATAGCAGGAAAAGTTTTATTTATGAAAGTCTTAAAAATTGAATTAATAAATAAATAAACCTGTAAACATATCTTTACATAAAGGACACATAAGAGAAACCTAATGTATAAAAATGAGACATGGCAAAAGGCACTATTGTGAAGGACAAGCTGACTTACTGAATTTGGATTTATGTAAAACTGTTTAAATATACTTAGAAAAATACATTTTTAAATGTGAAAGTTGAGATATAAACTCATAAAATGCTGAAGCTCTTGCTGTACACTAGCAGCATCAGTTCTCTTTTTCATGAACATCCTTTGTTCAGGTAGCAATTTAAGTGAAAGTGGGGCCATCTCTGGATAATGCTGCAAGCCTAATGCAGATGGAAAAATTATTACTGATAAAAAGCGTTTCTCGTTCTACAATATGCAGTGCAGGGTTAGCTGTTTTTACGTAGCGATTTGTTCCTGTTCATGTTGGAGTCGAATTTCTGCTTTCTTCTCTTGAAGTCAGATTTGTAACAAATTAGGAGATTTCTGCCCCACGACTTTCTTTTTGAGCATGTCAGACTCTTGGAGTGTTATCCTATATCTGTGTAAACCCGCCACTGACAAGAAATATGCAATACACTAAAAGGTAATTTGCAAATGGAATACAATGTAACCCTTCAGACAATTCGCCCAGAAAGACTCTGTGGGGCAAAACAAATGTCTGCCAATAAGAAGTAAAATTTTAACACTCCGACCTGTACCTACTACCTTACTACTGAATTAGCAGTGAGATGCGTACACTTATATTTTAGGAATTTATTGTCTTCTTCCATTAAGAAAAGAAAAATATTAAACCAAAATGTATCAAGATTCTTTAGAGACAAAGGAGACAATGCACTTGTGTGGACAGTGAGGTTAGAAGATGAGGCAATGAACTGTCTCTTTCTAATCTGAAATGAACATGTTCAGCCCTGGGATGGCAAACTACTACAGGATTCATAAAAAATGTTTGGACTAAGAGAACATTTTTCCCAAAAGTTAAATTTTTTTGAATAAACTGACAAAACATTCTTTTTTTTTTGAGGCAGTAGCAGCCCTTTTAAGCCATAGAGCACAAAGGTGTTATGCTAAATAAAGCCCTTGAAATGTTGGGATGAACTCTTGCCTTCACTTAAAGAAAATTTGACATGTTGACACTCCTTCTAAAATTTTGATCTATGATAATCCACGTAAATCCCACCTAGTCACTTAGTGAGTGTGTGATTTTCTCTCAAGTGTAGTACCTGATCTCCCTTTCTTTTCAAGTGCTGGTGACCTCTGAGCAGGTCAGTTTGCACCTTGCTAGTCTCATCTTGGCGTAACTCCAAGAGGCGAATAGGTCAGATTTCTATTAGTGAGCCAAAAAGGAAAGTTCAGTCTGAATGCTTAAAAAGAGAATAGAGCATTCTGCAGTAAGTGTTATTCTGACACATAGCAGAAAGTGCTAGAACTTAGTCTGGAAACTCCCTGGAGCACACACAGATAATAAATTTAATTCAAGATGACCACATTCACCAGTAGCTAATGTGCCATCTTTACAAACACCCATGAGCTCTAAGCAAGTTTCATAGCTCAGCAAAGAAGTTTGCAAGGTTCTGTTCTGCAATGGTAACATATAAATCATTTTGATGGACATTACTGGGAGCTCCTGGAGTATGGGATTGAGCTCATAAGATTAATGTCAAAACCACACATAAGCATCACTAGAAGGCCTGACAGTGATTTGGTCTCTACTACTTGCTTTATCTAAATCTCAGCTTTTAGTGTGGGAATCTATATTACTCTTTTGGAATATATAATAAACTCACAAATTCTGACTGGGTTCTTTTTGGGTTTACACCAGAACAATGCCCAGAGATGGTAGCATACTGCAGGATTGGGCCTATGGAGACCCAACAGTTTTATTTATTTTGATGATAACTTGAAAATAGATCAACATTTATTTTTGTTATATTGATAAAAACAATAGAACTTCATGTAAGAATTAAGGATCATCAGAAAATAATTTCTCAGTGGTACAAATGACTTTTTAAATCCAAGCCAAAATGGTATTTGATTATTCAAAAGGGATTTTTTAAGAGCTAGTAGTCAATGTCAGATTCAAAAGCAGTTCTATGCTTTCTTCACAGAGAGAATATAAAATGTTATATTTTTCATACTCATACGTTCTTAGTCTCTGTTGTCATTGTGTGTCTTGAAAATTGGGAGATGCTACATATAGGAACATTCACAAGATTAGCTAGGTCTGGAGCTTCTTAAGTTGGTGTTTGAGACAGATTTTGCTTGCCAGCAAAATATATTTCTGAGAAATAAATACACTTGCATGTAGAAAACATTTACTGATAAGCTGCTAATGAGAAAAAAAACAACGTTAAGGAGATAAATAATCTCAAGAGCAAGAAAACTAATGAAGTGTAAAATATTTATGCCCTACTCCCATGTACAGTCTGGAGACTCTAGTGTCCAAAAACCATGGCTGAGCTCTTTGCTTTGTGAGCTTTTCCTTCAGAATTCAGATCATTCTCCTGTACTCAGGCACTTATTTTATGAAACTCTGGAGCTTACTAACTTAGAGACATCTACTCTTATCTCAAATTTGGTTTAAATAGGTCAGTAGGTTCAGTGTTATGGTGAGGCAGCTATACAGACACACAGAACAGCAGCACAAGACTCATTTTCTTATGGAAAAAAATGGTATTCTCCTGAATCTGAGAATCTCAAAGTGAGTTATATGAATATGTTATTGTGTTCTCTTTTTATTCTTAGTGAGTTGCATGCTCATAAAAAAATAATTTGTTTCTCTTTCTAACTGTTGTGTAGCTGGATGTTGGTGATACAGGGGCAGAAAGTGCTGTGAATAGAAAGGCTCCATGAAGAACACTAATTTTTGATGCTTCTCTTCACTATATTTTAGGAAGTCAAATGTTGCTAAATGTGTATGCAATGATTTGGTGAGCTGGAAAAAATTGTGGTAATATGTATTCATACCAAAAGGGTCTTGATGCTTAAACTGAAGTACAAATTAGTCCTCTAAAAGCATATACTTAAAATGGTTTTAGACCAGAAAATAAGGGAAGAAGCATTGTATTAGTAAGAAGACTGTGAAACATGAAGTTTGCATGTTACATAAAATTATTTTGACACGTTAAAATTACATTCAGTCTATGCTCATTGTAATTCACTTTATGGTGATTCGCTTAATAGCAGAAAATACATCGTTTATACTATCCTTCATGCTTTTAAACTGTAATATCCTTTCCTCAAAGACTGCTTGTCAATTTCTCTGATCTAGAGTTGATTTCATAAATTAACTTGGCCAATTAAGTGGAGAGTTATGATTAGAAGGAGAAGAGAAAGCAAATAAATATTAATCTACCACCTTGAACTTCTTACTTCCAAGATCCTAGCTCCCAGTATACTTCAGTTGCATGCAGCATCTTTTGTCAATTCATCCTTCATCCTCATTGTCTATAGATCACTTAATCACTGTGGTATTTTACAGCACAAACTGAGGTATTTTTATGTGATGTCATCTGTGTGAACATTGCCACATAAGCACTGCAGCCCAAACCATGAATACTTTGATATTGCCCAGTTATCTCTCTTTTGTTAATTCCTTTGTACTTTCAAAAACTAATTAAATGTTGTTTTCCCTGTTTGGTTGTGGGAACTATTCTTAGTTCCTTTTTGTTATTACTCTTTGACTATGTGTTCATGTGGAATACCCAAAACTTGTAGGGCAGTCTCTTTTCAGAATTATATATAGGCTGTATATTAGAACACCTTGATTACTCTTGCACTTGAAAATTAACCTGTCCATAATATTTTTTTTTCCTCATTTTGTGTTCTTAGACCAGGACGTCATATTTGGACTGGAAGTTACATTTCTGTTGTTTCTTTATTGATACATTTCCAGGATATTTTTTTTCTTTAGCTGAATATTCTCCCAGCCCTTTTAGTCCTTTTATTACACACAGCACCAGAGGTCAATAAACAATATCAATTATAGATGCAAGGTTATTGCTAGAGAACCTGTATACTGATCTCACATAAGTTAGTAATGGTTGAAGGAATGAACTTACTTGTTGGCAGGTGTCCATATCATGAAGCAATCACCATAAATATCTTCGGCCTGGCCTTTTCTTGACTCATATTACGAATATTAGGAGCTGAAAAATCAGAATTAAACAATGTTGCATGCAGAGTTGGAACACATTAGGTAGCCAACCTGCGAGGAAAAGTGTGCCATTTCTGTATAAAAATTGAGGGCTTTAGCATCTAGGGCTGCCAGTTTAGTCTTTTACAAGAAGAAGTTCTTAAGTGACACAGTTCTTTAAAAGTAAAGGATATGTCACCATTAGTGTAATTGTCTTTTTTTACAGTTTCACAATCAAAAGTTAAAGTATTTGCTTAAAATGACGCTGACAGTCAAGCAACATATGACAATATTTCTATTTCTCATACTTTGTTTAATCAAAAAGGGGAAACTTCTGGTTTTGTCATAGGTTTTATATTTTTTGTTTTTATTCTATAGGCTCGAAAAACATTCAGAATGTAATCCAAATGCTACACTATCTAAAGCTTGATGTTACTTTGAGCCTAGTTTTAATGAGAGATTGCAACTGAGCCAACCTCAGCTGCTCAGTTGCAGTTTGGGCAAGTAGAAAAACCCTGATGATTGATCTGTGTGTGGGTGAGTTGGCATCAGTTTGCAAGCCCTCTGTGTAAAGGCAGAAGAATTAAAAAGGGAAAGGGAAAAGAAACGTTTATCACCCATTTACTAACATTTTATGGCAGTGTTATGGTAAACTGAGAGATGAATGCCTACATTCATGTATTTTGCACTATTCTGAGGCACTAATAACATTAAATCAGACTTAATACTTCACACCAAATGTTCAGTAAAATAGGGAATGATGTGAATATTTGTTGATGCTGTATACTATGGCTACAGCACTAAAAGTAGTTCTTGAACAACATAAAATGCTGCAAAACAGAGGTCAGAAATATGCTAATGTCATGCTAATATAAAAATATTAAGTCACCAAATGACAGGATTATAACTGAGCTATCTTCAGTCCCTAGGAACCCTTCAGCTAAGCTCATGGTAAATAAAACAGTCGGTCCTACATGTGAGTCTGATTACAAATTTAAACATTTGTATTATTTGTACTGCACAAAGCATTCACCTCCAGAGACTGGGGTTAAAATCTGATTTAGGTTACTGGAGAATATTAGCATGGTTGTCCCAGTCTAGTAGACACTTCATTATATAGGAAAATCTCCTCTCAATCCTGAAACCAGTCGGTGTGCTTAACATACTGTCTTTTGAAAAGGTTAGGATTGGCATAGCCAGAAAGTTAAAGAGGATTAAAGTAAATTGACAGGCCTGTATGAAAAAAACATGCTCATTACTTTAATTACCAGTGTATATATCTATTTGCCAGTTTCTCCCCAAAAGTGAATATTTAGTATGTTAGCAATTTAGATAGAGAGGGATGAACAGGTGGAGTGCAGCCGTGCATTCGAAGAAAAGGTCATGACTGAAGTGTATTAGAAAGTTAAAACATGGAATGGACATCTTAGTTCACAATATTTATCAGTCTCATATTATCAGACTTTGCTATTCTTTTTTCTTTTCAGATAACCAGTATAACTGATATAAGTATTTGGTGGATTTCTTGTGTTTCTGTGCAAGTACAAAAACTGTGGGGTTTATTACGTTGCTGAAGTCAATGGAGAAATGCACTTTTTCAGTAACTGCTTTACTTCTGTATTTGATTGTTTTCTACTATTAATTTCATTTTCTATAATTGCATAAAATAGTGTATATTACAAGAACTTAATGACCATCTATATCTATCAAAATACTGTGGAGATAATAAAGTCTTTGTCAATATTAGCTATATTTTCTTCTCTTATTATATTCCCTTTCCTCTTACTACAATTTTAGGTAGGCATTTTAAATTCCTGAAGACATAAACCACATAGAGTCAAGCTACTGTAAAGGCCTAGCACATCAGTAAATGTCACTGAAGTGTCAACTCTTTGCATCATAACTGCAGTTCATTTCTCAGCGTTGACAGTGATGCTTATACTGGATAAGGATTGGAATGGGCATATTTCCAGATCTTAATTACATCAGGCATGGGGGTGAGGAACAGTTTTTCCTCATGGGGAAGGGGGAGTAGAGCTAAATTTGGCCATCTACAGTCCTATGCATCCCCATTTATCTGGAGATAATAGGATTAAGTTAAGCTATGGGAGTTCCTTAGCTAGAACTGCCTTGCTGCCTTCAGCAGGGGTCTAATAAGGATAGATATAATTGGGTAAATGGTGAATAAGAATTAAAAAGTACACCGTATAAGCTGTATGCATGTGAATAAATGATGACAAATTGGATTCCATCCAGTCCCTGCAGAGCTGGTTAAAATATAACAACACATGTAGGATTACAGGGTGAAATGTGTATCTTTCTCTTTTTCTAACTTTTGCCACCTTGTCTCAAATTTCACACCTAAAGTATCTTTTAAAGTTTAAGGAGGAGACAGTGAAGGGAAGTAACAGCATGTGTTTGGTATTAAACAGAAGCTTTTTTAATGCTGTTCTTATAAGGTTAAAAATGCACAAAATGTAAATGACTACAAAGACATGCTTCACAAATGAAATACATGTTTTCTGATCCGTATCTGAATTTAGTCAGTTAACAGTTTAGTATTTATTTTCACTTTTTTCTTCTTCTCCAAGAGGAGAACAAACATGGACAATGTAGCCTCACTGGAATAAATAATTAGATCATTGACTGACAGATATTTCTACAATTTATTTAAATGCAGGGGTTTTTCTGGTTTGGTTTTGGTTTTTGTGGGGGTTTTCTTTTTTTTTTTTTTCCCTCTTTTTTGGGAGAGTGTTTAGATACAATTAGAATGACTTTAAGAAAAAAATCACAGTAGGGAAATAGATCAGAAAGGCTTTTTTAATTGGTAGGATGCTGTAGCAGGTAGTTTTAGAATAAGCTTGTCCCTGCCATTTGCTCCCCTTTCCTTTGTTTCTTGAAGAAGGTCCTAATTTTAAACTTTTGGAGCTAATAGTGGAACGGTCAGATTGCTCCATCCTTATTCATGTTACTACTTACCTGCCAAAAGGTTTGCCTATACTAATGCACCTCTTATATATCTGAGCCTTTATTAAAAAGTTGAAGCACTCTATCTGACTACGAAGCAAAGAGCAAAATTACTGTATTTACAATCAAGATCACATATTTATTAATAACAGTGGGGACAGAGCAACAAAAACCTTAAAAAATCATAGAAATCCACAGAGGCCAATCTAGTTAAGTGGGGCATAGCAAGACACAGATTACTATAAGCAATAAACTGAAGACTTCTAGAGAAATATTAATCTGTTTAGGAGAGAACTGGGAGATGTATGAGCCTAAGCAGGAGCAAGTTAAAAGGATAATTAGAAGAACTAAAAGAAGTACCAAATTTTGCATTGTGGAATATATCAGCAAACAATAAAGGATTCTTCAAATATATTTGCAGAAGACAGAAAGTTAAAATTAGTTCACCAGAAATGAGTGTTGGGAATTGGAGACAAGGTGATACAGAAATAGTGTTTTGTTTTGCTTTGTTTTTACAGGCTCTTCTCAGAGATTTTAGAATGAGTTCTGTAGCATACGTGGGTACCAAAGCAATGAACAGAGCTTTGTAAAGGCTGAATTTGTTAAGCAGGTGAAGTACCAAGTATTTATTTTCTTTTATTAACATCAGTAATTTTTATTTTTATTTTTTTTAACTTCCTTAGTCTGGATCTTAGTGATGAATATCTAGTATTTTTAGAAATAATTGTCTAGGAAAATGTAACATGAAGTGTTAGGAGATTATTCTAGATAGAGCAGCAATAATTTCAGGATAGTCATGAAAGAAAATCTCTTGATTAATAATACTATACCAACTGCCAGAACAAGAAATCTAATAAATACAGTTGAATTCCCTGAGTTTATTGTATTAAAATTCTTGTCAACTGATTTGCACCTGCATTCATCAGATCTGAAATTGTCCCAGAGTCTTTCACAGTTCTGTCCCTAAACAACAAATTCCAGTGACAAGAAATCCTGTATCTTCATTATGAAACCCTATATAACTGAATCACCAGCATTTTATTATCTCCTTGGATTAGCCTCATACTCAAAGTTAGCAAAAAAAAACATTTCATTGGGATCAATGGAGTTCCTGAGATATAAACCTTATGAAGGACATCTGTGTCACTGGGGAAATTCTTGTATTTCATTAAGCTATAGTTGAAATATCATTTACCCAATTTAAAGTGATTTAAATTTATGCTAGCATCAGTGACTGCATTAAAAATGACTCAACAGTTCCATTCATGGTGCTTCGTTGGAATTTTTTGCTATTTTCTTTCTTTCCTTCAAATTTCACTGAAGATCTAGAGTAATTAAATATTTCAAAACTTAAGAGAATTTCATCCAACTTCACAGTTTTCATCTCCACTCTGTCTCAGTCTCCTTCACCAAAAGAACAGACAACTCTTGAGCAGCAAGGTCAAATTTCAAAATTAAACATATGTTTAAAATTAAAACTCAATTTTTATTATTCACTGGGATTTCTTAGAAAGGTTTTTCACAACTCTTTCAGCTCACAGAAAAGACCTTGTGACTATGAATAGTTTCCCGAAGAGTGTAACATTCAGCAGTAGCATCAGAAACTAAGATAAGACCTGAGGATTTCCCTCACCTTACTAATACTCAGAAAAAAATTGAACTTGTATTCAGGAGCGTGCAGTTGGATTATGCACAGCTGCTATTTGTTATTACTGCCAGTATTAGTATAGTTGGGACACTGAAAGTTGTGATCATGAATATAGTGCTAGGTGCCGCATGAGAATGGACTCACAAATCACTCTGCTCTAGACATGGCCAAAAAACCAGTTGACTCCATTGCCTCTTACGTAATGTCAATTTTACTGCTCTTAGTAGTGTGTCAGGGGGCAGAGGAGACCACTTGACTTTCTAGTAAATCCTTGCCCACCATAATTTCTGAAACCAACTTTTATCTAGGTTTCAATATTATATTTTGGGCCATTATTCCTACTTTGTTCCATAATCTCAGTAAACTAACAGATAAATGTGCCAGGAAGCTAATATAGACTCCTATCATCCAAGTTGACATTATTGTAATGAATTGGGAAATGTTTGTGCAGTTTAACTTAGGTCACTTGTACTTGGTGCCTGTTACCTACAGGCTTGAATATATACGTACGAAGAGAATAACTATCTGAAAGGTATAGTGATATTTGTGAAACAGTCAACCAGTATTTCCCTCTGTCAGATTCTACTACCTGAAAGACTCAGGTTCATGTAATTATGAAGTGCTTCCACATTATGCCATATGCAATAGTGGTATTGCTATGTATATCACATGTAATATTATGTAGCAGTTGTAAATTGTTTTGCATGTCCACTCAGTTTTATCACCATTAACTAATTAATCCTCACAATGGCTCAGTGAGGTAAACAACAAGATGTTATCACCCATTATTATCACATGGTTATGCTGTCATGCTTCGTTTATGAATTTATCTATTTACTTTGTAATGCTATATCTGAAGGTTCAATAAAAACAATTGAAAATAATGAAAGAGAAGGGAAACTCTGTATTTTAGAATCACATATGAAATATTTTTTTTACTGGCAATGAGCTAATAGAATTAGAGAGTACAATGAACTCTAAAAGGAAGAATATAAAATTATCTTCACCTATTCTACTTAATAGAGGAGATTTTCTAAGATACAGAGACTAATGGCTGCTTGAGAAATAAAAAAAAAGCTAAGTATAAATGCATCACAAATAGACTCAAACCTCATTTTGAAAAATTACAAGATTTATTTGCAGGAAACCATACTAGATTCATATTCTTAAATATAGTATAAACAGATTGTTTCTTCTAAATGCAGGTATTTAAATACTTCTTTAAGAAGAGCAATACAGCTGGTAAAGGGTCTGGAGCACTTCTTATTAGGAGCAGCTGAGGGAACTGTTTAGTCTAGAGAAGAGGAGATGAAGGGGAGATCTTGGCACTCTACAACTATCTGAAAAGAGCTTGTAATGAGGTAGGGATTGGTTTCTTCTCCCACAAAACTGGTGATAGGACAAGAGAAAAATGGCTTCAAGTTGTGCTAGGGGAGGTTCAGATCGGATGTTAGGAAAACTTTACAGAAAGAGTGGTGAGGTATTAGAACAGGCAGCCCAGGGAAGTGGAGGAGTAACCATCCCTGAAGGTGTTAAAAAAAGCATGTGGATGTGGCAATTCAAGACATGGTTTATTTGGTATGGTGGTGTTGGGTTGACAGTTGGACTTGATGATATTAGAGGTCTTTTTCAAACTTAATGATTCCATCATTTTATGTGATAATATGTCAAACCTGGCAGAATTTTTACTCTGCTGGGGAAGAGTTTTCTGAAAAATTTCAGCATTCATGGCTGTACCCAAATCTGTGCACTTGCCAGAGAGTGGATTTACAGCACTGTTTTACTTCAGATCGGGGTGCAGTTCTGAAATGATGCTCATGACTTTGACATACCATGTGGCGCTTCATATCATGGAACTTCATATCATACTGGAACACTTGAACTGGATTCCTTTTGGATGGAACTAAAGCACCCAAGTTCCTGGAGTGCTACCTAATTCACTCCAGCTGCTAATGGCTGTTATTTAGTACACAAGACCAGATGAAACGTGGTGTAAATTAAAGCCCTGTCATATGCTGCTAGCATTAATACAAGGTGCTCAGCACCACCTGTTTCATTCTACAGGCCACTCCTATTTGGCTGCACTGTTTGGAAATATGAAGACAAAATACTCTGGCAAGAGCTGCAAACAGTGACTATAAGGAGCATTCAGCTCTCTGTGTTACTTCCATGATAATTTTCAGGGGGTTTCAAGGAAGTTTAATGATGAAACCCATTGATGTTTAATAGCTTTTAGGTTTTTAACATTAAGTGCCTTCATCTTACACATTCAGCTACTACCACTGAAAATACACCTTAGTATTTCAGCTTAATCTTCAGAGAAATAAATACCTAAATTAGCACAGCTTGCGTAATTCTATGTATCCGTAATACTATCTGTTTATTTACATCTGCCATATATCTGCTGTGTAAATTCAGCTTTGATGCAGGTGATGTTTACCATTAAGAAAATCTTTATGGGGTTAGGTTGGCTTTTCCTCATCATTGTTTGATCTTGTTAAAATAGGTAGAATGAATGGATATATTTTTCCTATTGAACACAGAGAATCTATTCAATATTTACAGAAGTTTTTGGTTGTTTCATTTACAGAGGTAGGCTGACAGATCTACACTTCTGGATAGTGAAGGCTGTGGGAGCTGCTAGTCAATGACTGCTTTGGAAACTTTACGGGAATGGAATGTGACAAACAGAAAAACCAGTCCAAATTCTTAACATTAATAGTGTTTACACTGCTGTAATTGTGAAAACACTATATTTTGTCAAGTGTTCCATTGGGGGTTATTGTAGTTTGTATGAATATCATTGTTGTGTTATATTCTTCTGTAACAACATTCCCAGTTGAATATAAGTAATAATTTTTCACTTTCTGTCTTGGCAGTGGATGGGTTAAAATCTTATTTTGCTTTGGGATCTGGCACACAGGAAAATGCTACAATTTCAAGCTTAGAAAACTACCCCAAAGAAGGTTTTATAAATTGGCCAGGTTCAGGATAGGGGTGGATTATTAGATTCCAGTG
>NW_009952694.1:1709726-1719098 GCF_000747805.2 Chaetura pelagica
TCCTGCTGAGTGGTACATGCTTGTTTTGCAATACGGTTTTGAGTCAGAGATTCAAACAGAACGTGCAAATCCTATTCAGTCTTCTCAGCATTGTTGATCTGTTTTTTATTGATTTTTCATCTGTGCAAATCCAATGCTCTCCATATATTTTAGAAAATCTTATAGTTGAATGTTGCAGAATAGGAGTTTTAATTAGAATTACATTCAGTTCATCAAGACTTCACAGTTTTATAGGAGGATGCAGCATTTTCCTGGTTTTACAGTATTCATGCAGTCCCGTTTTCCAAGTAAAAATGTTCTCTTTCCATAAAACAAAGAGTAATAAGATACTATAGATTTTGTGTTCACCCGTTGCCAAAGACAATTACTTACCCTATGTACACTTCTTTCACATATAGGTGAAAAACATACCATTAAATGTAGAAGATTTTTTTTTCTCAAGATTTCATCGTTTCTATATCTTATGTTATTAAATAATTATAGGATTTTGGCATTTTATTTTTGAGGAAATTTTCTAATTATGTTTGTAGGCTGGAGATTGAATTTAAGGAGGGAAAAAAAAATACTTTTTCTGCCTATCAGCTTTTTCTGTTAATTTTTCTTCTAGGTCTGTTAAGTAGTATGCAGTGATATTGTAAGTGGGATTTATTTCCTCACATCAGTGCCTTGTTCATTAATCTAGAACCATGAGCTCATTCAGAGGTGGTTAGATATTCCATATTTTCATAGGGTTTGAGAGAAGGCTGACAGCTTACTTCACAGCATCAGAAACCAGATCTCATGGCATTGTCATGTCATTTTTAATACCGATAAAATAGCAGAGGCTGCGCATGAACTCAAAGCCTGTAAGTGACACAGCAGCACAATCCAAAGTAAGTCATTTCGTAAACCTGTAGTAAACTGAAGCTTAGATTGCTTTTAATAGGATTATTAGCTAATTACTACATGAAAAGCCTTTGAATTTTGTCATACAGCGGGTCATGTTATAGGAGCTCATTTTTGTCTTGGTCTTCTATTTTTTAATACTCAGTTTTTAACTACTGCTTTGTATTATTTGTGTATCAGTAATGCCTTGAGAGGTCCCTGTGAAGATCATTATCCTATAGTGCCCATTAATGCTCTTATCCATTATCCAGGCAGCTAACATGCTAATGTGTCCATCTTCCTGGTCTATACCAGAGTTTACGATTAAACTTAATTTGCGTTAAGATCCCAGTGTAATTTTAAAGAAAACTAATCATCACATATTGATCATTTTAGTCACTGCATTGGAACTTGAAGGTAATTTTTACTATTTAAAAATGATAGTGACTTTACTCACATTTTATAAAGAAATTTGCATACCCTAGTGTGAGGTTTTTTCAAAACATAGTTTTCAAGATCTAGTTTTTGCAGTATATAGTGTTCTGTATATAAACCAGTCCAACCTTTTAATTTTGTTTATTTTTGGAAATTCAATACAGAATCCCTGTTCTTTCAAAAACATTTAAATTCTTTTAATGTCATTAGCTCTTCTACCTCAACCAAATTGAGAACACTGACAGATAAATACTTGTCATTCTATTTTCTGGCAGACATAGGCATATTTTTATGATTGACTGGAATTACTGCAATCTAAAACTAGCAGTGAGAGCTGCTGTGACTGGACAGGCCAGCGCTCAGAGCTCCCTCAATTTTGTAATCTTGTCAGGTTTTTTAGATATCGAAGGAGCTACTAAAATTTTAGATCTGAATGCTACTCAATAAACTGCAGATCAGACAAAGTGTAAACCAGTAATTATTAAAATATTCAAGTATTTTTAAAGTGTCATTATCAACCATACTGTTGCAGACTGAGAAGGCAATACAGGGCTAGATCTTCAAGGAAAGTGAATCAAAAGAGCTCTATTGTATTTTGTGGCACCACGTTAATTGGTTCCTTCCATAGCCCAGGCTCTTGGGCCATTGACAAAACTGCAGCTCCTACAGATAAGTACACGATCTAAGATGCTTCCACGCTTTTTGTACTTTTGAGTGGAGAATATTAACTGCATTTTAAACAATACACTAGGGAAAATTAAGCATCTAAAATATCAGAAAGGTTTCCTTTAAAAGGAATGCAATTTAAATCTTATGGAAACTGGCTCATATTCAAATGGGTATACAATTCAAATGAGTTAGAATTTTTTGATAGTATTACATACATTTATATTAAAAGCAATGTGAAAATAACATTCGGAGAATTTCGCAATAGGGGTTGTAATTGTGCTCACTTAGGGACCTGTTCTGCCATTGATACATGTACATAGCTCCTATTAGCAGTAATGGGAATAACGCATGCTTTTTGATGGCAGAATGGATTCTTACTCTGAGCACTGCCGTGTTACCATACCTACTGTGATAATAGCTATATCGTATTGCCATGATAATAGATGCATCACTGGAGGTAAATTAAGATTCTCAGACCAGAACTATGTAAGAAGTAGGAACAACACCTGAATGGTAGTGACTGAGAGCAACGTGCCTATATAGGGCAAGAACAGGTATAATGCCTTTGGAGAACTGGGCTGAAGACTTGCAAGCTAATGGTCCTTTCTGTGCATTTTTGAAGGTAGTGGCTAAGTAGTGTATGGTAAACCCAGCTCTGGTTCACTGTGTGAAGATCACTGTGCTTCCATTCTCTGAACCATGGATGACAACGGAAGGAATAAGGAATCCTGTAACAGTCGCCATGATGGGTTTGTCTCCTGTGCTGTCATTGTTTACATGGACAGAGACTTTGTCATGTTCAACATGCTGACTTTGGCCTTTCCTGTATCTCAGTGGAGCACACCAGGCAGGGATCAGGTTGCTGCCCCGTTTTCATTCTGGAAAAAAGCCCTCTGACAACACAGAGCCTCAGGTGCATGCCCTGAGCTGCTCTCCTGGGATTCCATAGCAGTGCTACAGAGATTTTTAAAACTCCAAATACGTTTATCCTTCTGGGAAATACCACTAGTGGATGAGAGTCTTTAATTCATCCTGGCTTATTTCTCCTTAGGAATACAGGGATTGATGAAATGAAAAAAAGTTTTTAAAAAACAAAGCAGCTTTTATGCACTGAACTTACCCCAATGCTTAACATTTTCATCCAAGTCTAGACACCCCCACTGATCTTAGATAACCATATATCTAGGGATGGGATTCTGTCAGCTTTCCTGCTGTGCAGCATGTCCTTTAAGCTCATGAACTCAGATTTTATCTACTCAGATTGGTTCTTTGTTTCAGTTTTGCTTACCTGAAGCCCTCTTTACCTGAGTAAAAGGTATTGTCTGCCTTCCTGTGGACTTACAGAGAGATCCTGCAGTATTTAACCTTTTGAACCACAAGCATAATAACAATTAGATATGCAAAGGGTATATAACATGCATTAAAATGTTACTTGCAGCCAAACATTCTTCACACACTTGCTACACCCTATGTATAAAATCCTCAGTACAAGAATACCTGTGATCTGTTTCACACTTTTATATGGAGAAGTTGCCACAAAATCAGACCTTAGATTTATGTATCTGTGACTGCCACGGGTGAAACAGCATTACTAGTAAAGTCTATACTAGTGTCAGATTTGTAAAAAAAATCCTTGAGTCTTTGATTGTATGTGTTAGAAAAGGATTTCTTAGTGCCTTCTTTCTTTAGATTGTTAGCATGCTCTTATTTACCACAGCATGTGATGGAAGTTGTTTTAGAAAGATATTTGAATTTTGTATACAATCTGGAAACATATTTAAAACTGTTGCTTTCGATTTTTCTTTTAATTCCTTGATACCACTGCTAATATAAAGGACATGAATTGAAGAGAGGATCTTCTTTTCCTAGGCAGTGTGTTATTGATGAGCTGGCATTTGCCCTGTGGCTCTCCCTCAGGATTGCTTACATCTATTACTCACACACATCGATTGGTTAATTTGATAATTCTATCACCAATCAGCTTGTGTCTGACCTTTTGCCATGGCAATGATGGCAGAGTCTTCATTTTTACATCGCAGACCTGCTAGATTGACCTTTCTGAGGAGAATGTCAAGACATCCCTTGATCTTAACCTGTCACTAAATTTGTTAGAATTACACTGTCCCTTAACCTTGATCTGTTGTGTTTGTAACATTCAAGATATGCAGTTTGTGTGGAAATATTATTAAATAAATGATATCATTTGAATAATAAGTCCTTCATAATTAAAAATTAGCTTCCTGTTCAAGAAGTGTGCATTTTAGAAAGTTTTTAAGTCTACTTTCCTTCTATACATCTGAGTAGTTGTCCCTGCACAGTAGGCTAAAGCCTAACTAGTACCTTTTCTTTTAGTGGCTACTGAAATTAGAGGATCCCATCTCTTAGAGGTTGGTGAACTAAACATGGTTTGTTCAACTACTCTGTTAAGCTGTAGGGCATTCAAGGGACCTCAAGGAAAAGTTTGCAGACAAGTTGAAGACAAGCATTGACTGATTTTGCTAGCCCCTGATAAAGTTCTTTCCATCTCCAGGTGTATCTAAAAATACTTGGCGCTTAGGCAGATTTTCAAGTTTTTTGCAGGTTAAGCAAATTACACTAACTTTTCATACCTGCAGTCTTAATGCTGCACAAAGTAAAAAACTGTGCTATTCTGTCAGTATCCTGGGTATATACTTCATGAAGAAGACATAGAGACACTGGAGCAGGTTGCCTGGGGTATTTGTGGGTGGCCCTTCCCTGGCAGTGTTGAAGGCCAAGTTGGATGGGGCTTTGAGCAATCTGGTCTAGTGGGAGGTATCTCTGCCCATTCAGGAGGGATTGGAACTGAATGCTCTTTAAGGTCCCTTCCAACTCAAACCATTCCATGATTCTGTGTTTAATATGAGTCTTTTAGAAAATCTAGATGTTGAGTAGCCCAGCTTCCAAGTGCACTTTTGACTTCAGAGTATAATCTTCACTGAGCTTGTGAAAAAAAAATGGTTTTTTTCTTACTTTAAATGTGCACAGTGAGAGAGAGTACAGACAGTAACAACTTTGAAATTTTGAGTGATAAGATTGTATATAGCTAGATAAGAAAGAAGCATAGGTGAAGCAAGAGAAGAGTCTCTGTCGCACTGAACACTAACTATAGTTGAGGTGATAGTGAAAAACTACTGCCCTGCTGGTTGAAAAATGAGGTTTAATGCTCAAAGCCACAGGCTGAAACCATTATTCACAACTGGTGCTCACTTTTTGATCCCAAAGAGTAATAGATTTTGCTATAAACTGTTGACTGTAGTTCATATAATTCTTATTTTATACCCATAAGAAAATTGACAGAGAAAAAAAATTTTCTTCTTGTTGCCTCCCATAAACCTATGTGCTCCCCTGCTGTAAGAGCAGGTTCCTGACTACCTCCCTTCTGCCTTGGTTCCCTCCATCCCTCCTGCCCCCAGCACAGTAGTCAGGACTTTCATTGTTTCCTCATCTCCTCTCTAAAACAGGATTTCATCAATCATGGTGGTAGTAGTCTGCGCTTGTAATCAGGGCCGAGATCCATCAAGTGTCGTGGCAGCAGCAGTTCCTTTCAAGCTCCGCAGAAGCTCAGGTTTCTGGGCCTTTTCTGAGGTTCAGTGCTCTCGAAGCAATGGCTCAGTGACTGAAAATATCTTCAGCTCTTTCTTACAGGGGATTTGCAATTCCCATTGAAACATGGTCACAGCAGCCATTGTATGAGAAATCATTCAGGCTCCATACAGTGCCATGATGTCTTATTGATCCATGAGAGCTATTGAAAAAAAAATGTAAGGAAGGAGGGAAAGAGGAGAAATAGTCAGCGACATACGTGCATATGAAAAGAGCAAGGAAGGAAGGTGGAAACATGAGGATTTTATAGCAGTCAGTACCTTCCTGTGCTGGCAAGCTTTATTCAGAAGTGGAAATGAAATGCTGGTGGCTACAATGAACCCTGTATATGGGCACACGCACAAGCTGCAGAATGTTTTAAGAGGTCTGAGGCTGCTTCTTGTACCACTGTTTTAAAGGTTGCTTAAAAAACAGGTGACCTTGTATAACCAAATCAAAATTACATAAAATGAACAAACTCTTAGATTTTTTTGATTTATTTTTTTTTCCCTTTGCTTCCCTTTCAAACTACAAGGACATTTCCTTAGAAAGTGCTGGAGGAAAGCCCACTGATAACTCAAAAGGTAAAATAACATATGAGTTATTAAAAGGTCTTTTCACAGAAGTGGGATTAATTTCCATATCCCTCAGGAATCCCTGCAAATGCTGTTATCACACAAACGGCGTTTTGGTGGATGGGTTAAAAATGAGTTAATAAAATTAAATTTTAAAATGCTTGGGCTATAGTTCAGGAGAGCTAGCCAACACACTTTAAAAGAATAAAGTCTGCAATGAAGTCAAACCAAAATCTGCAGTCTGTTTTTCATCTGAAGATACTATTTATGACATTTTCATACTGAACATCAATAGCTGAGCATGCATCAAAATAGATCCTGATTGGTCTCGACTTCCAGTAATGGTCTGCACCTCAATTGTTCCCATTTAAATAGCCAAGGAAAAAGTGAAGGAGAAAATTACATTTTCTGCAGAAAAAAAAAAATCCTACCATTGTGAGTGATTAATTCATTGTTAATTACAGAAGAGGGGTGTGAAAGGTTTCTATGATCTTAACTATATTTTGTCAATGACAGTATAGGACTTGGTTTAAATCCTTTTGTGTGCATGTTTCACATAATATTTGGACTGTTTATTCTTGACTATGCATATTACAGCAGGTTGAATATGCTGTGCTAATATAAAATGATATTTTTTCTTCACGCATTTTTATTCTATTTATTAATCTTAATTCTAAAAGCAAGAATTACCTCCAGCTCCTTGAAAAGGAGATAACTCGTACATCTTTCTGAAGCATTGGAACCTTTAAGGACTCCATTAGGCTGTCTGTTATTTCTTGGGACACGACTCTACTATAATAACAGAACAGTTTACTCAAAATTGTAGGACTGTGGTGCACAAACTGATATTTTCAAATGTTGTGTCGGTTGGGATGTGGGAGAGCATCAACCCAGGTGTTCTCTGTGATTTGTTTTTCCCCAGTGGCCCTGGTAAATAAATACTGGTGCAACAGCAAACAGAGAAAGATGTAGAGATTGCTATCTTTCATGAGGATTAAAATGACAGTGGGTTGAAGAGAAGGCAAATAAAGCTTGAGGATTTGGTGTCTGTTCTTTTGCAGCTGATGAGGCACACAAACTTCTTTAATATTTTCAGTCCTTTGACTGTATAAAGTGTCTGTGGACCCTCCCATTTTCTCCTGTCATTGTGTTGCAGTTCTATTTCTTGTCAAGAAAAACCAGACATTCCTGTCTGTTTTTGTTGCATTCCAGACAGTAACCGGGCCTTTTCAGCTTTCCCCTTCATCTGAGTTTCTATTTCAGTTTATATCATAGCAGACTACTTTCCCCAGGCTGGTGGTGTGCTTGAATCATATTAAATGTTGTTTCTTTGCAATTTTACAAGCCTGCCATTGTCCAGTTCAGTTTTGCAGACTCCTATCTTATCAATGACCTTCTGTGTCCAGCGAACACCAATAATGCCTCTTCTTTTAGACCTTCTGGTCTTGTTGCCCGTCCTGTTTTGCCTTATTATACTGATAAAACCTTTACCTCATTACAAACTCTGACACTAGAAGTAGAAAACAGTAATACATGCACCTGACAAAATGCTACAGTATATAATTAAGTTGCATCCCATCTGTTCATATTGTTTACACCTGCAGACTTTCCCCTGTTTTCACTGCCCAAGCTGAACATTATATTCTCAGATGGATGACAAATAAATATTACTAAAGGCTGTGCTGGTTGTCACAGGAGCATCATTCTTACCACTACTTCTGTTGGATCTTAGTACAGACAAAGCAGCAGCAAGAAGAAATTATGATTTCAGGATAGTTTCTAATTAGGACTTCCAGTACTAGCACTTGTTACTCCTGACATATTCTAGCAGTCCCTGGGTACCACCCAACTGCTATTAAACCTGAGAACTCCCATCTATACTCTGTTGTTTTGTACCAAAATTTCCTACCAGTTCCCTTAGTTGCCCTCTCCTTTTCTCCAGCTCTGTCCATCTATGAACAACCTTCATATACCCCATCTTCCACATTATCAGGGTCATTATCTTTCTCATATCCTTTTGACCCATTTCCCTTAGAGAGCAATTGCCAACTAGGCAGAAATACAAAACTGTATCCTGTTTTTTTATAACTTTATCCCAATCCTGCCACTGAGTCAAAGAGTTTATGGTCATATACAAATTATTTGCGATTATATACATTTTTTAATATTCAGGTTATCATCAAATATCATATTATCTCAGTGAAAATGTAGATGTTTCTCACACTGCAATCACAGTATCTGGGAACCTTCCTGTGCGGCCCCAGGTTCTTTCCACTTTCTCCATATTGGGTGGCTCTATTGTTTGCCCTGGTAGAGTTGAAGCCACTGGCAACAGCACAGAATTCACATTAGCCTGAAGACAGACAAGCTCTCAGACCTGTCATTCTCACTAATACAAGTGAAGTCAAAGTGCCTTCTGCTATAGGACCAGCATCACACTTCAGTTTCAGCAGACTCATTCTTTCTGTTTCTACTGTAGTATTGCTCTAAGGGACTCTGTTAAGTCACTTGTCTTTTCTCGGATGTCCTATAAAGCTTCTCTTGTTCTGAATGAGAGGACAGTATGTCAACCAAATGAGCCAAAAGGAGAGAAGAAAAATTAACATCTCTAAAATGTCAAAAATAGTTACATTTGAGGGCAGTGGAAACTTTAAAAACCATCTTCGAGTTGCATTAGAAGCAACCACTGTTTATTAAATATTAGGAAAAAATATTTCGTTACCCTAAGCATCCTGGCCATTTTTCCATATACCTTTTTCCTTTTTGACTAAATAAAAGAGAATGTTTATTCCTATAGGGCAGAAAAATGAGGCTGAACTGATTTTCTATTTCAGCACTTGGTTTATCATAGAAAATTTTACTGAAGTTTCCATTAAGCCTTCTGACCTAAAATACAAACAGTATTGTTGTTGGTTCTGCTGTAAAAGGGAGATTTTTATGCTGATCTTTGCCATCTGTTTTAAACTACATGGCAACACCAGGCAAGAAAATCCTGCCAAACTATCTTAACATTTGCAATAAGCTTGCTTCATTAAATAACCTAGTTGGCCTTATTTGCTAAATAAAAGAAGTTAAATTTTTATGGTCATGAGATATCTAGATGAGTCCTGTCCTGATATGTCTGGTTGGAAGAAAATACTGAAAGGCTAAGGTCTGAACTTCTTTGCTTGATTGCTAAGAGTCAGATAGTGACCAAGCACCTGCTTCCTGGTTACAAGAGAGGGAA
>NW_009952694.1:1719285-1747324 GCF_000747805.2 Chaetura pelagica
GGGAAAGAGATGGAAAGGAGATTGAATGGGACTTTGTAAAGCCTGGTAAGGCTGAAGAATGTTTAATTTTGGAGTACAATGAATAAAATGAATATGATACAATGACTAAAAATATTAAATCCCAGAATTTACACACAAACTTTTTGGTTCTTCTTAAAAGTGCAGATAATTTTGAAGTAGGCTTACTGTTCCAAAGAGATCAGGACAATAGCAAGCCTATTGAATGGGCATTTTGTTTATTACCTAATTCTGCTACTCTCAGAGGAACTCTCTGAATTGTGATAGAGTACTCAAACATATCAGTATTTTAGGAGAAAAGGACACCAGCCTACCTACAATACAACTTTCATAGCACTCCTGAAGCCCAAATAAAATATGAAGATATATAAAAGTCTAGAAAAATTAAAAAATACCCCAAGCTTTCCTTGGAAGAGGCTCTGTTTATTGATTTGACTACTGTTGTGTTAAAATTTGAAATTAAAAAATCTTCCTATTCTAGGCATGGAATGCTAATGAAGTCAGCAAAAAAGCTGTTACTGAGGCCATTGAATCGGGATTTCAATTCAGATGTTAACTTGAACTTTAGAGAATATACATCTCAACCCATCTTTTCCATCCCCTACTCCCAGCATGTCTGTTGGTCTTTTTTCTTATTCTAACAGGCCAGAGCTAGGACAGCTTGGACTTGGGACTAACTTCAGAATGAAATTTCTTGTGTTTAGTAGGTGAGTAGATAACCTCTTCCTTCTAGTAGTCAAGGTTGAGAAGGCAGGGCTTGTGTTTCTGCAGGCTTCACTTCTTGTGGGTTTGGATATTTTTTGGTGGCTTGGTTTTTTTGTCATTTTAATTAAATAAATGCATTAGTATCCTTTCAAAACTAAAAAGAGGATTTTCTTTTTAAAAAGCTCTGCATCCTTTTAAATTCCATATATTCTGTATTTCAAGCTGATGTTCAGTAATTGCTGTGAGTGTTGCGACTGTCTCTTCATTTTGAGAGTGGGATCAGATTGGAATGTGATTCATTCAATATGAAGGATTTTATGATGTTGCTGAAATCACCAGAGTATATAAGAAGTGGAGTAGAACGTAACTGTTGAACCTCTCAGCTTTTCCAAAGTATTTTTTTAAACTGAGGCCAGAGATTTTGTATGACACTTCTGGCTACAGAAGATCTAAGGATATTCAAAGAGATGTGATGGATAAAGTAGTTGTTTACCTGGAGTAGCATTAGGCATATGAATAAAAATATTTATTTATACTTATTCATAGAGACAAAGGTATCTCTTGTTTGTTCATATCTGTGTATAGAAATGAAAATACTCTTAACTTCAGAATTCTTCATGTTCTGAATCTTTTGTGAATCCAGGCCTTCAGATTCACTATTCTGCTTTCCACATAATGTAATTATTGGTTATTTCAGTCTACTGCTTTATTCAAGGAAACCCCCAGGAACCAAATTATTTGTGTTGTAAGTAACATACTGTGTGCTCACTAGTTTGATCACTTTTGCTTCTTTCAACAGGTTTGATTGGATTCAGTCTCTGACCATTAAAAAACTGCCATATAATCAATAGAGAAGCTGAAATACTGAATGAGATTGATGAGAAATGTTCCTTGATAATAAAATACTGGTAACATTCTCTTTTAGGCTCTTTATATGCAACTGTGCACTATGAAACCTATAATATGTCTCCTGTTGGCCATATAGGAAACCTATTTGTAGAGGCAATCCTCAGTAATTACCAATCTTGTATAATTTACCTGCCATAATGAACAGGAAATGAAAATTGTGGATTGAGTTCTACATGCCAGTTCTTCTTCCTGCTCAGTAGAGGTTGCCCAAGTTGAAAATGTGAAAATGCTGTCTTTACAATTAAGTTTATAAAAGTGGCTAAATTAGACAGTTTACATTATAGAATGTCAAATATTTTTCTCTCTACAATGGTGAACCTATAGAGAGTTCATACAGACCCTGTTGATCATATGCTTTTTCAAATATATACTGAGAAGATTCTATTATAAATAACTTCTTAAAGTTTAGTAATAAACCTTTATGCAAGCTAGATTAGCTTTGTTCAGCAGAACGATCTGTGGTACTGGCAAATACTTGAGAAAGAGTTGATGCTTTTGGCTTCTGATTTATAATACATGGGTGAGTGCACTGTTAATGGACTACTAATCTTCTGTAGGCTCTGTTTTACTTGAGTGAACTGTATGAGTCCTGTAGGCAGACATCAACGAATTCTTGGTATTATTTTGTCAAAACAGAAATTGATACCCATGACCTTGGTCTTGCTTTTTCCTTGATGATTACATAGCATTCTGTGACTCTGCACTGTGCTTAGCAAACTGTTTCTCCACAGTGTTTTATTTATCAAAATCTTAATGTGGGGTGGAATTTTTACCTCTAACATTGTATTATTTAACCTTGCTCAGAGGGTACTGAAATCACACAGCAAAGAAAGAGCTGGCAACAGTCATTGGCTTCTCTTAGCTGACTGAGCCCTGAAAAAGCAGGACAATAAGTAGAAACAGGAAACTAGTTATGGAAAGCTTTAAAATATGGAAGTGGTTTGGATATAGTCAGCTAATATAAAATTGCCCTAATATGCTGTTTCTAAAGTGATGGTGAATTTTACTACCATATCTTCTACCAGTTGTCAACATACAGAAGGCCTATTCTGGATCTTCAGTTGCCCTAATGTGAAAATCTATTTTTCTGTACTGATAGGACAAAATGTGTTTGTAAGAAGGGAAGAAAAAAATCTAGGAAAAAAGTGCATGTCTGGAATTGATTGAATGCATGCTTCAGGGAACAGTCTGGATAAATTGTTTAAGAATGGTTCATTCTAATAAAATAGTAATGATAAGAGACTGACTTCAAATCTGAATAGGTCACAAGTAAAATTAGTTTGGTGGTCTTAGCTAATCCCTTTGGATATTTATCCGCATTACAGTCTCCCTGTACAATTTGATTCAACTCAGAATTACTGTTTGACTCCAGTCGGTAGAGTCTTAGGAGTGAAATTGCAGGTTGTTTCATCTCAGAGCTGAGATGAAGAGGCTGACTGAATGTGAGAATGTTCACACAATACATTTCTCCCTATGTTGTTTCCATATCAAGACAGTGTTACAAAATAATAATTTTCAAGTGTCCTAAATGCCCCTTCATATAAAATAAATAATTTTTCCAAGATTTGGGGTAATTTAAGTAGCCTTACTTCTGAATAGCCATTGTGCAAGTTAGATCTGCTTGGGGGGTAGGATGCTATGTGCACTATACTCTTCTGAAGTCTCTCTTTAGTTTGTTTCTTCTAACATGAAGCCGTTTTCTTTGGCCAAATGTACCAGCCTTTTCCCTTGCTATTTGTCTGTGGTCTGTTCCTCTGCACATCCCTAATGTCATTTTGATCACATTACTCATTGGAAGCTGTGAACTGAAATACCATGTTAACATGTACATATTTTTTCATAATCTACATCAGCATAATCTTAATCAGCAATCATACACAAAAGTTTAACTAGCTTTAAAATTCAGGTGATGCAGATAATTCAAAACCTAAGACCTACAGAGTTGTGTATGGTAAATAAAAATCCATCATGGATAGATCTTATTCTTGGAACATGAGCCACTGTTGCCATGGGGCAGAGGTGCAGTGTTAGGCCCCTGTAACAACCCTGACCACACAGCCCAAAACAGGCGGCAGTGACAGAGAGGTGAGCAGTGATGACAGGCATCACTTCAGTGCCAGCCTGTGTGCTGCTGCTGCTTCTCTCCATCTTCCTGGCCAGGCTGGCAAACAGGTAGAGGCCACACTTGGCAGCCTCCTGTGCTTCTTTGACTGCGTCTCATCTTACAACTGAAGAGACATAGCAAATGCATGTGACAATGTATTTCTAAGCTTTTTAAGCTCTGATGAAATTGATTTCTAACAGAAGGCACAAATGCCTTTTGGAGAACAGAAGTCGATTTAGTGTTTTGTCTTATTTTGTATAATCTAAACAAGAGGTTGAGCTTTTATTTTTCTTTTTTTTTTTTATTCTATAAGTTTCTGCTGAGAAAGTAAAGCCATTATTTTTTTTCTGTGATTTGTCTGTGGAAAAATGTAAAAAGTAAAAATATTATTTCATAACATATTGGGAAAGTGTTGTTTACTTCTATGTCATTTATGAAACAAAAAAAGTACATTTTTAGGTGAAGAATACACAAATTAAAAACAAAAACAAACCACAACTGATAAATTTCTGTTAGTTTTCTTTTCCCAACTTATCCCTCAAAAATATTGCAAGGATAATTGTGTAATAGTTGCAGAGTAAGTAAATGGCAGGTATTAATGCAAGCAATAACTGAAAGAAAAACAAGAAAAAAGGATGTTATCATACAGGATGCTTGCTGTGTCATGATCTGCTATGCTGTGGTCTGTCTGTTAGTAAGTAAATCCTGAATGCAGGCAGGTAATTGTTTGTTCTTGAAAATAATACATGAAATGATAATTGGATACCAGTGTGGTAAAGTTTCCCTTCATTCATTTAACCGCTGGTGGCAGCAGTTGTTTGGGGATGGTTTTTGAACTTTGCTTCTGGTTTTGTTGAGATGGCTGATTTTGTTACCCTGGATGTCAATATTTAGTCATTCCTGGTTTATGATGCATGTGGATTTTCTGGTTTAAATTTCATTACACGTCTTAGGTCCTAGTTGTTCAGTGCCATTATTTATTTGTTTCTGGTGAGTTCAGACAGTGGTTTTCAAGGTGCTTTTCCATTCTTGAGAGATCTGTGGGGCACTTAACCTACCATAGAGCTAAGGGGTCTGAGGGCTCTTCAACAAACAAAGAATTTTCAGATACTTTCCTTCAGGATGTGTCAAGGGCAATGCAGACAAAAGACTGATATCTCCTTTAACAGCTTGATAAGTATCTCAGGATATTTTGTAAGAATCAGTACTGTTTCTACAGTGTACTGTATTCTGTAATATGGCTCAATATGTGTACTATATGTGACAATGGTGAAGACTTATCTTTGCCCTGAGGGCTAAGTGCTGTAACACTTCTCAAGTGATAGGCTTGATAGGAGTGATGATTCAGAGGCAATGATCTGCTAAAAACTCACATTAAATATGTGAGAGAATTAAAAATATGGGTCTGTGTTTATCTTGATTTTTATTTTACAAGTTTCAAAGCTCTATTTCTTTCCAGCATCAAAATCCCTTGTAAGGTAAACTAAATCATTCTTGTATTGACCATTTTTTCATGTTGTTCTATTGAGGCATCTTCCCAACTGAGTTCCTTATTGAATTGTATTTCTATGAGAGTATTGTAGGTTAGCAGCACAGTTTTATGGTACACAAAAGAAGTGCCTTCTGAATTGCCAATGCCTTGCATATTGTTCCCTGTAGAAGCAGCGGGTCTGAAATGCTGAATAAATCAAAACAGAAACAGTTGGCTCTTGACTTGCTGCTGATATTTTCCCTAAAATAGTCTGTCCTGCCTAACTTTTGTAGTGGATTAATTTCTAGTAAACACATCATTTCCAAAAACCTTAGATATTTTCAGCTACTTAACAAAGAAAGCTTTATATCGTAGATGGAAACAAATATAATTTTGTTCTAAACCTGTGCACACACAAATATTGCTGCCTGTGCGATCAAACTCTGTTTCCAAAATCAAGCATCCAGTGTCACATGATAAATGTGATAAAGTGGTAACATTCAATAGTTTCTAAAGGACGTTTCCAACAGAAACAAGTGTGGTGTGCTGTTAGTGGTTGTTCAGCTGTTGTTAAATATTGTTAAAAATCTGTTAGCCCTAGGATCAGTTTCCAGTAGTTTTTTATTAGTTTTTCTTGCAGAATCCCTTCTTTGAAGTAATGCAGATCAGCTCTTAGTCTGTTCTGCTGCAGCCAAATAGGAGCATCCCCATTAGTACAATGTTATTTCTGAATGACTGTAGCCCAGTGTCAAGGTACTTGACTTACAATCGAGCACATGTATATAACTGAATTTTATTACTCTGAAATAGGTTGGGATGCCAAGGTGTTAGCTATTTATGCAAGTATAATAAGGGGTGCATCATGGGCATCTTCTTTTGTACTACATCTCCACATACTGTTTTTAAATCAAGAAGTGTGACATGATGGCTACTTAATGATGCAAACTGGTAACTGGTTTGAGTTGTCTAAGATTGCCCATGCTAGTTCAATGACAGTGTCATAAGAGCATAACAGGCCCTATCCTGCTGCTCACAAATGAGGTGGGGATCAGGCCTTTAAATTAATTTTCCTTATGACCTACTGTGCTGGAGTATTTGCAGGTACATTTCTTGGGCTGAAGTAACAGTTTCCTTAGGATGCCGTTAGATCTAGTATTTAAGAATTATTTTTACTTCTTGATTTAGAATTTAGGAAGCATAGTTGGCTATTTTACAGTAAGACAGCCTTTGAAAGTGGGGACGTAAGGAGTCTTAAGACAAGTGAATTGGCAGAACTCAGAACATTATGGACCAAATGGAGATTAGGTGAGGAGATAACAGAAAAGATAAATACACAAGAAAAAAAAAATAATGTGAATTTTTGTTTAATGAAGTTTTGTATGTTTCTGTGTACCTGCCTACACACTCACATTCACCTATGCAGATCACAGCACTAATGCACCCTCTCCCTCCTTTACCTGAGGCTAGACCTATGAAATATAGAATTTATTTCCTCACTCATGACCTTTCATAACTATCAGCTATAAATTACTTTCTTTCACTTATGCCCAAGCTACATTAGAAGGTGCTGTAGGTCTCCAGCAAGAATTATTGTAGATAAACCTGCACTGTCTCTAAGTAATTTATTCACAATAAAGGAAAATAAAAGATCTGTACAGACTTTTTTTATGTTATAACCTGGTTCTTCTTTTCAAACAACCTTTAACTTGTACAGGTTTTGCTGCATTTCTTCTCAAATTAAAAGCATGCTTTTTTTTTTTTTTTTTTTTTTTTTTTTTTAATTCTTTCTAAGTAAGGAGCTGATAACAGTATAGTATTATGACAGTAGTCCTTAGAATAGTCTTGTCAGTACATACACTCACTTTTCCCAAGCTGCAACTGTAAAATAATGAAGGAAACCATTGGTGAATTAAACAGCTTGTTAGTCATGGAGGATTGCTGGATTGAATTCTCCAGAGATTTAAAGTACGGGGTAGTGGCAATGAGATCAAGAAAAATCAAGTCACTGGATTCTGAATATATATTAAAGCATTCTGTAAAAGCAGTGTAGGAAACAGCTTCATTTTAGTGCTTTGGTAATTTAGTAACTTTCATGTAAGGAGCTGATAACAGTATAGTATTATGACAGTAGTCCTTAGAATAGTCTTGTCAGTACATACACTCACTTTTCCCAAGCTGCAACTGTAAAATAATGAAGGAAACCATTGGTGAATTAAACAGCTTGTTAGTCATGGAGGATTGCTGGATTGAATTCTCCAGAGATTTAAAGTACGGGGTAGTGGCAATGAGATCAAGAAAAATCAAGTCACTGGATTCTGAATATATATTAAAGCATTCTGTAAAAGCAGTGTAGGAAACAGCTTCATTTTAGTGCTTTGGTAATTTAGTAACTTTCATGTGTGGGATCCTGGTCAGAATTTAGTTTAAATGAATTAAGCAAATTGTTCTGAACAGTTAGTTATGATGGATACTGTATCGCACCAAAGGCAAGTAAGACACTGAGATAGTCCTGTGCTACTCAGGGCAGTTTCTTCTTATGACCTATATCCTATACCTTCCTGCTACAAAACAAAGATAACATAATGAGCATTTGAATTCTGGCTCTAAACCATACTTTCATGGTCCTTGAATCAAAGGGAGTGGAGAGAGTAAAGGCTAGGCTAATTTTTTAGTTCAAGGAGTAGTGCAGAATCACCTTCATACAGAGTTTTTATGAGGTTTTTAAAGTAACTTTACATGTCCTCCATCTTACCCATACCTTATCTGTCCACACCTCTTCAAGTTTTGACTTTCTGCTTTCTCATAACACCTCTGTTTGAAGATGAAACTCTTGCTGAACTCCTCCAGTCATTGGGAACTTCACCCTCCTACCTGGCTCAGCTTTCTCTGTCAGAACTTGTTTAATAGAGGTATTCTTCTTACCTCTCTGTGAGTTTTTCTTAACACACACTTAGGGAGTATTATGTATTAAGGGTGTTGCATATAAATAATTGTGTATTCAGAATTTTCGTAATGTGATAGTTAGTAACTGAAGAAAAATATTCATCTTTACTAGAAGTGGTGTCTGCTCAAATATGTTCAAAAAGTAGTCATGTTGTGTATATTGTGTAAAACACCTTGAAAGTATTCAGAAAATGCTTGGACTAACATACTGAGGCAGAATCTTCCTTATAAGAAAACCACACAGAATTTTTGTATTAACCATTTTTTAACTTACAAGAATGAAAATAAAAATGTGATAAAATGAAACATCATCTTTTAATATGAGAAGAGACAGGTTTATGTGTCTGTAAGTGGGATAATTGTGACAGGTAAAATAACCACATAGTCAATGTTCACTCAAAAGTCTCATGTCTGATCAGGGAACCAAAATATTCTCCTACTCCAATACAGGGCAGTAGGAAATATCAAGACTGATGTTCCTGGAGACATCTGATAGTATCTGAACTGAAAGCCAGTTAGCCCAACTTGGGAAATTATGCCAGAATTTATGAACATTTTATTCCTTGTGCTTGTATTTGTCTGTCTCTGTATTCAAAGAACCACAAAGATCATCAAAGGGCTTGAGCACCTCTGCTGTGAAGACAGGCTGAGAGAGTTGGGTGGGTTTAGGTTAGACATCAGGAAGAAATTCTTCACCATGAGGGTAGTATGGTACTGGAATAGGTTGCCCAGGGATGTTGTGGAAGTCCCTTCCCTGGAAGTGTTTAAGGCCAGGTTGGATGAGGCTTTGTGCAGTCTGGTCTAGTGGGAGGTGTCCCTGCTCATAGCAGGGAGGTTGGAACCTGATGATCTTTAAGGTCCTTTCCAACCTTAACCATTCTACAATTCTATGATTCTATAGTTGAATCAACAGTGCTGCCACCTCAGAGTACAAGTGACATATCTGGAGTGTATCTATCTATCTTTAAAGGCAGATTTTCAAGTCCTAGCAAACTAAGGATCCACGTACAATAAATAGAGTTCTTTCCACTGGTGCAGACTGCCCGTATTTTACAATATCAAGTTAATGTGTTAAGAACATAAGTACAGTTTGAATGATCCAGCTCACCTCTACCTTGTTTAACCTTTCTACAAGAGCTAAAATTGATTGCATGAGGAAGTGATGAGTCCTGGGTCTTTAGTTGTCTTGGAAGAGTCTAGCTGCAGACCACATTAAGACTTTCTGGTATGATGGGGAGGCTGCAATGTCATCCACAGATAGGCTGTAAATTTTCTCTTTGCATATATGTAGATGGGGAAGTTTTTTTCTTTCTTTTGTAGCATCTCTGTAATTCTTCTGGCCAAAACTTTTCACTCTGGCTCTGGGAGAACAGGATGTCACTGATTCTTTTGCATTACTTGCAGATTGAAAAGTGTGTCTGAAATATCACTCTCTTCAGAGAAACTTGATCCAATACAGTGAGTTTTCTCACAACCTAATTTTGATTGCAATGTTAAAGCAATCCAGTGTCTCCATTAAAATTTTAAAGCAATTCTAATGTTGGCACTGGTAATAAAATGAAAGAAAAAAATGGAATCTCAGAGATTTCACTCTTCCATCTGAATCTTTAGGAAACTGATCTTTTTCCAGCTTGTCTTTCTTTGTTCAGAGGGATGCCCCTGCAGAGTCTGTCTTTAGGTGATTGTTAAATATCACTGTAACATGGAAAAAGAAGACCCACACAGAGCATGTGGGGTGGAATCCAGAAATATCAGCTTCCTCCATCTGAAAGAAATTATATTGCCTGCCACTCTATGATACCATTAAGACTAATTCGCCACATAAAACAGAGCAATAATTAATTATGCAGATGTGCAAGTTTATTCTATACAGAAGAGGGCAGTAGAACTGGTAGCTGAAATTGAAATGAACATCATTTGTGCATTAAGCAAAAATGATCCTTGTAATAATAGGATTGAAACACTACATTTACATAGATGAGAATCTGAACAAATCCTCAGGATCTGAACAACTTCAGACTTAAACATAACTTAGATCCTGCAGAAGCTTTTCTGCTGCTGAGGCTGCAGAAAAGTTGGAGATGACCATAAGGCAGAACTGCAATATCTGCAGGCAGTGTTTGGATCCCTCTTTGTTACAGCACTACCCATTGTAGATGGTATAATTAAGACATATAGAAATGACTTACTGAATTGTGACAGCTTCTTGTGTATTTAGGAAATAGATGAGCTATCTGGAGTTGACAAATGAAGAGATCATTTAATTCTTTTGGTATCACTTCACCCTACTTGCAGAAGGTTCATCAGGAACTTTGTTAAGAGTATGTTGAAAGATATGGTGCTTCAAGTGATTTCAAAAGACTAGACTCAGCTGTAAGTCTCTTTTGGAACAAATATGCTGCCTTTTCTCGTTTAGAATCTGGGCACAGGCTGTGAATGTGCAGGGATGTATTAATTGGTTTTTGTGGATTTGCATCTGTGAGCTGAAAAGTGTTCAGTTTTGTAAGGCGGCATCTGCATACAGACTTCTTTTGAGCATAAGACATTGTGGGGGTTTTTTATGTTCTTTTAGAGTGGATTTTTAAAAATTACTTGCCAATTATTCCTATAATTCTGAATTAATGTTCCTTTAAGTGTTAGAAACTGAAATGGAAACAAAAATTAGTACATCCTCTTTGAATTTTTTAGGAGGGAAGTTTCTACAACAAGAATATGTACAGTAAAATTACTTCTAAATGGCACATCAGTTTGTTGTAAGCAGGGGCCTGATCTTTCTAGTTGCCATATGCCACTGAGAGTTGCCTCTTGCCATGACCTGTCGTTCACATTCAGATTCAATCAGTCATTGCTGCTTGTGGAAGCCAGAATTGGAGGAGGAGCTTGATAACTGCTTAATTTCAAGTGGGGAAAATAAGAGGTTTTTCTTGAAATTGTAAAAAATAAAATCCCATTTCTTTTAACAGTAAAGGTACCTTTTTTGTCAAGGACAATAAATTCCTGTTCGTTTTCTGGTTTTCTTTTTGTAGAGGTGTTTCCCTATTCTGTCACTAGAAAGCCAGAAGCAGCATCCGATAACAGTGAATAATTTCCTCTTCTTGCCAACCAAGCAATAAAAATATGTCCAGGCTTTCAAGGAAAAAAACAAACCAAAACAAAAAAAGGAACAACAAAAAACAACACCCAAAACAAAACAAAAACCACAAACAAAACAACAACCCAAACAACTGAAAATTTAAAATCTCCGAATTCTTGTATTTTTCATTTTAATAGAGAGAACACTTAAAGAGTTTTTGAGGCATGGGTCGTACTGATCGAGCATTCTGCTGTTCAAATTCCGCAAACTGTCTGATATAGTTCATAGGGAGGGAAAAATCAAGCACAAGCAGATGAAGGTGTTTTGTGCTTGAAGAATAGAAGGGTGAAGTGCTGAAGAAAAAGTGATAATTTGAAAATTGCTTCCACACCTAAAATGTTTGGATGTGGATGAAGTAAGTCCTGACAGCAAACTGGGACTGTTTTTCTAGTGTACAAGTTGGACTGGAAGCTTCAATATTTAATACTGCATCTCTATAAATGATGGTTGGATTTGACGAAGTAGTGCTGAACAAGTAACGTATCTTACTGGAGTAATGAAGGAGGAGTGGGGAAAGTGGATTCAGTTCATTCATGGAAGTATCAGAAGAGAATCAGAAGCTACCCATTGGCCAGTATTTGAGGAAGAGGTTTTATAAGCCTTGCCTTATAATCTTGGTACTGGTTTTAGTGACAATTATATTTTGTCATGCAATAAGTATCTCTTTCTGAGGTAGAAGCTGCTTTTACTATGTTTTATAAATTATTAAAATTGCAAGCTTTATTGTAACAGAAAGGTTGCTGTGGTGCTACCAGGTTTATATGCCACTGTGCACTTCTTTGGAGGTTTAACTCCTTTGGCCTTAAGTTTTATATTAGGTGCACACCAGGTGCAAGCAGCCTTTTGATGCACACCTTATCACAGTATGCTGCTACAATTTAAACTAGCTAAGAGGCTTGCCAACTAGTCTGCATAGGCTGATATTAAGTCTTCCATTAAGTGGAACAGACTGGGTTACTGATTTTGGAATTGATGATGGATGAAGAAGCCATACAGAGATGACATTGCTCTAAATTTGTAATAGTGAGATTAGGGAGTTTTTCTCTAATGTTATAGTAATGGGCATTTCTCAAAGACAGAAGGAAGAAAGATTAGATTTGGTGCCTATGCATTGAGGGAGGTGGAAAGGAAGAAATAACCACAGCTGAAGTTCAAATTAAGGTTTCAGAAGGTGCTAAAAATGTCGGAATGAAAATTGAAAGCTTCTTCACCTCATATTCATCATCAACGACAGAAGGATGGTTTTATAATTGAGAGTGTCAACTCTGCAGTTCCTGTCACTTTATCTGTCTGCAATACGCCATACACATTTATAGTGATGTCTAAGCAATAATAATAATTTTGTGCTTGAGGCAAAAGGTATAGATTTAGACAATCTTTTCATACCTGTCTTTGACACAGATTTCCTGTGTGGCCTGTGAACAAGTCAAGTTTCTGCACCTCACTATCCTTTGCTGCAAAATGGGAATAATACTGTTTCTTTCTCTGGGTTGTTAAAAGACTTTATCAGTATTTGCAGCTTGTTGTGAGAGTCTGAGCTAAGGATATCCCATCTGCAGAATGTTGCATTGACTCCCGAAGCTTCTCAGGGAAAGACTTCCACTTCTAAAACTGCAGTCAGGTGCTGACATTTATTGAGGATCTGTGGTTAATCACCAAAGCCCCAATTTTACTCATATGAAAGTTACGACTGAAAGTTCAAAAAGTAGGTGTTGTATAACAGATTATGAGGATGCAGATGACATCTGTCCCACTCATCAAACAGGCCTTGGAACAGATGTCTCAAATTTCTTCAAATCCAGAACATGCTGTCCATTTTTCAGTAATAAAAAGAATTTTTCCTTTTTGTCACTGAGAACCATAGTAGTATCTTTAATGCTTTAAATATGCAAATTCTTAAAGCATCATTTCGCTCTTTAGTGAGTTTAGATATTACAAAACGGTTTAATTATGAAAACAGACAGACCTAGTCCTGGGACCTGTGCAGCTAGAAATAAATGTGCAATCAAAACTGCAATTACCTGCAGAATTTAGTGTAAACAGATCAGCAATCACATAACAAACACAGGCTAGTTTGCATTCTGATATGAATACAGTTAGATCCAAAGCAATTTTCCTTTATTTATCTTAGCTGCTCAGCATAAATAAAGCAAGGGCATTGAAGCAATTAGCATAATTAGAGTATCGTGGTCAGGCCCTGTGTGATTTCTAGAGACGTTTCACTTTAGAATTCTTTTTCTCGTACAAGAGTTTCCCTGAGCCACTAAAATATCGCTTTGGGCATTTTTGTATTTCAAATTTGCAAGTTGTCAGTTTGAAAAACCCTTGACACACGGATGTGAAAGCATCTCACAGACAACCACAGAAGGTATACCCTCAGCTTTTCATTACTAAGAAGCTGGGGAATTTCCTTTTTCAGCTCTTTCTCCTTCTTGACGTTTTAACCCTAGAAATGTCAGGTTTAATTATTTCAGGTGCCACCCAGCGGATCTGGGGGTTAAAAACAACCAGTTCCCCCAAAGTTGTGACATTTATGTCACTTCAGGGATTACACTTTAAAAAAAAGTATTCTTAGCTTTCCCGTGATACCCTTCTCCAATCTTCTATTTGCTTGCCTCTAGTAGCAGTAGTGTAAGAGCTTGTGTGGCAATCAATGAGTGTTTTCACTTCCTCAGGACCTAGAATCAACTTTTCTCTAGTGCTTTTACTATTGTGATAGGATTCAGAGAGCTGAACGAATATTAGACTGTAGGAACATTGCTGGACATTTTAAAGTGAGTGCAGGGTAGGGAAAATATGGGCAACTTGTATTTTTTTATTGGGAGGCATGAACTGTGTCCTCTACCAGAATGCCTGGGTAGTAGATGTAAGGTCACAAAGTACCATTTGCAGCTACTGAGGCCAGCTGTGAATGTGGGAAAGAAGTGAGTGTGGATGGGAAAAGAGAAGGACTATATCTTGTCTCTCTTGTCCTTTTTTTTCCTCCAATTTTTTTGTCTTTGTTAATGAACATTTCAATAAGGAAATACCAAAAGATGTGGAAATTACAGTGGTATTCTTTCATCTCTATAAATTCAAAGTGCACCCACTGTTTCCAATAGGACATGGGGGATTTCAAGGCCAAGCTGTGACACAGTGGAATTCAGGAGCATGGGCTAGCTACAGGCACCATGTGTACTGTGCAATTAATTGTTAACTGTCAAAGAGATTTTTATTATTAAATTATCTGTCGTATAATTTTTAAATTGTCTTTGTCAGTGCTTTGAAATCTCTGCCTCTTATGCAGGGGAACTTGTGACCTCATTTATCACATTCTCCCTATTAGCACATGGTATCAGATGTACAAAACAGGCGAACGTAAAAGACAGTACCAGAGCATGAGCCATTAAAAGGAGGACTAGACATTTAGGGTAATCTGGTTATTTTTAAAGAATTGTTAAATGTATAGTAGTAATAGGGCCAGGGTAAGGAACAGTGTGATCATTCCAATGAAACTTTCAGCAGTCATGGAAGTGCTTTAATTGCACTATCTCTGAACCTTTCAGGATGAAAGTGGCCCTCCTGTCTCTGCCCTTTCATGCCCCTTCCATTGCTTCAAATGTATCCCATGCAATTTTAGACCCAGGCAGTTTAACATGTTTGTCATTCTTTCTCTTAAAGGATTCACAAAGAAAAACACTGAGTAAGTTTCTCCAGGCTAATACATTTTTTGCTCAGATGGTAATAATCTCAGTAAATTAATGCCAATATGGTATGACCTACAGAGAATTTGAATAGTAAATGCTTCTATAGCTTTTGCAAAGAAAAAGCTTTAACTGCAGAAATGTTCCGTCCTTCTGACTGCATTTATCTTGCTGATTAGTGATAATGGGAAACCTAGCAACAGTTTACCACAGAATATTGGAAGCCCTCTAGGCAGGCAGTTGTAGAAGCAATAACCCCCAAAATAACATAGGTAAGTCTGTATGAGTCAAGGGGCGGTATGGGAACACTGAAAAAAAGATATAACTTAATTGTTAAAGACATTCAAATCAGGCTCATAATGATAGGGATAAAGCAGCTTGACATTTTTAAACCAGGCTGCTAGATAAGTTTATTTATTATTTCTTCCCTGTAATTTGCATGATGTTAGGAGTTCTCTGAATGCAGAAACAGTACCTTAAATATTTTTTTCGTCTGTCAAAGACAGTGAGTTTTTATGAGTTAGTGTACTTTGATTTCTCTTTTTATTCCATATATATGGCAGTATTATGTGTATATGTAAAAGTAAGGAAGTAGATGAATGAGTTTTGAGTTAGGGAATAGTACGTTTTCTTCCATCTACTCTTTAGCATCTGTCTGTTTTATTGGAAACTATTGTAGTGAAAAGGCCAACCATCTACATGTGAAATACTCTGATCTGCAGCAAGCTAATGCAAGGTCTGCACAAGTGCAAGTCCTTCTTTGTTGTCATGTTTTCAGAGGATTCTGATTTTTTATGCGTCTTCCTTTGCTGCTTCTCTAAGTCTTGTTTCTTGGAGGTTTTTTATAATGTATAGCATAGGTCTATATACTGATTTGGACTTGCGGTCCAGTTAGCTTGGTCCCTTGTCCCCCACATAGCCAGTAGTAAGTGCTTTGAAGGAAATGCATGAAACTTCAGAGTAGGTAGATCTGAGTTAATCTGTTCCATGTTAAATTTTCCCCTACATCTTTATATTCAAAGGTTATCTTAAATCCTGGAACACAAGAGTAACATCACTTAAAAAACTGGCTGTCCTGCTTACCCCCAAAGGTATTCACTCCTTCCTATTCAGTATGTGTGAATATATAGCTCCAAATAAAGAAGTTGTGGGAGGTTGAGTTGCATGGGTAGCACTTCTGAATATCCCTACTCTGACAGTTTACCAGAGGGAAAGTGAATGTTGGAAATAGCAGAGGCTTATGATTTAAAGCACTTTTAAAAATTTGCCCAGCTCCTGTAAAAATATGACTCTGTCCACTGAGCAGAATGTGTTATCTAGGCTTCTGTAAAAAATGTCTTACAAAGATTTTTTTTTTTTTTTTTTGGTCAGCACACTGTCCATTATTCTGCTTTTTGGTGTAACTATAGCAGGAAATGTAAAGACATGTCTGGAGTGTAGCAGGGCGGTACACTAGCTCTGGGGGATTTAGCAATCTCCTGGTGGATGCCTAGAATCCCAAAGATTAAATAACAAGCCAGAAAGTTTATTTCAATCACACTCTTACTACAGAAAACTTCGATTCAGTAGTTGTTGCTCAAAGCATAACTAGTGCAGGTTATTTTCTTATTTATTTTGACTTATGTTTTAATGTAGTAACACAAGCAGGGATTAAATTAACGTGCTGTATTATGCTCACTATCCATTATCTACATTTGATCCCTAAAAGCGGGAGATTGATTTTAACTTGGCCCTGCTGCTTTTAAATCCTTTAATAGTGTAGGCTCTGGCTACATCCAAAACCTTCTGCTTGACCCTCATCCTTTTGGATATTCAGGCTATGACACCATTTGTCTTGTAGGGATTCCATCATCACTCACACATTATTTTGACAGGTGAATTGTCATTTTACTTTTTATTCCCAAAGGTGAGGAACTTGCTCCCTCTTGACTGTATCTGTAATCATAACATACACACACATGAAAATAATTACGTGAGCACTGTTAAGGGCTACATTTTGTCTCTTATTCTGAAACCTCACACGGTTCTTTTGGAAATACACTAACGTTTATGAAGCACTCAGATGCTGTAGTGATAAGCATCATAGAAAAACCCACGAGGAAGCTTTTAATTCTGTCTTCAGAACATGGTTTGCATAGAATGCAGTAAATAAGGCCTAGGGCCATGCATTAACCACTGAGGAGAAAACAAAATACCAAATAGCTGTTCATTAAGGCAGCATTATCTATTGCGTGCAATGAATAAGGCAGGAATTCCAGTCAAATGTATTTGGGTTTTTTTTGCTTTGCAGTGCTCAACTTTGCAATCTTAATGTTTTTCTTCTTGCATTGCTCTGGATGTAGTTTCTTGTGAGCTACTAATTAAAATGAGCAAGTCAGAAAGATGGTGTCTTGTTGAAACAAGCATAGTTCATTGGAAGACGTACAGTTTTAGGTTAACTTCATATATTTTTGCCATTTGAACTAAACAAGCAATTAAAATAAATTATTTCCTCTGTTTGCTCCAGCATGAGGGAAGGAATAAGGATTGGATAATAGGAAGAAGTTCTTCACTGGCAGGGTGGTCAAGCACTGGAACAAGCTCCCAGGGGAGGTGGTCATGACCCCAGCCCTGTCAGTGTCCAAGAGCATTTCAACAACTCTCTTAGATAGGTAATTTAACTAGATTGCCTTGTGTAGAGTCAGGATTTGGACTTTATGGTCCTCATTGGTCCCTTCCAGCTCAGGATATTCTATGATCCTACCTACTCTCAATCCCAGTGTCTTTCCTTCGATTAAATGACTCCATTCTGCCCTCAGTCCTTTGGAGTTCTTCACCTCATTCTGTTTCTCCTACAGAAGGTCTGGTTCAGCAATCTCTAGCAGTACTTCTGCATGGCTTAAATGGAATCATTATGATTTTTTTGGTAGCTGTCCTCTAGTGAATTTGTAAGAGGCATGTGTAGATTGGAGTTTTATTCAAAGTTTCATAACATGATGAAATGAGAGCATGTTTGAACAGAACAGTCTGAAGAAAATATCACACAAATTTTTTCACATGGGCAACATAAAAGTGCCCTGACCACATTTCTGAGAACAGCTAAACCAATTGTACTGAATTGTCCCAGAAATTCAGCCTGCAACTGACTCCACAAAAATAACAATTTTTAAATCTTGTTTACAGCATTGAATGCTGCTCCATAAATGAAAATAATGTAAAATTAGTAAGATTTTTTAATTCCACAGACATCATGCATTAGGTTTCTGATCAAGGTGGAGTCTAAAGCTGACATTAATAACAAATAGTAAATATTACATATTGGATGAGTTGTAGGAAAAAAAAAAGGAAATACAAAAATGCAGTCACTAGGACATTTATTTTGTACTGCTGAACTGGTCTATGGTTCTCTAGAGATCTAGATCCCACACAGAGGCAAATGTGGGTATAGTCAAATGCAGGCACATGTTTTTTGGCCTTTATAAACTACGAAGAGATTCCTAGAAGAAAAAGAAAAAGGCGATATCCTGATACAAATTTTGAAAGTTCTAAATTAGATGAAATGGTTGCTTGGATATAGAATTGAATAACAACATACACCCAAGATGCACAGAGGTGTTTACATTGTATGGCTTTTCCAATATTGCATCCTTAAGAATGAGCGAATGTCATGTAGAGAGCCAGTGTGGAAGCTGAATGGCTTTAGCTAATGTTGAGACTCATCAGTAAGTTTCCACAGTGTTGATATGTATGGCATGTGCCAAATGTCTTTGACTGATACATGAATGGGAAAGCATTTATCTTACCTAAAACAAAATGTTTCTCCTGTCTTCTTTGTTACTGCTAAATGCTTCTTATAGGAGTATTCCTTGAGATCTTTGTAAGGGAAAAAGGTTTGTTCTGTGACAGCGGATTTTCATAATGAATGTCTTGATGTTTTCTGCTGATAGCTGTCCAGTGTTGACCACTGTAAGAGCAGAGTACTTTAAGATTTTTATTTTATTTTTGAAGGCTGAACCTCTGACTGCTAATTCTGTACAGATTCACACAGCTAAGAGTTTGTGCAGTATGGTTTTTTTTAATATTGTAGAAAGTCTGAAGCAATTTCTGAGAGGAATAACAAAGTATTCTGCAGGTATGTCCAGGACTATGCTCTTACAGGAAGATACTGTGGGAAAATGTATCATTTTGTGCAGTCTAGCCTTTCCAGTGTCAGTATCAGTCTTTGTAAGCAAGCATAAAAGTCTTCACTTGCAGGAATATGTTAATAATGTGAAAAGTTGAAAAAAACCCCATCCTTCAGTGGAAAAGAAATCCTACTTCTTGATGGCCGCTTCAGTTCAGATATGACACTGGTTCTTGCCATGTAATTTGTTATTTTGTTATTTTTCTGGCACAACTTGGAGCACCAGATAACTTCTGGATGGCATACCTGTATATTCACCCAGTAGTTTACATCAGGCAGACATTAATTCTACAAAATTATTTAGTAGAAGTGCAACTTGGTGTTTTTCTCCTGCTTTTTGTTTAGTCTTCTCCTCTTAAGCTCGTTCTGTTTTCTCTTGCACATTTTTCATTTGTTCTATTTTCAGTGCTTGTTGATCTGTCTTTCTGTTCCCCTTTGTTCTCCATGCCTTACTTTATAGTCCTTATATTTGCCCGTTTTCCATTTTGTTTTCAGTATCTTCAAGAGAGCTTTAACTTCTTCCTCCTACCAAGTTCTCCACTCTCTCTTCCTTTTTTTTTGAGTTACAACTTCAGATCTCCCACTTTCCATCACTCAAATCCATCAAATTAATCTCCTTCCAACACATTCTGGAACCCACTTCAAGGCTTTATTGCTTTGGATTCATGAGAAGCACTCCGTAACGTGAAGGTAGCAAGAAGTACCCAGAGATGTGGGCTTGATCTACCATGCAGCACCTCAAAACAGGTGAATATTCTGAGTTAGTGGAGGAGATGCTGAACCAACAGCTAGTTCTGGAAACCAAACTAAACTTTAGTTTCACATGTTAAAATCACATTAATTTTCAAAAATTATTAAAACAATTAAATAAAAAGGAAAAAAAAAGAGATGGTCAAGCACCTACAACAGTGTGTGTGTAATCTCACACTTGAAATGGATATTGTATTTTAATTCTAAGACCTACACTCTGATTATGTAGCTAACATACCTTAATTGGAGACATTGGTGGAGCTATTTTAATTCTGTTAAGTCAAATTTTAGTACACATTTAAGTACAGTTTCTCACTTGAGCAATAAAAATAACCTCAGAACTCTCATCAGGAAACTTTTAAAAGTACTACCCAGGTAATAATATTTTCTTATTATTTTCTGGCCATCGCAATACACCATTGATTTTTCATCCAGAATTTAAAAATACCTCTAGATCACACTTGGCCAAGTAATATTTTATCTCAGTTCAGTGTGCTGGCGTTTGAAAACCTGTTTGTCCCATCACTGTGACAGTGCTGAACTTCCATGTTAACTGGAAAGGGGAACCTTAGTCCCTGTATTATGTGAGACTTAATCTTCCATTTTTTTCAATGTAATTTTCCAGTTGTGAATAACATCTGTTGAATGTGAACTGAGGTAATGTGCCTTTCCTGGATCTGCAGGCTGGTAATTTTCATGTCTCTACATTTGCTCTTAGGTGTTCATAGTATCTGTGCAGTGAAAGGTACAGGACACTTTGTTCTCCTCTTCAAGGGTGACCTGTAATCATCAGTAATACTCTAAAATTAATGCAAAGGCAGGGAGTGGTGCAACTTTCCAGAAAGGCCAGACCAAGGGAACATCTGTGTGCAGGTTGAGGTATACACATTTTTTCTTCTCTTTCTTCTGATCAGTTGGGTGTAACAGAGCAGAATATTGTGTGGTTGAATAGACAAACAGAAACTAGTGGTTTGAAATCATCTGGAGATACAGGCTTGAAAATCAGATAAGGGAGACTCACCATCTTTTCCAGAGTTAGTAGAAATAATGGATCCAAAATAGCAGCTTAGTAGAACTCCCCCCAATCTTTTCTTCTCAGTAGGACAAATACCAAAGCATTCCCTGACTTCGTCGGTGCTCTCACATACAGTCTGCTAATGTGTATTGCTCTCAACTGCATTAAATGCATCTGTCCATGTAGTCAGCCTGTGTCAGGTAAGAGTGAGTGCCAACCGACTAACAAAAAGCCAAGCAGTTTAATTTTTTATCGTTTCTAAATGTGTGTTGCAGGAGGGAGCTGTTTGTTTTTAAGGACAGAAAACAAACAGGGATTGTCTTATGATACATGAACAGATACATCTTGTCTAGTCCTCAGGTTATACACTTTAATATCATCCTTCAGGCATAAGTTTTAAATCTTCCATTAACAGGAGTTGTTTGTGCCTCAGTCTAAAAAAATATTTTGTATCATTTGTTTCCTCTTGGTGATGTAAAAAATCCCCCAAACCCCAACTTTGTGTATTTAGTTATATATGCTTGCAGACTCTCAAAAGCACAGTGATCTCAGGATAATTTAGAAAGGTTGTTACTGTCTGTTGCCATGTTATATATGAAAGAAACAATGTGCTTAAATATTTCAGTACCAGCTCACTCAATGAACAAAGCAATGAAGAAGGGCTTTTCTAGTCCTCTGACATTAGACTTTGAACCTTCTAAAGTGACCAGAGCCTTCTAACAGAGTTTTCAGGTAGCATTTTTAAAGCTTCTGAGAAGTAAATTTATGCAAAAGAAAAGGACTTCAAAGAACATAAGCAGTTCAAAATAGTCATTCTAATTAGTTATATTCATTTGCACCAGCCCCGCAGCTAAAACAAAATTAAAGATTAAGTATCAGTGTTATTGGTCAGATATAAATAGTTTTAAAATCAATACTTTTGCACTGGAATTTTGTAGGACATATTGGGTAGTCACTTGTCCAAATTCTATGGCAAACCAAGCTCGCACCCCTTTTTTTTGCCTGTGAAGCTCAGAATAGGTGCTGGGTTGGCTGCCTGAAAAAGATTATGTGCTACTGAATCATATAAAAGAGATGTCTTAGTGCCATCTGTTGCACTCTCAAGACACACAAAAAAAATAAAAAAATCATATGAGATCTTCCCTAGTGTTTTGTTGGAGATAACCAATAAGGTTGCAGTTGTAACAGGAATATGTGCTTGCTGGAATCACATTACCAAGGCCAAACAGCAGCTTACAGGCAGGTGACAAACATTCAGCCTCCTAGAAGTGAGAAATGAATGCCTGTATGTAGTTCATGATCTATTTTGAAAGGGCCTATTGCTTTTAAGAGGAAAGTAACCACAGTGGGACCAGTTGTTAATGTAGATCTTACTTGCAGGATCCTGTAAAGACAGGCCCTGAGAAGCAGTGTTTATTTAGATACTATATCTGGACATACACTACAAGTCATGAGACAAGTTAGTCGAATTTGCTTTAAGATTTTTCTTCAAACTGTTTTTTGCTTTTCATAAAATTATATTTCTCGTCAAACTCAAGTATGCTTGCCTACTCTCACAGTCTCACACAGGCACAAGTCTATTTCATATTTTTTGTCATGACTGTGTGAGCCATTCATTATTGACTTGTTCCTCCTCTTTGAAAGAATAGCTGCCCACACGGTTAAAAAACAATTGTCTGTAGGCTTCATCCTCTTCATGCAGAAGTGTGTGGGTGAGGAGTGTTTAAACCGGTTGTAAACTTAAGGAAATAGCTATCAGTTTCCTCACTGCTGGAGACAGATTCAGGGAAAGCATCAAAATTAAAGGGAAAACGAGAGTTTCCGTCTGGAGAGGAACAAAGACATGTAGTGAATTCCAAGGAGTAATGGTATGTTTGTGCTGTTTCTCCCATCTTCCATATTAAGCAAGATTTCTGTCTATTTGGCAGAAACTTTGGCCAATCATGCCTCTTGCTAACAGCTATTGTAGCTGGACTCTTGGTTGTGTTAAGTTTTGGAAGACTAAGTATTGTTACTAGAAATGGGTACATAATTTTCAGACCCCTTTACACACATTGAACTCCCTAAGGACAGCCTATGTATTCCTTTCAAACCCCATGTTGCAACTAATGTAAAGCAAATTGTTAGCAGCTTTGCAGTAATGGAGAATATTTCTTCCTGGTACTCTTTCCTCTCTGCTTCATGTTGTTTTTTCCCCACAAGTCTCTTTCTTTGCATATGAGGGTGGCAGAACATAGTCTTATGGATAATTGAGCTTGCTGTTTGCTTCCTGAAGAGCTTCCACAAACATGTTTTCTAAATCCTTGAATTCAAGTCACTGGCCATGAAGTTGCGTATATTTGTCTAATATATTTCACTTCTTTCCATCTACACTTACCATTTTTTTTCTCCAGAGTGAAATTCATCCAGTGTCTTGTGTTTGCTATAAATACACATCTCAGCTGTATTTCTATCCTTTATGTCAACATTAAAATTCCCTTGTTCTGTGTTTAGTTTGAATAATTACCAAACCATTTGCAATTAGAACTCTAGGATATGACCTCACACTGATTTATTCCTTAGTTTCTTTCTGTATTTAATGCATTTGAGATACTGAAAATACAAAATCTTTGTCCTTTTATTTTGATGTTTATCAGTAATGGAAACATTCCAAAACAATCAGCCAAATACCTATGCTTTGTTCATTTATTGCCTCCTCTGAAGATAAATTGACTGTACTCAACTCTCTTCAGCATTTTTCTTCACCTAGATATTATTGCCTTGTGCAGCCACCCCAAGGTGACTGTTATCACTTAATTAAATCCTTGCACGCTGGGAAGAAAAAACAACATTGTTCGTTCATAACCCCAAGGAGGTGTGTTTTTTGGGGGTTTTTTTCTTGGTTGTTTTTTTTTTTTTTTCTTTTTCTTTAAGCCACTAAGCTTTTTCCCTGTTTTATTAACTTATTCCTGGCTACAACAAGACATACTTTGTTGATGAGCAAACGGTTGTATTAGCTTTTTATTTTCTGGGTAAACTTATCTTTTCTCTGGGAAAAAATGTGGGCATTACAACAAAGAAAAAAAAATGGGATCTCTCCAAACCCTGCAATTCTAGTAAAGGCCTGTGTAAACATCAAGCTTGAAAAGAGAAACAGGGGAGTAGCAGGAAGGAAATGAGAAAATAAAATGCAAACATAAAATTGGAACAAGACAAAAAAGTAAGATGACGTGTATATTCACGGAGAAATTACTGCAGTGCTAAGGGAAAATTGGCATAAGGAATAGCATTTTTGAAGAGAAAAATATATCAGGGCTCTTTATGTTACTCTCTGAGGCAGCATCCTTTTATTAGCTTCTTTGTTAATGTCCTCTCTCTGTGTATTGATTTTAGACTACATAATACTGTGCTCTTACTTTTACCTTTGCATTTTTTTTCCATAGTGCACAATCCAGCTTGAAAATTATAAGAGGAAATATTGCAGATGAGCCATTCATTGAATATGTGAGACCTGTGATTTTACATTGTTTTAAGCACAGTACTTCATATGAGAAAGTTCACTTAAAGCAGTGAGTTGCCAGAATATGTAAAATTATTTAGCTCCCTTTTTGATGATTTCTAGTTGATTAAATGAAGGACCAGAAGGTTTATCTGCTCTAAAATTTAGGCTCAAGCAACCATATGTATATGTATCATGATACTAAATAATTTTGCCACCTGCTGTGTTCAACAAGCATTTACAAACAGTAAATGCTATTTAAAGCTGTAACATTGGCAAGAGCAGTTTATGCTGTGTTATAATTTGTAGAAGAAGCATAAAATTTTACTGTGTAATAGGAAAGAGCTTTTAAGTAGTCGGATAATAGTGATTTCTGAAATATTAGTACTTGTAATGTGTAGACTATAATTATTGTGGGTCATAGAAAGTAGTATAAGTTTGTATAAGAACCACAAAGTATTCTTAGATTTTTATGGCTTTGCTCCAAATCCAGGATGTCTGTAGTATGTATCAGCACTTAGTCTCTGGAAGTTCTGTTTATGATAGATTCAGACTAATTCTGGGATTTCTTCTTGTTCTGTGCATTTAAATTGTTGTCTGTACCTTTCTGAAAAAATAATTTTACAGTGTTTATGCAGTTTAAATTTCTCTCTTCCTTAGCAATAACAAAAATCTTTCAGTTTACCTTCACAGATTCTGGGAGTGCTTTCCAGTCTGTTGTGCAATGGATCTGCCATCCACAGTGATTTTAACCTACACTGTGTTTTTATCTAATCTATTTGAACTTTGAGGCCTGTAGACTCTTTATAGATCTATCTGCACTTCTTAATGAACTGAGCAAAGATGTCTGAATCCTCTTTTATTTGGAATAAAGGCTATAGCAAACATATATCAGTTATCAAGATTTTAGGTTTGGTTTGGTTTCAGATTACTATTAGAGAGTGGTTTATGAATCATTAATTCCGCATTGAATTAAGTTTTGGTGTCAAAAGGGTGAGATTCCTCTGAAGACGATAGTTTTGATATCAGTAAGAGTTGCAGAAGTTGGCTGTAGGCAGAATTTGATATTTGCATTTGGGGCACTAATTTCAAATAGTTGAGGTATGTCCATACTTTCTATTTACTTTCCAAAACTGGTTTTCTCAGACTCTTCTTACTTTTCTTGTGTGTTCCTAATTGGAAATTCTAGTTCTACATTTATTGTACTATCTGATTTTTTGTAAATAATGTTAATACTACTTTGTCATATCAGTGGGTGGCACAGTGACTTCATTGCAGGATTGGGAAATAGCACAGGAAGTTTAGCTAGAAATATAGGGCAAGATATATTTCAGTTTTAAACAAGGATGCTTTTAAATTCCATACACCATAAATGTCTATCTTTTAAGTTCAAAAAGCATTTTGAATTTCTAAGCACTCTGCTGTGTTTATTTTATTTTCTGCTAAGAACACAATTTAGAAATAAAAGCAGTTAGCCTTAAGTACCATAGAAAATCACCTCTAGCAAGTTGAATTTTAATTCTGCTAAGGATAGTACTAGGCTGGAAATACTGTTTAAATTTTAAACCCTAGTCAGAACTCAAACAGTCTTCTGAGATGTGGAAAACATTTGGTTATATTTCTGTTGCAGTTACTCTGTGTGTGTGTGCTTCTGCTCTTTCCCATCTGGTTTCAAACCAGAATCAGGGAAGGACTGATAAAACACCATTTCTTTTTCACTATAGTGACTGAAAACAGATTGCAGAAATTCATATAAATGTCGGAACTCATTAAAGCATGACCACTTAAATGTATTTATTTTAAGTTGGAAGGGCTACTGCCAATTAAAATGGCAAATTTACATGCAGAAGTCTATCTATGCTGCTTTCTGTTTTGTGTGGCAGGCAGCATGTTCATTTGGGCATGGTAAGGGAGCAGAATCTGAACTGAAAAGGCATTCACACAGCAGCGTAAAAAGCACTGATAACATCTAGTTGCCTGTTTGATAGGACAAGGTGTAATGATTTTAAACTAAAAGAAGGTAGACTCAGAATAGACACAAGGAAGAATTTAATTTTATTTTATTTTATTTTAGAGGGTGGTGAAACACTGAAAAGCTTGTCCAGACTGATGGTAGATGTCCCATCCCTGGAAACATTCAACATCAGCTTGGATGGGAATCTGAGCAACCTGATCTGGTTGAATATGCACCTGCTCGTTTCAGGGAGGTTGGACTAGATGACCTTTAAATGTCCCTTCCCACCCAAAACTTTTTATAATTCTGTGGTTCTGTTTGGTTCTGGCTCAAGGTAATTTTTTTATGACTTAATGGAAGAAGATGCAGGGAAAAAAAAAAAAAAAAAAAAAGCTACTGGAACAGATAGAAGGATGTTTAAGGAAATTATGGTTTGTGCTTTATTTTTTCAAAAGGTTGAAGTTAATCTTGCGCTAGAAGTTCTTTCATTTATGTGCCATAAGTAAGACTTGAAAGTACACTGCATCAGACAGGTGCTGTCAAAATGCAACATTACAGGACCTTCAGGTAGCAGGAGCAGGAATTCAGAACTGCACAATAAAGATGCCCAGATAACTGGCAATGACTGCCTGCAGTTTAGACAACTGAGCAAATATGTCCAGTGTTGCTTATGATCTAGAAGAAGATATTGCTGAAGGAAGGAAACAATTACAGATACGTGTGACTTTTTAATGGAGCAGAGAGGAGAAAAATATCACAGCAGAAGCAGGAAAAGCTAGGCTGCTACACTCAGATTGTGTGTTTAAATCATCATAGTTAAAAGAAATTAGAAATGTTTGCTTGGTTTTCTCTGGGTGGTTCTGAATAACTGGAAAATGATGCTAACATTTGGCAAGAGGAGGAGTTCTCTTTCATCAGTTCCATTGATGAAGGCAGTTTTACCAGTCATCTTAGGGAGAGCCTTTAACCTTTAGATCTATAACAAATTGGAGTGAAACAGATAGTAGCAGTGCAGAGCAATCATGTCAGTTCCTACTTGGGACCCAGAATATAACATACAGATTGTTGACATGTGCAATAAATAGCATTAAGGTTGGTGGTGTCAAGACTTATTTGGGGCTCTTTAGATAATGTGGCGTGTGGACTATTGGCACAACTGACTGCTACTGTACTCTGCAGTGTCAAGGAAATCTTGTGCACCCTTTGATGAGCAGGTTATTGATACTTTATGCTGCAGCTGCTCCACAGGCCCCCTTAAGGGCATGTCATGATAGTGTGGCTGCACGCTAAAACCCTGCGGTAAAAATACAGAGGAATGTTTTCACTTGGTTACCGTGAAACTGCCGTTTAAAGGAAAAAATAAATAAATAAATATATTGTTGGTTGAAACCTTGTGTTTCAGGGTTCAGCTGGTGTTACATGGACAAATCATAACCCACTCACCCCTCCCAACCCTGGAAAATAGAATTTTATTATGGAAATACAAGCACACCCTTAATTGTCACAGCAGTCAGTGGTTCCACTATAATATATTACATTGTATTAAAAAGAAAATAATAAATCAACCTTTTTCACTGAAAGAGCTGGTCTGTGCTATTGATATGCTTGAATTTATGCGATGAGCTGGTAAACTGCAAAATCCATACTTATCTTTACGTACACAGGCATTAGAAGTGAGCTCAGGGGAAAAAAAAAAAAAGAAAAAAAAAAAAAA
>NW_009952694.1:1747482-1811176 GCF_000747805.2 Chaetura pelagica
AGAGGGAGGAACACAGTGTTTCCTCACAGCCTAGGGTGAGATTAGAGTCCTGTTGGTGACAGAGCTACATGCTGTGAAACAGAAGTAGAAGGTCAACATAGCAATGGTGTTTTGTAGTGGCAAACTGAATTGATTTCCTGAAATCATTCTGGATCAGACCTCCAATTCCATCAGGATAACTGATTTTCACATAAATGTGCATTCCCCGCCTGTGTGTGAAATGTACTTCTGGAGTGAAGCACTGTAACCTTAAAACCTTTGAAGGAAGAACTGGAACTCAATGTACTGATACCAACTTTCTGTGTAGAATGCAGCTGTAGTGGACAATTACTTCAGGGGGATATTTTGAAATATTTCTATTATTAATGAAGGCTCTAACTTATTTCAGGAAGTTAATAGTTTGTTTTTCTGTTAGTCCTCCATATTTGCAATACTCCTGTGTTCCCTGCTTTTAACAGCATAGATGAGTGAGTGGAAACCAGTTCTTCTATGGGCATCAGAAGAGCACAGCATCGTTTTTGGTAGATTTCCATCTTGTCTTCTCTTGATTTTTGTGTCTCAGTATGACCTGGCTGAGGCTTCTTAAGTGCTCAGGGTGCTTTTAAGGTATCTGCTTTGTGGTGTCTATTAGTATAGGAACTCATAGTTCGGCTTTTCATGCTGCAAAAGCTCTCGGAGGGTCTTATCTCTGTAATTGGTCTGGTTTCACCCAACCTTTAGGAGTTTCTCTGGGACCTCTGTCCGCTGTCGAATCTAGCAAAAACTAGCCCAGGATTGGAATGCCGTTTGTGGAACAGACAGACAAATACATGCATTTTTTTTTAACTAGCAGGTTCTGATTCAGGCTAGTCCAGATTCTTGTTTCAATGATCACAGGAGGAAGGAGTCAAGTGGCAGTAACAGTTCTGGAGACTTTATGTACCAGTTTTTCCTGGAAGAGGGAGAATGGCTGTGTGTGGATTCTGGAAGATTTCAGAGCGGACATCTGTGGAATTGCTCCATACTCCCGTATAAAAGAACTGGTCTAGTAAATGGATCTCCAGCGTTAGTGCAAGAATTAATGACAGCTGTAGGAACTCTTGGCTGATTAGGACCAGGTTCTGTCTTCTTTGCATTATAACATGGGATAAGAAGCTGATGGTAAGAACACTGTTTTTTAGTTTTCACCATGTATCTGCTAAGGGTTACAGTTGGAAATGGCACTGAATAGAATGGATTTTTTTTTTTTTCTTAATATTCTGTATTCTTATTATCTATATTCTGTTGTCTATAAAGCATTCTCAACATGTTCTTTCAAGAGGAGTACAAATCAGAATTATATGCTAGGCAAAGAACTCAACTCAATTTCTCGTTCAAATCTATTTTAGTTGTCTGTATTGCCATCTAATAGACTTAATATACTAAATATAAGCTCCTCATGCTGTTCTCTGAGCACAGGCTCTCTGCTCCATATGTATGAAATTGTGTGATGCAAGTGAGAACACATGTACACAGTTCTGGGCTAGAGGTCTAATCTACCAAGCCAGTTGTCAGTATCAATCACCAGAACATCTGAGTACCTGCTGAGTGCAGGTGTTCTTTTAAGAGTGCAAATAACTCTATATCACAAAATTTTTCCTTGTAGTTTTTTTGGACAACAAACATTTAGATACCTTTGTCTATTGATTGTATTAGATGGCATGCAGTTATTGGCATCACAATCTGCTGTCCAAACAGTCTGAAACAAACACTAGGAATCCTATATAACTGAAGGATAGGAGCTCATCAGGAATTGGCATCATAAAGTTGAAAGGTCAGTGCTTTAATACACAGCTCCCACAAAATTGAAATTTAATTAAGTGTGACATTGTTAAATCCCTCCCTCAGGAGTCAATTTTCTCCCTTTTTCTTTACGTTAATATATGTGTATCCTTCCTCTCAGTAAAGAGAATAGCTAAATATTCTGCCTAGTGAGTTCAGGTTGTCCAGACTGTTGAATAGTTCAGTTTTTAGTTTGAATAGTTCAGGCTGAAATCAATCAGATGGAAGACCACAGACTGGAAACCACTGATACAGACACAGGGACTATGCAGTTTACTGAACTTCTTGCAATAAAGCTACTGTAACATTGTCTGCATGCTGTGTATAGGATTACTGTGTTACCTTTTTCCACTTGTTCCAAAAGAAGCAAAGAAAGTAAACTTATACTTCCTTTCCCTTGCTAGTGAGTATTACTTTCTTAAACATTTTACTCAAGAGTGGTTGCGTTCTCACCATTACTGAAAAGCAATCCAGAAGCTTCAAGTTCTAGCAGGTCATCAGAAAGTTAAAATCTTCATGCCATGGAAGCCTAACCTGTAAGTTAAAATGACCTGTGCAGTCATCTGACTTTAGCAGACCTAACGATGTACTGCGTAAAGCATCAGACCACTTCTAACAAATAATTTAATTCCCTCAATGCACATCTACATGAAGACCTGCATGAAGAATTTCAGCAGTCCAGCCCAGCAATTTACACCAGCTAATCTAATAGAGGCATAATTATGAACAGAGATATAGAGAATATAAAAAAACAGTGCAAGTACTTGACCAAAAAATCTCACAGAGATAGTTAAAGATCATCTGCTTCTATCACATAACAGGTTTTTTTTCTTATCTGTATTTTGGCATTGATAGATTTGTCTGCATGTTATATGAAGTGGTTTTGGGAAAAAAAAAAAGGCAAAAAAAAAAAGCTGTGATAAACTGGGTGTATAATAAGTGCAAGCTGTCTGTTCTGAATTGTTTGTTTTGTTTTTTAAATTAGTAAACCTCACTGTTTCTTCTCATAGCATTGAGGTACAACCCAAGGATTATTTTTTTCTCCCTACCGTGATACCAACATTTCAGCAAGGCTAATCACTTTTGTGGTGCAGTTTCCTCTGCACAGTCAGGATGGTTTGGGTTTTTGCAGCAATATGGAATGGCCTTCTAGGAAAAAAATAAAAAATAAAAATTGCTATCCTTAAGGCAGAGATCTCTAAAAATCATATATTGTTTTTGTATACAAACAATTGTCAAACTCTTAATCTCTATTTTTTTTTTTTTCTTGAACTCATGTCACTTAGAGATTTGTAATCTTTTTTTGATTCTCAGGCTCATCTCTGATGTTTGTCAATCTATATACATGAATAAGCCTAGGAGTATACCTTAAGAACGTGACTGCTACCTTTGAACGTTATTCTTGCCTCTGAATTTTTCTCCTCTACACTCTGCACTTTTGCATTGGTCCTGATCTGGAACAGAATAATTTTTTTCTCATCAAGTAGTAAATCTGCCCCTCCCAGTTTTTGCTACTTTGGTTACATAAACATACTTATCCTGTAAGTCTGGTGAAAGATGCATCAAGAGAATCAGTAAAGTTTACTCCTCCTCCTTCATTTCTGGGCTTCAAGCTATAAAGCAGACCTCCTTATTATTGACACATATTTTGGCACTTCCTTGTTGTCATAAATTGCATCCTGACCACACAAGCAAAGAGCATGAAGATGTCAAATTAGGAAGCCGGCATCAAAGTCCGTTCTAACCACATCCTTTGAGCTTGTCCTCTTACCTCATCTCTTTTAACTGCAGTGGTTTTGGTGCCAAATACATGTTGCTTTGTTGCCAAATGTGTGTCATTAATTCACAAGGAGTCTATGGTTATGTAGCCGTGTAACTGTTACGGTCAGCTGTGACTGAAAAAATGGCAGTGGTATAAGAGCTAAAAAGAGCATTTTCTCTGTTTGATGTTAGCATTTTTACTCTGGTAAAAAGCTCGTAGCCCAAGGAACACTGCAATAAGTGGTTTTATTTGGTTTGGGCTTTTTTGGTTTTGTTTTCTGCAAGGGATTAGAAAGACTGAAGAGGAGGGATAAAGCTTTTAGAGGTTTTTTACAAGTCAGTAGGTGATCAAACTTTAGTTGCTCATTTTTATTCATGTGTATCAAATGCGTCCCACATAAAATCCTATTTCCAGGAATAATACTCTAGTTGTCTTACAGTACTTAATTGTGACAGACCAAGGTCAGATTTTTCACCAAAGTAGTTACACTTTTGTATGTTTCTTGCTGTTGTTAGAGGATACTATTATGATACCTTAATAGTGAAAGCACAGTCGAGCACTGAGGCTTTAGATCAGGTTTCTGTCAGCCACTGTTTATGCCTTTTGTTTCATTTTAAACTGCCATCCAAGACTGGTTGCCATGTTGACATGAAACTTACTTTTTTTTTTTTAACTGTCTTTAGTAAATCATGTTTTTTAAGCCATGCTGTAATACAATAAATCAAATATGCAATTATATGTTTCTTATAAGTGAGGGACTATTTGCTTTCATAAATGTCAGTTGCATCCAATACTGCCTTTCTTTTAAAAAAAGAGTGAAATATTTTTGCTGTTACTGAATGTTGTTTGTCTAATTGGTTACAGGCTTGTCCTCAAATTAATGCTCAGCTCCAGTTATAATACCATTATGTCATAACAATGAAAAATTCTAATTAAGATGATCTGTTTGCAGGAAAAAGTTTAATGTATCAATTAATCTGCTTTTTCAGGGCGAGTATTCCTTTCCCCAGTCTCTATCTCCTGATCAGAGCCTGAATGATGAGAAAAACATCACAGATGCATGCTGCATTGGACAAAGAACACATGCATGCATTTAAATCATGTATATCTTACTTTTTACTGATGTAATCGTGAAATATGTTCTTTTTGCATTCATAATTAAGGGGTGGAACAGATGGTGAAGGCTTAGTTTAAAATAATCTGTCATTAAAATAACCTAGCCTACTGGTAATTCTTCACTCTAACTGGAGTTTAGATCAGGGTAACAGGGTTTTTTGCAGCACTGGAATACACTAGAAAGAATTAGGGACTTCATGGATAGTATGAAAGATGAGGGTATTCTCCAGAAGGACACTGTAGTAAGGCTCTAGTGAATTAAATTTGCCTGTAGTGGGCATATGCAAAAATGGCTGGGACAAAATTCCTCTGACAAATATAAATCCATTTAGTACGATGCATTATACATTAGTGCATATTCGGTCAAAGTGGTACAGTGCATTTCATATCCTGAGAGGAAATAACCTCACTAATCTACAAATACTGTAAGAAGCACTTAGTATTTTGGGTTAAAAATGCTGTGTTTTACATTTTTGTATTATTCTGATGTCAAAGGATACAAATTATAATTATTGGCATTATTATTCAGAGGTGCTGTAGCTAGTGACTTTTGCATCTGAGTTTCACTTCCTTCATGTCTACCACAGTGACTTGCTGGTATGTGACAAAGGAAATCTTTATATCGGTACTGTCTGGCAAGTTTAGAACTGTTTTCAGGAATAAGAAAACTGGCTCAATAAATCAGATACTTGCATGTCTTTAAAGCGTTTATTTTATTGTTTCCTCTAAGCTTTCACTCTCTAACAGCTTTGAAGAAAGCATATAGATTTCAGCATGGTATTACGATAAATCTTCTCGAGGAGGGGCAAGCATTAACATTTGCGTCGGTTCTTTTTCATCTTAATCCAACCTTAGTTAATAATCAGAAAATTCTACATGGTGGGTAAGAAGATGTAATTAACCCTTTGACCCCAGAATCTTAATTGGCGCCTGTTGAAAACAGTGGGGCAGTTTAAAAAAAAAAATAAAAAAAATAAAATTAAAAAGTAGCCTGTGGTGATTGAAACAGCATAATACATAATGATTTTCTGAAATCAAAAGTACTAGGGAACTTCAACTTTAATCACATTTCGCATAAAACCAGCAAGTGTAGTTTTAAACAAGATGTTGCTAGTCTTCCTTAAATCGGATTGTGCTCATAATTGGCATTTAGTGTCACTCTAACCCTTTCTCAGGTGCCATATGAGATGGTATAGGACTTTTTTTATGACAGTAAACTTCATTTATAAAAATAAAAATAAATTAACTCAAGGATATTTTCATAACAGAAGACACTCTACCTTTATATTCACGGCATCCGCTTCAATGAAAATGGGAAATTTTATGAAAAGTAGTTACCTTTGCAGGCCGTATTTCTATATTATAGTTAATTATAACTGTGGAACATCTGAAACAGGAATCCAGTCTGCCTTTGAACTACACTGAACCTGTTCACAAAGTTGCAATGTAAATTATACTGTGGCTGTCATTTAAAAAAAAAAATAATTAAAAAATGGAAGTTTACTGTATCTAGTACCCTTCGAGCATTTATTTTGGCCCTAGTTATACGGGTGCGTAACAGTAATACTTGCAGAGATCTGTCATGAAAACAAAATTGTTTGCAAATAGTTAGTATACAATAGTATCACATGCTCTTCTTTAGTGTTATCACATAACCCCTGTTATGTTCCCTGCTGCTTCCTCTAAAGCCTGCTGCTCTCTCGGCATGCACAAAGGACACACGCTTTATGAAAAATTGAAAAATTTCAACACGCATTGCTTAAATAATAAATATTCATAAATAATACCTATGAATAACGAATGAGACAGTCCTTCAGAACTACTGTTTGACCTGTATAAGGAACAACAACATTGTCACAGAAGTGGTCCATCTCAGCCGTTTCATACTGGTGGGAGGGACTGTCTTGCATTGGAAGGTGGCTATTTCTCCCTTATTTTTATTGTCATTTTTCTTAGGCATTAGGACTTGCGCTTAGAACTTGGGGCCTTTGTTCTAATGTCTTTTATTTTGGGCATGGAATAGTCAGCTGTTCCATTAGCTATTAATCAGTGGCTTTTTCAAAATACAATTTAAAAAAATGCTGAATTCAGTATTTTGTACTCAAGTTCTGACTTCAGGGAGGTGGGAAGGGAAATGGAGAAAAAAGGGCTGACCATGATGTAGTAGTCTTAGTTGGTATAAATAACTAATTTCAAAGCATGGGAAGTGACTAATCACACAAGAAGCCACAGAAGTTGTGAGTATGCTGCACTGGCCTTCCAGTCTGTCAGTAGTGCCTCCTCAGTACCTACCTTGTAAAGCTAGGAGTCAAAACTATGGAATAGTCTCCTGGAAAGGAAGAGAAGAAAAGGGTTAAATATTGAAACTATTAGGTGAAAGTAGTGAAGGAGAGTCAATGGCATTGAAAAGTAACAAGTGCATAAGATGCCTAACACTTTTCACTCAAAGTCTTCTCTCAGTTGCTGAAGACTTCCCAAACTTCAGCCATGGAGGCTGAAATTTCTTTGCACAGAGATAGTTTTATTTATATTTTTCAGGAAAACTGGTTGCAGCTGATTCCTCAAAAACAGTGGGGAAGACATTTCTGCCTAATCAACATTACAAGCTTTCTTCAAACTTTCCTTTCATAAAGAAGCTTGAATTCCTAAATAAAATAGCATGTAGAAAAGAAGCAGGAGAACCATCAGTGGCTTAGTGAATTATTTTTTGCTGTTCTTACTAACCTCTCTGCATATATCGTAGATAATTACACAGTAATGCAGTGTACTGAACAAAGCATATCATAAATGTTCTGTAACTCGAGTAAAGGAGGAAGGGGATCACACTAAAAGCCTGGATATGTAAAAAAGTGAGAAGAAGAAAGCTGTTTCTGTATGATAGACCTTGTGAAACTTCTTTCCTCAGGATACCAGTAAGCCAAGAACGTAACAGGATTCCAAAAAAACCCCTCCACTCTTGACTACAGTAGTTATAAAAAATAATTCTGAGGAATATCCAATATCATGCCAAGTAGTAACAACCTGAGGTTTGAAACCAACTTCTAACAGGCTTTTAATTACCTACATAATCATTATGAATAGTTTAAACACTATTCTGAAGCATACACTGGCAGACCCAGGAAAACCAATCACTGCAGAAAGTCCGTAAGTCTGATGCAGGATGGCAATTTGTTGGTGCTTATGGAGAATGTAGTTCTAGCAAGAACACATATAGATGGCCAGGGAATCAGGGTGACAGTTCTCAGTTTTATTTCTATCAGAGGATTAAAATAATTTTTTGAAGAAAGGCGGGACAGAGCATCAGGAAAACCAAGACCTTTAATGATTTACTCTTCTGATTTTTCTATGATGGGAAATGTGGATAGTAGGGGAAAAAAAATCCAAGCACAAAAACAAACAAACAAACAAAAACTTAATGAAAGAGATCAAATATATAAAGATTTTGATTGTCTTTGCATGGATCTAAGTTTGTACTTCACTGTTCCAAGTTTTCCACCTGTTACCAAAGTTAAAATTCAAGGAACTGATGTTAATAATTTCAAAAGAAATGATGATGATTTATAAGAGGCCGTAAATCACTTGCCTAATATAAATGTTTTTACAAGAAGGAAATCTATGCAGATTTACATTTTTATTAATTCATAAATATAAATTAGAGTCTTTCTTTAATGTGTCTTTTATGAGGGTTTGTTTTTCAATATGTGGTTTATTCTTTTAAGAAAACACAGATTTTTTAATGAATTCCACCACCTACATCAGAGAGGGGTGAACACTTGCCAAAGACAGCTTCTGACCAGCAGCATGTTAGAAATTAATCAAGAAGCAAAATAAAAAAAATTAAAACCCTGAGAAATCAGTGTTCTGTATTTGAAAAGGAGTGAAATTATTACATGACTTTGTCATCAAATATTGCCATTGAATTTGTGTACACCTCTTATTTTTTTTTCTTTCAAAATGAGGTTGATCTCTCAAATGTTGCAGTTCTGTTTTCACTTTACACATACCTTTATCTCAAAGCAGTATTTGGGGTGGGATTTTTAGGGATTGATTTTTGTTCATCCCAAATTTGGGGTGTTTCTTATTTTCTGAGTTGTCTTAGTATTTCTAATTTCTGGAATTCTGTGATTTTACTTATGCAATAGTGAATGCTTGTTTGCCAGTAATCGTAAAAAGCATGAAAGTAAAGGCAAATACAGTGTATGAAAGGCAGTTTCTTCGTAGTGAAGATTTCCTCTTCTTCCTAGAGGTATATTTCTGTCTTGATGTGCAGTGATTTACTCTGTGTGTCAGTTTAGAATACAGTCCTTTGTTTATTAACTGCACTCATGTTTCAAAAGGTATGCATTAATCCCTGTATTGTATTTTGATTTTTGCAATTGCAATGGAAACCACATCCAAAGACTTGAACCTGTCAAAATAAAATCTAATCCAGAGTTTTACACCAAAGGAGCAAAATTCATAACATTTCTATAGACCTAAGCTGTAAACATATTTGACAGTAATCTGCTGATTGGCTTTGTTTGTTGACTCACAAAAGGAAAATGAGGTGTGTGTGTGGCGCACGCGCCCATGTGCGTGTGTGTGTAATCCTTAATTAGTTAACAAATGATTGAGGTCCATAGTGGTTTGATTGATGGTAGGATTTTATTTTCTCTTTTTCAGTTTTTGGAAGTGAAAATTTGCAGCTTTGATTATGGGGATGGGGAGGGATCTCTTGCATACCCTTTAATTGGAAGGTTATTTATTTTCTGATTTCTTCATAAAAAATTGAAGAACACTTTATTTTTCTGTATTTCTCCTGTCATGTGAATGCGATAAATTTTATACAGTATATGGCAGATGTAAACATGACAATAAGTCCTTGAACTTTGGGATATTTTCCTATAGTGTTTGTTAATATGTAGACAAGAGTATAAAGGAATTGTTCTAAGGATTAAATTTAAAAACACTCATAGAAATGATAACTTTTTCCTCAGTTGGTTCTGTGATGTATTTGAATCTATTTCTGTTTAGAATTTAGAGGGTTTTATTAATCTATTATCTTTTTTTTTGTTGTTTTCTTTTGTTTTCTTTTGGTTTTGTTTTTATTTTCCTTACTCTGTAGTCCCTGGATGGATTTGTATTTGCACTAAATCAAGAAGGAAAATTTTTGTACATTTCAGAAACTGTCTCCATCTATTTAGGCCTGTCCCAAGTAAGTACATGCTTTTGATTCTAGACCATAATTGTGTGTGATTCATTCTTCTGTTTATCATTCTTAAAGAACTAATAATTTTGTTTGTGTGTTTTGTGTGGATTATTTAACTAGTTGTTTAAAGTTGCATCTGGTTCATCCTGAAGAATGTATTTATCAGTATTGGGTATTGAGATAAGACAAACTTGTGCCTGAAAACATATTGCCATGAAGGATCATTATTAATTTATTGAGAACAAATGAAGTTTCTTTTCTCAGTTGTTTTGAACTTTAAACCTCTATACCTGATAGGAAAGCGACATACTAATAGTACTTCCCTTGTGTCCTATTACTGGATGTTTATGGAGTACCCTGCATTATCCAGGGAGCTGACACGATGACAGGGAGTCATTTGGAGTCAAGAAATTCTGAAAGAGACCATTAAAATGTCTTGCAGGGAAGGTTCCAACGTGGCACATTTTGCCACTTTCACAAATGCTTACTAAGATGAAAAGACAAATTTATAAAATGTAATAGCTTAATTTTTTTAAATATAATTGCTGACAACAGTTTTTTTAAGATTAAAAGACAGGAGAAAAGTGGGGGGGAGGTTGCTTGTTAATGCTGATTCGCTAATCCTGTAGCATTCAGAAATGTTTGGGAAGGACGGCTTCTTTCTGCCTGTACTTAGAAATGCAGCAGAAAGGTTTTGCATGATGATTTTCTGAGTAGGATAATCTACTTCTATTGCAGTCACCCTGAGGAGAAAAAGAACAACTCAGATAATCTTTATTTCATTTCCTTTAAACTGGAACCCATTCTGCTATGAGGAAGCAACTATTAGCACTGGCAACTGTTAGTTTTGCTGTAGCCCAAAAACAATGAAATGGGAAATTTTAACATTTGGAGAAGAAAAAGACTAATTTTAAATATTATCTGGTGAACATCTGAATAGAAGTTCAGTAACTCCTCAAAGAACATGCAAACAATTGTCTGTAATAAGTTCAATAATTGTTATTTTGTGCTGGCTTTAGCAAACCAAATGATAGAAATGGAAACAGAGCTGGTTCTAATTCTTATCAGTATTCTTTTCTCTCATTAAAGTCCCTTGTTTTGTAATAGACTTTAATCCCTGCCTTAATCTGTTTGGGAGTTAGTATCAAAAATCTCAGATTTTGAATTAGTGCGCCACCATGTTGCTAATACAGTAAAGAATTGGAACTGTAATGTTTATTATTGTCTTATGCTCATATTAATCTGTTTAATGCATAGTATCCAACAAAGTTTAATAGGCCAATAAAGAAGAAGGATGGATAATTAGTTTAAACAGGTAAATGCTAATTAGGAAACTCCTGAAAGGCATCCATTATACACTAGCTTAAAACAAATTTTACAGCCCTGGTTAGTGGTGTAATCCAAATTCTGTCAAGGCAACTGCATTTTCTGTAATTGAGATGTGTATGTTTGCTTTGCATAACAGATGGCTCTGTATGCTTAGACTGATAGCTAGGAAAATAATAATTGCATTATTCTGGCCAAAAGAATATTAGCTCTTGGGTTTTGGCCATTTCAGTCAGTCCTCCTGCCAGCACAGCATATGCACATATATGGATTGGATTTTCAAGGAAATTGATGCATCTGGAATAGTGTGGCCATCTGAAATATCATCTGTTCAAGAAAAATTTGGCTTTAACCCTATGCTGGTCTCTTTCTAAAAGCATTTTCTGTCACTGTCTTTTTGACTATGAGAGATTGTAAATTTTTCCATACTCTGAACTTACACTGTGTTAAGACTTCACGCTTTGTCTTGATCCTCATATACATTTCAAGCAAGGGGTCAGATTAAAAAAAAAAAAAAGAAAAAAAAAAAAAAGCAAGCAATTGTCTTTGCATGGTAGAAGTTTTTGATCTATCAGGAGAATCTGCTCCTTGCCTTCAGTACTGAAAGTATTGATGGAATAACTACCAGAAATCAGAACTGGGACTGTGGATTTTAGTACAATAATAGATGAAATCTACTGAAATCTACTAAAATATCTGTGATTTTCACTGTTCTTCTCTTCTTTCTTTACCAAGTAATTTTATACTTATCAGACCTACTGTATTTATGTTTTTAATACATTGTTCTCTTGATGTAATATTATATAGCTAGGTCTCTTTAATAATAACAAAAGAGATGTGGTAGCTACTTGTTACTAAATCACTAATCAAAGTTTAATTTATTACAAAAATATTAACAAGAATATTTATTAAGCTGTTTCTCAAACTGTACATGGGAATGCTACTGTTTGCACTACAACTATCTTGAAATAGTCATGAATTCTGAATGTCTGAAATAGTGCTGTGTGATATATGTGATGTTGCATTTCTGGCACTGCAGGTAAATGTTGATAGGTTCCTATCCTGATAGTCCCCAACTATGTATTTATATAGAACCTCTTTCAGTTAATTTTTCCCACTATAAGCATTTTTATTTGAATCACCTTAAAGTGCTGACTTTGGAGTCTCGCTGTCCTAGTCAAATTACTTCTCAGAGACTTCTCCTTTTTTTGTTTTTCTTTGTTTTTCCTTTTTATTTAATTAGTGTGCGTAGAAATATATGTACAATATATATTGTATTTGCAAAGGAAAACCTCATGTCTCTTAGCTAAAGGAAAAGTAGTCCTTGAACCAAATCTCAGCAGCTGAAACCAGTTTTTCACAGAACCAAATTTTTCTATTTTCAGAACATTGAGAGCCAGTGGTAGAAAACAAATGGATGCTGGTGTTCTAAGATTAGCTGCAGGGCTAATAGTAAAGAAATCTGATAAAACAATATCTTGAGAGGTAGTCTGGCAACGATGATGATAATAAAGTTACTCCTGGCAAAATTAACAGTATATTTGAACAGTAAACAAAGAATTACAATAAATAATCCTTTTACTTTACAATGAATGTATTTTGCATATAGACACCTATATATATACATATAGAGAACACTTTTGTCTTCCAGCTAATGCTAGCCAAGAATTTTAGGTTAGTTTGGCAGGCATGGATTTGAGAGCACACTTTGGAATTGCAACTAGAGCACTTTCAGAGAACATTTCAAAGTAGAGGGAAAGTCACAAAGTTAGCTGAAACTTATGAGTGAGAGAAGAAAAAAAAAAAGGCAACAGAAATGAGCCAAAATCTCCCATTTATATCCATAGTCTGTATAAATTGTCACAGTTCAATTATACTTGGGGCAAGCTGTAACTGTCTGATATACTTTTGAGTATTCAGTAGTTTCAGGAACTGTACTATTTGTTGGAATATACAGACTTATCTGGAAATGTAAAATACAGACAGGATTTTTTCCCAGCCTGGCAAACATGACCTGTGATGGTGTAGCTTACCATTTTGCCAATATAAACAGATTTTTACACTGCACCTCTGTAGAAATATTTTGTCTACGTATATTCCTATTCCTTGATGTTTTCAAGTCAGCAGATAATTTTTAGCATCAGGGAAACTGACATCTTTTTGAATACTGAGGTCCCTGATTTCCTTTTAGAAATGGGATGAGATTTAAAAATAGATGGGTAAAATGAGTCATCATGTTTGGACATTGAAGAGGCACTCAAATAATTCCTTTAGGCACTTAGAAGTCAATATCAGTGCTTACCTAAGATATTTTAATCCTTTTGCAAACTCTCTGTGTTTGAGACTTGGGTCAAAAATATGCTTAAACATGAATAGAAAGATATACAGAGAAAAATATATTGAGGACAAAGGATAAAATTTTCAGACCCATGTGGCTTCAGGGTCAAATAGAAAATATTATGGGCTGATAAGCTGGCTAGGATACTTTCACTTTCAGGAAACAAATTATTGATCACCTCTCACCGACAGTTGTACTCAAAATGGATATTATGCATTACTTTCCCTCTGTGAGGTCCACATCTTAAAGTAAACTATTTCCTACCTTTGCTCCTACTTGTCCAGGATACAGACCAGGTCTGCAGATTGGCCTGTTGGAAAAGGAGCTCACTGAAAAAGAGAAATGCAGCTGCAGTCATAATAGGAGATAACAGAGATGAAGGAGGGGAAAAAAGAATAAATTCTGGAGATTTTGTCCTTTTTAAAACAAAGTAGGCAAACCCAGCAAGTATCTTACATGTGCACTGCATTACTGGTAGCATAACCTATCTCCTTATTTTGGCTTTCTGTGCATTTGTTCTATGAAATAGCAAATAAAATTATAGCTACAACACACAAGTACAAGGTCAAATAAATGACAGTACTCAGTCTATTTGTGAAGCTATTCTGAAAAGGAACCATGGTGCCAAATGTGGTTTATTTGAATAATAAAGAAGAATTAGATTCCCCTGATAACTTGGCTGAGGGCCAATAAATCACTGGAGGTTAAGAATGCTTTGCAACTGCCATGTATTTCTTTTTGCTTTTAGGAAGCACAAGCCTCAACTACTGTGCTCTACCTGTTTTTCAATGCAAATCAACTGGAGGTTACTAGATGATTAAGGGATTGCTTGTGTACTCTGCTTAAAAATAATATAAAGCAATCTTGATACTTGCATTCATTCTCTAAGTCCTGCCTTATTTTGCCTCTGTGCTATTATTTAAATAAAATAGTAATCCTCATCTTTAAAAAAAAAAAAAAAAAAGCAACTGAACAAAGAAAAATGAGAAAGCAAATACAAACAACAAAAAATCTACCCTCACTCCCCCCCAAAAAACCCAAACCAAACCAAAAAACACTAAGCAGAAAAAAATAACAGCAAAAACCAGAAACTTCACAGGAATACTACATATTGTTATTTTATTATTTTTCGCAAATCTAGGCAATAACCAATTGAGAAAGAAAACTTGTTTTTTTTTGTGTTGTTGTCATTTTTTTAGCTTTTTGATTTTAAATTCTACTGTGTAGAATGATTATTTCTGCTCATTTAGTGAAATTGGTGCACTAGCATTAACGATTTTTTAATAGTTTGTCCCCCTTAAAATTAGGAAGCAAAAGCCTGGGAAATTCTGTGCTGTGCAGGTGTTTTTTAAAGAAGTTTTTTTTTCCTTAAATTTCACCATAAAGAAAGTTTATTTACTCTTATCTTTTATGCTAAGAGAAGTGAGCAAGGGAGGAACTCTTGAAATAGAGCAGCTCTGAGGATTTTGAGAGCAGTAAGAAAATACAAGTATCAAAATAATTCAGAAACAGTACAAAGCACGGTGGCACATTATCAATTTACAACATTTAAATTGATAAATGCTTGGTGGTGAAGGCCTACAAGGGCACTTTGAAAAGCAAATAGCGACCTGGTGAAGAAATTGATTTTTTCCCCCCCGAAAATGACTGCATGATGCATCATTTGACTGCATGCTGTCCAAGTGCTTGACAGAGATAATCTCAGCAATCCCACGGGTGACCTTATCGTTCTCACCAGGGCAACTTTGTCTAGATTCTGACTTTGTGCATGTCAAGGTTTCTTCAGGCAGGATCCTTAGGGGGAAAAAGTTCCTCTGTTCGATCCAGATATTGAACCACTCTTCAAGGCACTCCCCCACCCCCAAAAAGGCAAGCTTGTTTCTTTTCTTCATAATTATGAATGAACTGAACAAGAGAAAATATCTATAGACACAGTATCTTTGCTGAAGCCATTATTGCCTTTTCAGTGTAGCTTAGTTTAGTTCTGAAAGGAGAAGGGATACCTGCCATTAGAGGTTATCAGAGGCAGGGGAAAGGCTCCAAAACGTATGTAATCCTTCTACGTACCAGAAATATCCTGCCCGCTTTCATTCTCACACTCATGTTCACAGCGTTGTTTTTGCTCAGGAAAAGATTTTGCCATAGTCACAGTATTTCATATAGATGCCTAATGATTTTTTCTTTCTGCCTTCATTATTTTTTTTTAAACCCCTATCCCACTCAAGAACTTTTAAGGCAACTCAAGTGCAAATGACAAGCTGACAGAAGTCCTGAACATCAACATCAATATGCATAATTTTGCATAGACACTCTGTAACAACCTTCACTGTTTGGTCTTGAAATGATCCAAAACACTTAGTCTGTTTAGCTGGTTATTACAAAGCTGGATTTGTCTAGCACAGAAGAATATATTGCCTAAACTGTGAAGAATGACAAATTTTAAAGATTTGCCAGGGTTTTTTTAAAGTACTTTGTACAATGAACACACTGTTTTTCATGTGCAGTTAGGAATTGTTCATTTTAAATACTGATTAAGAACTTATTGAAAGCAGCAAATGCTATGCTTTATTTGGTACCCCAAAGCTACTTTACCCACTGCCTTTGTCACCCACAGTTCAACCATATTCAACCTCTTTTACCTCTTTCTTTCATCCACAACATTAATTCCGAGTGAACAAGACGTGCTTCCTTGCTTTTGACAAGATTTGCTGCAGTCTCATGCGACAAAAACCCAACACTCATTCCAGATTCAGAAAGTAGGATTTATAACAGCATTTTAATTTAATGTTGGATGTCGAACATATAAAGAGATCACAGTAGTACTAGAGCTGAAAATTGATGCCTTTTTTATTAGTGTCCTCTCAGAAGTGGGTGAGCCGCTGTTTGTGCAGTGGAGCACAGAGCACCACAGTCAGATGAATGAGGATATGCTATCTGCAAGGAATCATATTTCAAACCACTGTCTGCTTCTATTGATGTGCTCAGAGTTGAAAGGTTATGCTAGTAAATGCCATCAGAATTTTCAGCATTAGGAATCTGTGGAATAATCCGCTGGCTGTCACTTTGTAGTCAGTCCAAATGAAGTATATAGTGATGCTTTACTGATTTTTTAAACTTGAAATTAACTTATTGTTACTCATCACGTTGTTTTGCTTATTTGTCAGTGGTGTGTTTAAATACTGCCAACAGTATTGTCTTATAGGCTCTGCTGAATATAGCTCTCTGTTGAGTTAACTAAAGAATCCAGAATGTCATTTTACATGAGAATCATGTTCCCCTTATTTATTCTTTTGAACATATTTTATCAGCCATTGAGGCTGAAACATTGAAAGCCTTTATGCAGAAGGGATTCACTGGTTAAAATGAATCACACAGATTCTCTGTGCAATAAAATATAGCCTCATTGGTTTAATGCTTGAAGGCTGAAGACTTTTCATGTCACTTAATAATTTCTAGCATTTGATGTTAAAAATAAGATTTTGATAAGGTATTTTTGCTGCAATTGTTAACTCTTTCCAGTACTAAATAGGTAAGACTGAGAATATTAGCAGTTAGACCATTTGCTTTCTGGGGGATGCAATGTTTTCCGGTTGTTTTAAGAAAAATGTCTGGGGAAAATGGCGAAGACAGTTTAGCTATTTTATGTCTGTCTTTCCTGTTAAAACAAAGACAAAGAGTTTCCATGAGTTAACATCCATATTATCCAAATTAGCTACAGGGTACTTTGGTATCTTTTTGCATTGCATTGTAACATATTTGTATGGAAAGTGGAGACTATTCTATGCATAGTCACTTAGTAAAACAAACAGCTGTGGAATAATTGAAGGGAAAAAAATGTACTGAGAAGAAATATACAAATTTGGTATAAATATATTATCCATGCACATTAGAGACAGGAGGAAAAAACCTCAAGAACTAAGAACAGTCTTTTAAGAGTAAGGTCAAAAAATATAATTCTACTAGTGAGCAATTAAAATTTCAATTCTAAAAATAAGTACATTTTAATTATTAGATTTTAATTACTAGTAACATCTTCACTGCATAGTATGGGATCTAACTAAAAGAACCTCCAAGTCAAAGCCTGATGGTGCTTAATCTCCAAGGTCTGTAGTGGAAATTCAAGACAATCATGTCCATGTACTATTGCTCTTCCAGTGCTAAATAAGTTTTCATGCTACCGTATAAGGAAAGGCTGAAAGAGCTGGTTCTGTTTAGCCTGGAGGAGACCGAGGGAGGATCTCATCAGTGCTTATGAATATATGAAGTACTGGTATCAGGAGCATGGGACCAGACTCTGGTGTCCAGTGACAGGATGAGGGGCCGTGCTCACAAACTGAAACACAGGAAGTTCAACCTAAACAAGAGGAAAAACTTGTTTACTCTGAGGGTGACAGAGCACTGGAACAGGCTGCTGTGAGAGGTTGTGGAGTCTCTGTCTCTGCAGACATTCAAACCCTGTCTGAACATATTCCTGTGTGATCTGCTCGTGATGATACTCTAGCAGAAGGGTTGGACTAGATGATCTTTAGGGATCCCTTCCAGCTTCTACTGTTCTGTGCTAATCTGTGCTAATCTGTATTTTTTTGTTACTCCCCATTCATCTTCAGCATTCAAATATGCTACCTTAGCATTTCAACCGTATGTTTCCCTGGGTTTTGTTTGTTTGTTTGTTTGTTTGTTTCTGGAATTTGAATGAGGATTCCATCCAAGACATCCATTACCTGTCTTATGGCTAGTTGCAGAGGCTGGCACTAGCTTCCTGGTAGGGTTACAAAGTGTAACAAAGGGTTACATGATCACATGATCAAATGGTTACAAAATGTACCCAGGCTGGTTCTGCATTTAGTGAGCAGGAGAAAAGTGCATTAGAAAACCTGACAGGCGTACTGTGAACCCACACTTTATCTTAGTTGCTCAGCTGAGTTCCTCAACAGCATTCACGTTGAAAGTTCTTTCTGTTGTTTGCTCATACCTTCGGAACTACCTGCATCAACACTGAGCAACTGAGCTCCGCTTGGAAGGTATTTACTTACTGTTCTCATCATACAGCCACAAAAGGACTCTCTGCAGGTGAATCCATAGAAGAGCCATTTTAATTCCCTGTTACAAGCTATGCCATAAGGATCTGCTATCGGGACCCATCCCAGCACAGAGGCTACTGCAGTACCATTGAGGATGTAGTTCAATTGTTTGGGAACAGATGGAGCATCCTCTAGCAGTGCTGGCATAACCAAAGTCAGCAATGCAGCAGAGATTTTGCCTCTACTGGCCACCAGATGAGGCAGAAGAAAACTAGAACTACATTTTCTGCTTCAGAGACAGGAGCTCAGATGTGGGAAAAGAATGAGTGATAAACCTCCTTTACCGAGAGTTAGAAATTTACAGTAAAAAGGAAAGAGAGAAAATATCTTCCTGCAGCAGTGAGGCGATATGTCTTAGAGCAAAAATTATCTTCTATAGACACAGGAAACTTAGGCATACATTGGGGGAAGGGAGAATCAAATTAATGTAAGCAAGAGACACAAAATAAATGTCTCTCCAGTGTGACCAGACAGGAAGGGGAAGGCAGAAGAGAGGCACAGAACTCTGCACCTACTTAGCAACTGAGAATCAGATCTGTGAGAAGACATGCTACTTCTTACTCACCAACCAAAATAAATTTTGCCAACTTTTGATATTCCTAACTCACGCCCCAGATTAAACTCAAATAGTAAGACTGGTTTCAAGTTATAAGGTATATGAGTATAATATAATAATATAATAATAAATGTTAGAAATTTGCTTTTCTATTTGAGAGATGTTTGAGACTTTCTGAGAATACCATGATTCTGCAGTCTGGCTTTTGAAGCTGAAATCAAACATCACATGATCAGCAATGAAATTGTGAGGTTTGGCAACAGTAAAATAGAAAGGGGAAGTGTTGGCTCATTTATCTAGTTAAATGAAATAACATGGTTTATAAACTAATATGGTGCATCATAGTCATACTGCATTCCAGATAACTTTTGAAACCTTTACAGTAATAAACCTGGCCTTGTGCTACTGAATTGTATGACAGTATTATTACCTACATTAATTATTTTTAAAATTCTGTTAGATGTTTAAGATTCTGACTTTGAGTCTTTTGAGTTACAAGAGTGTTTTCTAGGCTGAATTAGGATGTAGCCAGTTTATTGAGGCATAGTCTATACCTTTTCATAATTCATTTCAGAAGGTGTCTCTCCTTTGTCAGGATTTCTTCAGGCGTAGATAGTAAATACAAAGCCATATACATTCCTGCCATTGCTTGAATGATAATGGAGCTATATGTGTGTTCTTGTTGAACATTGGTAGCATATGCATAAGAAAGATATGATTAATATTGTAAATGTGTCTCTTCCACATATTTTGGCAGCATGTATGAGCCATGACTTAAAGTTTATGGTAAGAGATACATCCTTTTTCAAAACTTATTAATGAGGTTTTGAGAAACAGTAACTTTCCCTCCTACCTTTGTTTCTCCTGACCTGACATAAGTCTTATCTACAGCCTGTAAGTCAATGAAAAAATGTCACAGGTTTTTGAATGGTTCTCATTTACTTTATTTCAGGTGACTTTATTTGTTGTGTAGATGAAGTAGTGTCTAACTGAGGAAGATGCATTCTAAGGACCTGACAATATTCAGGGTTGGAGTGGTTGTCTACAACAACGTAGTGGAAAACTTTTTCTGTTGTGATAGGTGTACATTTGGTTAGTTGCATGCTTGGGAGCAGTGAACAATTATGGTATTTTTATTTTAAAGCCATCTGTTTCCCATCTTCTTCTGATTCGGTCTTGTCTTCCTTGATGGCTCTCAAATTCAATTTTGGTGTATTGTTGCTTAAACATACAGTGTTTTCCCGTAAGATGGCAATTCACAGAAAGAATTGAAAATAGAAAGTAATTCTGTCACTGAAATACACATAACCAAATTCTAGTTTCTAGAGAGAGCTCCACTGACATGGGCTCATTCCATGCTCGTTGCAAATTTAAGGATTTATATTTCCTGCACTTTGGCAGAAATGAACCCACAGAAAGAATTTTGTACACTTCAGATTGGACAAACTCATGAGGGCTATTCCAGATGGTTTTTTTCAGCTAAAAAGATAGTCCCTTAATAGTGGTTATTTTTCTTTTTTGATATAATTACACTCCTCGTCGTTTACCTACACTTGTGACTGGGAATTAAGATCTTATATGTTTGATAAAAGGCCACTAAAATACACAGACATAAAGAAAGTCATACTTACTCTGTTCTAAGTGGTTAGGAGCTGTTTAGTTGGTACATGCACATTAGTGCTGTACCTAATTTGGGCCATGATGTTGTGAGTTCTGACATAGTCCAGTCTGCATTCTCATGATGCTCTTGTGATAAATCCCTGCAGATTAGCAAAGTCTGCAACCTTCCTTGTGAGGATGCAAGTTCATGTGAAATAATACGTGAAAGTAGAAAAAAATTCCAGATATCAATATGTAACTTTTGCAGCTCATTAATTAAAATTGACATTGCAGGATTTCAGGAGGCTATGAAAGGACATTGCCATTTTAATGTTTTGAAACCTTTTCAATTGAGCAGGCAAGAAAATAATGTAATTACTGGGCTCATTCAGCTCTTTAGTAAAAACACAAGCCTTCAATCTTAAATAGCATTTGTAGAAATTAAAGAAGCTAAACTGAAGATATTTCTAAAATGTCACAACTGCTTTGTGATGCTAAATGATATGGACTATCCCTTCATTATCATCTAGAACACCTGGAAAGGTACTGTGAAAATAACTGTGTCTTTTAAAATGACTGTAAAAAGCAAAGATTTTAAAGGAGATTGTACATACATACTTATATTTGCTATTTTTAATCAAGTTGTTGATGTGTGATAGCGTTTATTATGGCATTAGAACCCATGTCACAGCAGTATCAGAATTTGCATATAAACAATCAGCATAATGGAATGGAAGTATAAAATTCAGGGATTATTATTATTTTAAATAAAATGCTTACCTATCCTGAAATCCAAGTATTTATTCCGTTTGTGTATAATTATAATATTCCCATGATAGCTGATAATTCTCTGATTCTCTTTTATAGTATCATTTATCTCGTTTATTCTCTTGCATCCATGGTCTTCATTCAACACTGGACATCTTAGTGAGCTGTAATACAGGGGATTTTTTTGGTTTTAACCTTCAAAGGAGTTTAGTTGAGCAGATGCTACATTGAACTAGTCAGAGTAGAAAGGAAATGATATGGCTTTTAAAGGGCACATCTAGCGTATCTACTGGGCTAAAGTAATTCTGGCAATGCTTCAAAGGATATAACTTTTGATGGTAAAGTAGGTAGGCTACAGAATGAAATCACATATGGCAAGCTGTCAAAGTCTTCCTACACATTCGGTACATTTATATAAGTGCAAATGGATGCTGCTTAGATGGAGTCCCTAGCAATTTCCTGTTAAATCTGCTCTAAGATTATCTGATATTATTTGACTAAATTATCTGTGTAAAAGCTAAGGACAACTTTTATGATAAAATATTTAGAAATTAGTTTTTTTCATTTTGGTAGATAATCTGAAATATGAACTGCAATTGTATTAACACTTGGAAGCAAAGGGCTTTCAGTAATACCAATTATATCAAAACAGGGATAATGAATTGCTGTGTATCAGCTTGAAGAGGACGTATTTATAGGTCAATGATGTTAATGGCTATAGTTCTCACAGACACCTCCTTCTTACCCTTTTATTCCTTGCTAATGCTAAGCAGACACAGTTTTAACTTTTAATGAGATTGGTGACTATGAGAACCTCATCTTAACAGTGGAAGAAAATGAAAAGTTTACAAAGCGTGGGTATTTTTTGCCATTCAAAATGTAGCAGTAATAACTGTTACCCTTGTACAAATGCTACCAGTCAATTAGAAGTCATCCCCTTTGCCTGCTAAAAAAATCCAAATCTGAATTGTCGTACTTATTATAAAGACAGGCTTTTATGCTTTTTAAAAAAAAAAAATAAAATAAAAAAATTGTTGTGTTGTGTAATGCTCTAGTATAATGTAAAAATGCAGCATGTTACAGATACAATCAGCCCTATAGCTAGGCGTATGCATATATATGTGTGCTTATATATGATGCATCTGTGTGTGTATCTATATGCATCTGTGTAATTGAAAAAGAGAGTCTTAAAAGTTGTGCAGACAAATTCTTTACCTCTGTCCTAGACTGTCCCACAATATTAGGAAGTAAGGAATGTCCAGATGCAGCCTTGCAGCCCTGAGCATGCACATTTGTTCCCTCATTTTGTGCCATGGGCATGCTGAAGAGCTATGGTAGCCTGAAGTATGTTTAGTTTTACTGGGGGATGATGCTGTTGGCTGTTGGAGTCTGTTTGTCAAGGATGGAGTCTAATGAGATTTGGTCTTTGAAAATGAAATCCCTCTGGACAGACCTTTAAATTCATTCATTTGGCCCCTCTGTCACACTTACATGAGGAGGCAGCAATGTGTTCCTGTCACAGCCCCCTTCCTCACTCTGAGACTTTGCATGCCAGACATAGGTAATCATCCCAACTTACTGCATCTTACAGGATCCAAGAGCAGAAAAGGAGTTTGGAAATGCACTGATTTAATGAGGTTTCTATGTCTTATTTGGGCCCCAATTCCTCAACTGCAGTATCACACAAATACATTAATCATGTGGGTCACTGTACACATCACACCCTTAGCCCCCAATCACAATCATGGGGCATTGTAGATTGTAGATATAAATAGAGAGAAGGTTTGTATTGATCTGTTGAAGCAGCTGTTGCTTGCCCAGTGGCATGACTCAGACAAATTTCAGTGTGATTTTATTGGGATAGCAAGTAGCCTCTTGCTAGTATAAAGGCAACTACATCTAATCCATTTTCTGATAGAAATGGGAGTGTGATGACTGCTCAAAGAAGATCTTACTACTTTAACATCAGTGGAAAAAAAAATGCAGTTGTGTCTAGACTGAGCTTTAGCTAAAATTTTCTAAGTTATTTAGTCTGAAGCAGATGTATGTCCTGTGAAAACTTATTCTAAATAGTGGTAAATTTGACAATGTGACAAGGAAGTGAAAACAGTTTTCTGAATGATAAGTGTTAAATAAGGATAACAAAAGGTAATGCCACAAGTTGTAATAAAAAGACTATGAGTAGAAGAAAGGGTGAATATGTCACAACAAAGTCTTGGATCCTGCAAACATGCACACAAGAATTCTCATTGAAAGCTGTGAAACTAATGATGTGTATAAAGCTATTCAGTTAAATTTTTTAGGGACTGGAGCTTGGACTTTTGAACTCTGTTAACTCTCATTAAAATCTGTGGCAGTCCCACCAAAAGCAAAGGTTCTGGAGAGTATGTTATAATTTTGTTTCTTTGTGCCCTGTTTATCTCTGTAAACACCCAAAGTCGATGCATGGGTCATGTGTGTTTGCATGACTGTTTTGCCAGTCATAAATGTGAAATTATGTTTGCTTATGAAAGTAGGAAATGGGGCTCAGTGTTTAATTTATTTGTTATACTGAAAGGAGTTTCTCAAGTCTGTAACTGCCTCTTGTATATATACAAAATATAGATATAACACATCTGAGTTTTAGAAATCCTAACTAGACCTCTAAAATAATTGTTGGCATTGAACAATAGCCCCTGCCTAGGAAACAAACTAGAGAAGAATGTGTCAAAACCCATCAGTCTCTTTTTGGCCCCATGCCAGGAGAACAGGCAGATTTCATATTGAATTGAGAGCTCAGCATGTTTGAACATTGTGGCTTCAGCTGTGATAGGGTATTACATTTTAAAATTGGAATCTTTGCTTAAAACAAGGAAGATTTTGGTATTTCTGTAGATTATTGTCCCAAAAGTAGTGTGTAAGGCTAGTCAAATGAGAAATAGACATATCCCAATGCAAATGTCTTTTCACAAACCAAGTCATTACCAGAATAGGAACTAGATTATCAGATTATACATACATAGATTACATATACATATATATACATATTGTACATACAAAGATTATAGATTATACATACAACTTGGAAAGGATAAACTTTAATACCTCTCCCTTCAGGAGGCTGGGATTTATACTACATAGATGCAGAGAATTGAGTACAAATACATTTTATTTTGTCCATAAAGTAACAAAAGGTTTCCTTATGAGGTAAGGGCTTGACAGAGTCTCTGAGCAGAAATAACATAGGTTAAATAAACTATCAGTGATACAGAATATAAACACTTATTTTTCCATTTGCTTCTTTGGCTCCACCCTGAGCAGCAAGCATTAATTAAAAAGTGTGGGAATTCCCTACAAATACAATTGCTCCATGATATGTTCTCTCGTATCCCAGAATTCTAAGCAAGGTGCTCAGGGTTACTGTAGGTGGTGAGAGCTGAGGAATAGAGATAGGCAAATTGAGGTCCAGAAATCATCTGCTTCTGTTCATCTTGTAAAAAAAGGAAACCAGGGATATGGCCATGAGGGAAATCTGAAACACTGGTGTTATCTTTTCTAATACCTGCAGTCATGTGTAAGACACAAGCACAACTAAAAATAGCAGAGGTAAGGCAAAACTAATTGCTATGTAAGCACAGTTGAAAGGAAATGGAGAAAATAAATTATAATGTATGTTCACATTCTGTAGAAAAGGCTTTCTTTCTCACATGCAAGGTTTGGAAGCCATGTTGCAGGTAGTTTCTCATTCTTTGCTACTGATTCATTTGATAGGCTGTTTGTAACTAGTTTCAAGATTTCCCTTAATAGTCATGTGGTGTGATTTCTGGCTTCCAGCATATCACACAACTCTTCTTGATGTACTTCAGTTTGAGATAAAGGATTTACCTCATCAGTGAATTTCATCCACTATGTTAGTTTTATGAAAGGTTATTACAATGGTATGATGTCCTTCAAACTCCTATGACAACATCAGTGCTCTTTTCTCTTTGTTAATGAGACCAGGTTCACATATTATAGAACTAAACCATCTACTGCAAAACAAAGTTTTGAAATAGAAGTTAAGGTTAAACGATTTTATTTTGGTTTTCTGATCAACTTCTGGCAGTTCAAAAAGAAAAATAATGCACAATGATTACTTATAGAAGAGAGTGTTGTTATTTACATATGTACTAAAAATTGTAGTTACTCAACTTCACCTTGAATGTTGTCTGTATGCTAAGGAGAATGACCTTCCATCTCTTGAGACTGTATTACATCTTTGGGTGCAGTTGTTTTAACTATATAAAATGTATTTTCAAAACTTTTCCACAGTATGTTTTTTGGCATGCTGTATTTTACACATATTGAAATGTGTTAAATAAGGTCTGATACAAAAAGTACTTAATGGGTGACAAATACTCCTTTTATGGTACAGAGCAATAATGTTCATTGTTGATAGGAAGTGCGATTGTAGCAAACACTGGTTGTGAGAATCAGGTTTTGTATTTTGTGTAATAAACTGTACGATTCATAGTTCTGTATGAAATCATGTAGTCGATTGTTTTATTACATTTCAGTGTAAATTTTTCACCCATTTCAGTTCAACTAGCATTCTCACAGAATACAGGTTTTGTGCTGATATGATGTTTCCTAGCTGTGAGCATGGCCTGTCCCTACTACTGGCTGTAATTTAGTTTTTGGTCTCTGTCGCCTTGAGCTTGCCTTGTGACTAGTTTGTTGAATGATGTGCTAATCCATTATATTTTTCAGACAAGTGTATCGACCAGTATAAACAGACCGGAGGGCACAAACCTAAATGCAAGCTATACTTCCTTGAATCATTTAAAAAGCTCCAGCGGTGGTGGCAGTGCAAAATAACTTTTCTTTGTACATTAAATATAAGGGGGAAATTTCAATAAATAAAGGTGTGGGGGAGGGTAGTATAAATGGAAGCTTTGTAGGCACATTACACTGCCTTTCACATGGGTGTATTTAGTTATAGGAAAAAGAGATGGGTATGTCAGCCACTTCAGAATGTGCTTCTGGATGATAAATTTGAGACTAAGTCCCAAGCCCTGCATTAGTTGTCATTTTCCAATATCCAGACACTCTCACAACATGTGATACATGTTTGAAGTCATGTACTGTATTGAAACATTTTTATACAAATGAAGAATGGACAATAACCTCACTATGGAAGTGGCAAAGCTGAGGGCAAAAGATGCAGCTTTCTGACCTTTTTACTGTTGGAGACAGGTAGAATCCAATACCTGGTCATGAAAATATATCCTCAGGTAATTGATCTTAAAAGGAAATAGCAGCAGAGTGGGTGACTTCTTAGTTTATGCAGCTGCTACCAGATACTCCAGTTCTTACTTGTCAAAAAGTGAATTAAGATTACAATTGCAACAGGAAATAGTAATTAAAATCTCTGTGCAAACAAGTGATATTATGGAAAATTCTTTATTTAAATTAAAATTATAACTACAAAACTGTAGTAATCCCATGATCACACAAAAAGGGATCATTTTGTCTTCAAGGCACGTTCAATTCATGTTTCATTTGGAAATAGTTAATCTATGAATCACTAGAATATCTGCAGACATGTGACAAACTTTAACAAAATCATTCCCTGTATCTCTCCTGAAATGGAAGGTTCCAAGGAAGATTCTTAGATGTTTCCTTCCTAGAGAAATTTTTTTGTATTATTTTTTCTTTTGTTTCCAGCAAATTTACAGCAATAGTGTCTGATTTCTAATTAATAACTCATAGACAAAGTCTCCATGCTTTTTCTGTATCATAGTTTTTACCTCAACTTAGAAGACTACTGTTATCTACTAGCTTCATTCAGGAATCACATAGGTTTAAGATGGTTTCAAAGACCTGCTGTTACACTTTTTCCAATTAATTAAAAGCCCAAAGTTCCCTCCCCTCACAGTCACAAATGCGCAGATGACAGTAGGCATTTTTACTCATTCTAAGTCTGTGTTTGGGTTACTACTCTTGAACTGGTAATACTTGCATGCCTGCTACTTCCAAGAAGAGGAGCCTCATGAATCTTGAATTTCTAGAATTTAATCATGATAAAAATGACTGTTTGGCCATAGAGCTAAAGGAGGGCCATATTTCCCCCTCTACTTTTTGCTGTTCCTGGCACTCTGAGCAGCTGTATCACTACAGCTGTGACTGTAGCCATGCAACCATCAAAACAATCATGATAGTTACTGTTAAGACTGCAAAGGTTGGATACAGCAAGAAAATCTTTGTCTTTCGTTTACCAAATAGTTAGAAAGTATTTTTATGGAGTTCTGATGCATCTATATGTTTTAAGTCCAGTTTCCCTGTACTTAAGAGTTATGAGATTTTAAGGAATTTTTGGCTTGTTTTTTGTATTTCTTTAATCTTGTAGATCTGTCTTCACAGGTTATTGGCACGAACAGGATGCTGGCATGTGTAGTGTTTCCAGCTGACTACTATTGTTTTAGTTAGTGTCTGCTGGTATTTAGAAAACTTAGTCTGAAACTAGTCTTACCTTCCCAATTAATTCCTCCCAGCCCGTGAGCATTCTGATCCACTTGTACTTTCATATCAAAATATCTGCATCTTATCAAGATCAAAGCTGTCCGAACTTGACTTTGTATCCACAGATGGCTGTAAATATGACACCACAATATTACTTTGGCTTCACTTGACAGAACTGAAAATTGTCCACGGAGATCTACCCGGAATTTGTAGAAAATGTTATTCTGACGTTTATTGTTTATGAATATAGCAAAGAGCTTAGGATTAATAGCCATCCATCTATGTTAGTTTAAAGAAAAATGCTTTATTTGTTTCATTTCAGTGTCTCACACAGATAAGTTGCTGAGCAGAAGTTGATCACTGTACAGAAGGAGAAGGAAGGGAATGTTTGTGGTTTTTTCCAGCCAATTTTAAGCACTTTTTGAAATAAAAAATATGCATATATATAATATATTCATAGCTAGTACATGCAGTAAATAATATGCACCATCATTTAAACAGGAGTTTTCTGAGTAGAGGCTTGGCCTTGTAAATTACAGCTTTCTAAATAAAATAAAAATTCAAAAAGGCCAGTATACTCTTGTAATCTTTATTTCTGAGCATATGACTTGAACCATGATGTGCAGAAAACAATGTTTCCTTTATGTAGCTCAAACATTTGCATAGGAGCTTGCTGGTTTGTAAATGCCAAGCAGCATAAATATTGATATACCATGCTTACCTTCCCACATACCTTCAGTTTGGTTTTATCTAAATTATGTAAAGGAAGGTACAGCTGTGTGCACTGTTTAAAGGCATGTTTCTTTGTAACCTCTGCTTTCTAAATCATTGTTATTCAGGTTCTTCCTCTTCACACTGCCCTCCCCCACCCCCAAATCTCCATGCAGGCAAGTACACACACGTGCTTTCCAGTCTTTCTGTAAGAGTTTATCAAAACATTCAGCGTCTTGTTTTGTAACCATGTAAGACATACTGTAAAAGATTGAGGATAGAAAGATTGTTGATTTTGAAGTGCAAGTACTTATTTGTTTGGTATTTTACACAGTAGTGAAATAATTTACATGGTCTTAATACAAAGATAACCCCTAAATAAAGCACTTTGGCCTGATGGAAGGAAAACAGCCCTCCTAAATCAGAACTACCTAAAACAGTCTGTAAAAGAAAGAACATAAAATGCTTCAAATGATGAAGGGGTTATATCAACTGGTTAATTGTAGTTGAGAAGTAAGTACATTCCAAATGCTGGGATGTCTCCTTGGTGCTGTATGTTCAGGGAAGAAATACTAGTTTTATTGCACTGTTTCTAAGGAAAGGACTATATCTACAAATTTTTTTCCTGAGTACTGGCAAAAGACATTGAAGGATGACGCGTCAGTTTGTTTTTCCCCTTCATAACGTTGCATACCCATGAAAAGTGATGTTGTTGTTGTTTTACGGTAAATAGAGTGAATTATATCGTAGCTGTGCTTTCTTCAGCAGAACAAACCTGCCCTGTTCAGAGTGCTGAATGTTCCTAAACAAATAAACAGTCAGATGCAGGAATTGGGAATTACAGCTTGGAACACAAAAATACCAACTTTGAATGAAGAGAAAGTAACTTGGGCAACTGTAGAGTTTTCATTTGGCATATACAGTGACTTACTTGGCTTTCTTCCTACTTAACAGCAAAACCACCTTATCTTTTGACAGAAATTTGCTGTCTGTACCACAAAAAAATCCATATGTATTAAACAAACAAACAACCTACTTTATCATTTGTTTAAAAATAAACAAAAGTATTTATAAGACCAGTTTAATTAAAATATCATCTTACAATTTATTATCTACTACTTAAGCATCTATTTCTTCTAAAGACATTTTTTTTTTCAATTATCTGATGTTTTTTTTCCCCTTGCAGGTGTAGAAGGATATTTTTTGTTTTACAAAATAATAAAATGCTGCTCTGTTCCTATTAGATCTTTATTTCCTTTCTTATCCAATAAGTAATCAGCATCTGCTCAGTTTGGCTTTTATGTTGATAGCAAGCAGTCCTAAAAACACAGCTTCCATTAAATCTCCACCCTGATCATTGTGAAAACCATGTGTGTGAGATCAAAAGCAGATGATCAATACCAAAAGGATGAAGTGAGAAGAAAATAGTGACAAGCACTAATATAAAATTGTACTAATGTAAAATAAACATCTGGAGTAACAAAGTACTTTCTTCTTTTCTTATTTCATTTATATAAAAGGTCTTTAGATTGTTACTTATAATAGTGGAAGGTAGATACAGACAGATAGATGTATGACTGCTGGACTGATGGTTGTCAGAAAATTCTGGCTTCAAGTAGTGTGAACAGTAGTAAACCACAGACTTTTTTCTTTGTTTGTTTTTCCTAATAAATATTTTAAGATATGTTGGGAGGAGCAGCATTTGGAAGGCAAATAACTGTAACTAACAAACGATAATAATCTTAAAGACAAAGGTATATGAAGTAAAATCAAACAGGATATAATCCTTATGCAAATTAAGCAGAATTTCTGAAATGATATGTAGCCAAAAATTAAGAATATCCACCAAAATATAAGTTGCTATACAAATAATCTCCCCTAAAGAGAAGCTGCATACTGGGGACAGGAAACATATTATAAAGGTGCAGTCATTCACTGTGATTGGCAATTCAAGCAATGAACACAATATCATGAAGTTTTTCTTAAGTATTTTAATTCCAAATAAGTTCATCTTTGTTGTTTTTGAGAGTATATTCTCATACTCTGTGTGTGTTTGGTTGAACAAAACTACTGCTTGAAATGGATTTGACGTATTCATAGGTCATGTTAAATAATATTACAGCTTAGAACCGAAGTTGCCTAAGATACCTGAAAATCCATTGTCAGATCTAAAGAAAAGAGTGATTTTTTAAATATATATTCCCATTCTGTTATATTTTCCTCCTAGCCTGGTACAAAAATCCAAATTGTGACTTACCTAATCAATTACTCTTATAATAATCAAAGGAATATGTTTGAGTTTGCTAAGAATTTTATTCCAGAACAAGGCAAGTGGCATCCCAGAAAACTATCATTGATTTTAGAGAAAAGTTATTATATTATGACCATATTCTGCATTGTATGTTTCTCCGGTGCTTTGGTTTTACACATATTCAAATCTAGAAAATATGTTTAACAAAGAATGAGATAAAAAATACGAATATCAGTCAGAATGGCACTGTACTCTGTTTCTTTGCACCTGTTCTTTTTTCCTCTTGCCTTATTTTAACAAACAGTGGAGGAGGGCTGCCTAGCTCAAGACTTGGCATTCCAGCTCTCAGGCTAAACAACCTCTAATGGCTCTGCCTCTCAAAGTCAAAATATTGATTGGGGAAACTCTGAATAAAGCACTTCAGAATAGGACTGAGCAGAGAGCATCTTTGATTGAAAACAAGAGCCCTTATTAGTTCTTTCATGGGAACTAACCTACAGGAGATGTCATTGCTCAGCTATTACATCAGCGTTACTATCCACATTCCAGCCCTCCCACCCCCTGCCAGTTTAGAGTTTGGATTACATCCTGCAGTCTAGCCATCAAAAGAAAAATTATGCCATTTTAGCATCAGTTGAGCACCTTACTTCCCTGTAGGAAGTGGTCTGCCACATCTTGAGACACAGCCTGAGCTTTCCGTTATATACAGGGAACACAAAGAGTATGCCGTTTGCTTCTCTAGAAGACACTCCATTCAGTTCCCCTTTCCTTAGAGCTGTAAAAAAACCAGAACAGCCAGGATTCAGTGGCTTCTGATTAATTACTTAACTGTAAGAGATCTTAAACTGTAATCTATAAAAGGATTATTTCTTTCAGTTAAAAATTATGGTTTCAGAGACTGAGAAGTTTTAACCAGAAATCATTGAAAAAAATTGTTACTTGCAACCATTCCAACATGAAAGCAAGAAATATAAGCATGGGAGCAATTGAGGTATTAATTCAAGGATACTTACCTCATATATCAGATACTGACACTGAAATAACAGTTACAACACAGAAATAGATTAAATTTATGCCTCTCACCTCAGTTGTCTGTCATACAACTTCTCATCTATGGCCAGGCAAATGTCCTTATGTGCTGGATATGCTGTACTTTTCCTTACCTTCCTTTCTGAGTTTCTCAAACACATGCTGAAATAGTATGAACAACAGCGAAACCAAATAATTCTGTGATTTGGGGAATAGGTGTAAGTAAAATGGTGGAGGTCTCAGCTGGAAACCAGAGTACTTTGGGGCGCTACTTGGTACCTAAACAGCTTTAATTTTGCGAACAATGAGCTGTTCAGCTGTCAGTGCAGACAGAAATAACGCTTATTCTAATTTCTTCAGCTCATTATTTCTCTCATTGACCTGCTTAGCAACAAGCATGCTCAGATTGGGATAGCTGCATTTGGCTCTATGAGGGGAGAAAATACAATGATCCTTCTCATGTCACATTATCACTAGCATAATGAGAAAGCTTATGCAGTCAAAAAGGTGGTAACTGAAATGGACACAGTAGCTCTATCTCTTAAAAAACTGCTGCTGAGATGCTTAGGAGCAGTGATTCTGTTTGGAGTGAGCTACTCACTGTAAATTAATGTCTTGAAGCTTCACATGAATGGCTGAGTCTATTATTTTAGTATGAGCAGAAAGCTTAAAAGTTATTTTGTTAATCAAAGATAGGGTTCCAAACGTGCAACATGCAAAATTATTACTTTTAAAAGAAGACCCACTTATTTCATTATAGTACTGACCAGGTTGTGATTCTCAGCAACCAGCTGTGTTGCCAAGAGATGCTGAGGCATGCTTATTCAATGGGTATAAGCACAACCTGAGTACTGAGAATTGTCTCAGTGTCAAATTATGTATCAAATCTAAGCACCTCAAGATTGGGACACAGTTTAGAAAAGCATAGAAGCAGTAACATATTTTCTTGCTCTTCCAGCTTTCTGTAGTGTCCCTTCATTCATCTATCTTGAGCTCCTTCTCTTCTAACTTGGTTCATAAGGTAAAAGAGATAGAGAAACAATGTTATGTTAGTTCTTGAAGTTTTGGCATTTAAAGCTGCTTCACCTTTTCTTTTTTTTACTGATATGTTCCTCCTTTGCCAAGGTCCAAAGTATTCACAGATTATAAACAAACTGCTTGTATTCGTATGTAGCCTGTGTTTTGCTGGTTGGAGGTTTTTTGGTTACTGGTTTTTGTCCTTTTTGTTTGTATGCTTCTTTTTTTTTGTTTGGTTGGTTTGGTTTGGGTCTTGTTTTTTCTAGAAAAACAGCAAAAAAATTCTTTCATATGTAACTGCTTGTACCTAAGATTTATTACAGAACAGCTTTCATAAGTAAAGCAAATCTGAGAGCAAATTTTTCCATTTGTCAGTTGCATTCATTCTTTTTAGAGATAGAACAATAAGGAACTGAAGGTGTGCTCAACCATCCTGCCACAGAGAGCAGCAAAGCTGATGTTACTGTCTTGTCAAAGCACACAGCAGTCATTTACACATTTAAACAAATTCTCTGTGGGAATCATTGGAACTCTTAGGCTATTTTGTGAGATGCTTCACATGCAAAGTTGAAAACTCCTTGTTTTGTTTTGGTTAGGAATTTCTTAACAGAAGCAAGCTAGTATGTCTTGTTCCTTTATCACTTTATCATTTATCTTTTGCTTCAAGCAGTGCTAGCTCAAGAATCGGAAACAAACTCAAAGCACAGAAGTCAGTGTTCTGAGCACCAAATGCGTTTGGTTAATAAAACCTTTGTACAGTTCCACATTATTTTTTTACTCTCTTTACAAATTATGTGTCTTAGATAAGTGTGTTGTCAAAAAATAGAGGCTTTTCCCCATCATGTAATTAGTGTTTTTAAAATAAAGCCAGGTTTAGGAACGGTTTAGGAAGTAAGAGAAATGCAAGCCATGTTTTTCTAATTATGTGACTTCTGTAAAAAAGCTCTATAGAGCAGATGTACTTTGAAAATTAGAAGTTGAATTCAACCCTTATGCTGCTCTAAGGTGCTGTCAGTTTCATCCTGTAACACAAATTGTGACAGCTGAAATCAGGTATGATCTGAAGTCAACTCTAAGACAATCCTACCTGTTTGTAAGACTTTTTTTTTTTTTCAGACTCATATGGCTTTCACCTGTTACCTGCTAGTCTCTCTTGGCTGAGATAATTCATCTTTGCAAAAATAGCTTGCAGGTTTTTTAAATACTAAGTACTGTTTAATTTCAGTTACTGTATCATTATTTTTATCAATTAAACTGACACTAGCAATTTCCAGCTGTTTAATGCTGCATTGCAATATTCCCATATATTGGTACTGGCTACTTTTTTGGTTGGAGGATGAAGCTGTGTAACCCAAAGGGTTCCTAGTGACTTAACACATCCCAGAACATTTTTGATAAACATATAAACCCCTCTGTTCTGTGACTTCATCCACTGAAACATAGTAACAAAAAGTGATTAAAAATTGAAATGCTGAGCAGTCTGGGTGACTTTGAGGCTTTATACGTCCAAATTCCCTTTTGAGATTCAACCTCAGGTCTTAAAAGGAATTACTTTCCTGGATTTCTTCCAATTATGCTTAGCACTCAGTGACTCACATTACAAGACCAGGACACCCACTTTGAGGCTGTTAGGGGCTAACTGGTATGTTCTCTTTGGTGAAGTCAGGCAGCAAGATTAGGTAGTATGCTCATGATAATATGTTTTGCTAATGTGAAATGGGTAAGCTGCTGTCTTTCCTGCCTATTTTCACATGGACTCCTTTGAAACATTTTCAAGCTATGTTTTAATCTAAATTTTAATGCTTGTGAAAGATTCTGAAATATTCTGGATGACAGTAGAAGATCATAGGCTATGAAAATGAGAATTTCTCTTCACATTGAGTATTCTTTAGGGATACCCCAAGAAGGATGTACAAGAGGTTTGGGTTTTGTATCATTCAAATTAGGGCTCCTTTTCTGAAATATCGACAAGGATAATAAGTTTGTGAAATTCTCTTAGTGACTAGGAGTCTTGAGTGCAGCAGGCAATCCCCTTTGTGTAGCTTGAGAATTGGTTTGTATCAATAATTTTTCTTCATAGTATTCCCTCTGCAAGTTCCCATGGGTCCTGAATTTCATCCCCTTGAGGATGTTTAGACCTTTGTGTTTGTTTAGGAAGCCAAAAAATCTCCTCAATTTAAAAAACTTATACTCTCACAGTATTTTCTTTCTCAATGTTTCAGATACATCTAGCCTTTTCCTGTTGGCAAATTTCTGTAGTATAGTATGATAGCATGCAGCTTGCTTTCTTTTCTTTCTCTAAATTATGTGACACTTTAGAGGTTAAAGCAGAATATTCTTTAGTATACCAGGAGAGTCTATTAATAGATTGATTCATTACAGCTATTCATCCAAAAAATAATTCACTGTTCTAGTCAACTTTAATTTTATTGAAATACTTCCTCTATTTCCACAAGAAGGAAACAGCTTCTTAAAACTTTTCATGCAGTAAGCAGCCACCTCCTCTCTCAAAATGAATATAATTATCTTATTTTTACACATGGAAAAAAGTAAGTAATAGTGATATGGATAGGCAGATCCAAAGCCCTATGATACTACAAGAAGTATTTCCGTGACTTCGCTAAGAGCTGAGTGAGGCACTTGATAGCCTTCTCAAGATGTCAAAGAAAGCGTGTAATAAACCCAGGCCTCTGTTTATTCAGGTATTATATGTACTCCTCTTGCCAATTAAACATTTGCTATTTTTCCTGACAGTACACTGAATAACAGTGTTTAGTACCATCCCACTAGTTTCAGTAGAGCTGAGGTGTAATTCAGCAGGTAACCTTGTTGCTCATATTTTTCTTCCTTAATAAAACTGCAGTAGCTGAAAACAGGCAAATCATAGTAAAAGGGGACATACTTACCAAAGGACTGAGCTTAGAAGAGGTGTAACTACTTAAGAGTTCTTCCAAACTAGCTCTTCATATGAAAAATCTTATTTTACGGTTGAAGTGCATTGTGTAGCTTAAACACTTCCTCTTCCAAAGTATGTTAACAGAAATATGCATAACATTCTAGTTGTTAGTATAGAATAACTGCTTAGAATAAACAGGTCATGGCAGAATGTGTGACATCATCGAGTATTCTTCATACATGAAGCTGAGCTTTTATTCCAAATAAACAAACTAAAATTGTTCTACTCGTTTATTGGAGGACTATATGGTTAGTCTGAGATTACTAGAATTTTGCTTTTAACTTGCAAATGAAGCCATATGTTTTTCCTGCATAATTGTTACAAATGTTGCTATTAGTAGAATATGCATTCTCCTTGTATTTGCTACTTCAGTCTGAACTTGTAGTGAACATCAAATTCTGATGCATGTCCATAATTCAGCATCTCTTAATTAAATAAATAAATAAATGAATGTCTGGGTGATATTGTTAATTTCGATGACCATTGAGTAAAAAAAACCAGTTTAATCAACAGCTCTATATGGAATTTTGGCTAGGTGTGAATTTAGCGTGGTTAATATATGCATTGACTTATAGGTGTGTACTTGAGTTCTCAGTGGACACAGAAGGAAGCTGTTTAAAAATTCTCTGTAATCACAAGGTCCAAATTGGGTAGAGACACTGTGAGAAATGTATAGCAAATAAATAAGAGTTATCATAATCATTCTACACAGGAAGCTTATTGAAAATATCCAATAGAAACAGGAAAAATTTCTACTGAAAAGGAACTTCTTTAGAGAAGTCCATCTGGATTTATTGAAAGGTTGAAAAGAAGACAGTTCATCTGTTTAAACTGTCTAGTTGTTTGTGCTTTTTGTTACATGATAAAAAAGGAAAATAATCTCCAAGTGAATACAGAATGAACCACATTTCCCCTTTTCTGATTTTCCAGTCATCTTGAGGTGTTTAGTTTTGTTTTTCCTTAATGTCAGAGCAACATTAGTATGTATAATCCACACTACCAGCAGAGGAACACTATATAAATGCAGTCAGAAGGCCAATAATGAGAAAAACTGACAAAGTAGAGCTTTGTGTGGAGAACATAAGTATATTATTTTCACTTTCTTCTTATTATTTTCTTTTCTTTCTTTAGTTATTTTGTTCTTTTTAGAAACTGTTCCTTTCATCTCCTGTTTCATTTTTTAAAGAAATTGTAATGGCAAAACAATTGGAGCTTTTGTATGTAATGCTGCTGCCATTAGGTTTGCAGTAAAAGTACTTTGTTAAACCCACTAAATATATATTATTACTAGATCTGAACATTACTACTGTACTCCACAAAAAGTGGGATATTTGTCCCCACATTTTTCTCCACTGGTGATTTGGAAGATCTCTTAAGATTAGCTAGGTAAGGTCACTTTTCCTCCCCTCACATTTAAGAAATAAAAGTACATATTCCCAAATAAAGCTTCTGCAGTAAACACCAGAGCCTGGACTAGATAACCTGCTGTGGTCTTGTCCAACCTGAATTATCCTAAATATTCCAAGATTTCTGCGTACAGTCTGACTTCTAGGACACATTTCAGAACGCAATAAAAGCTTACAACCAGTTCTACTACATTGTCTAGTCATTGTACGCTACACACCAAATAATTAGACTTTTAAAAATATTTACATACAGATATATACACAACACATATATTCATTCCTGTTTTATTTCTCTGTTAATTTACTTTGGGTTGTTTTCCTTGCATTTTATCTTTCCGTGAGCAGTGAGAGATACTGAGATACCTATTATTGGGGGGAGAAGCCAAACTCTTCTTTAAAAGTGTGCACTTTTAGACTGTCTGTTGAAAAAGAACCTCCCAAAGAGCTTTTTAGGCCTGGAATTTGTTGAATGGACACTGTATCATAAGGCTGTTCTGTATGTGATTGTTATAAACTTTCTATATATTAACAGGATCTCTTTTTCAAAATCTTTTTCTTCTGTGTGCATCAGGTTCCTGACCCTCACTGATGAACCCACAAACTCAATTTTGAATGCTAAAATTTATTCCTCTTGCAGCATAACATTCAACTTTGTGCACATTGGCAGAGAAATGTGTCACAAACCTTAAGTCTCTTTCTGATCATAATTTTGCCACTGTAATTTTTCTGTGTTTTTGCATGTAACTTACTGAAACTTATCTTCCTTGACAACAAAATCAGAAAATTCTCTACTCTTCCTGAGATTGAGAATAATTCACAAGAATTTGCAAAATATTTTGACAGAATTATTACATCATTGTTACTTTACTACTTAGAACTACATGTAGAACATTAATAATGAGCTGTTTCTATAAAGTCAGAAGGTACTAATCATTACTCCTTAGCTCTTTGTGTGCTCTGTGCCTTTGCAACAAGCATCCAATAGAGCAGCGTTACTGCCCTTTGGGAGCCCAATGTATGGCCACTTGCATTGGTAAAGTAAGTGACATTGTAGTAAGTAGGTTGGCCCTGTAGCGCACATCAGCACTCAGGTAGTTTGGCAGGTAGTTTTATTTTATTTTACAATTGAGTTAACTTGTGTAACCCTCTGCATTTCATTTGCAAAACAGGTGATAAATATTCTGCAGTCCTGAGGAAAAAATGCAACAAATTATTTTGATAAGACAGTGCTAGTAACAGCTTGTAAACGTTGATACTTAATGTTGACTATTGCAAGTACAAATCTGAGTTTCTGACTTCATAACAAACCAGTAGAGTTGATATAAACTTTGTTCTTTGACAGTTTTGCTGTAATCTTTACTGGTTGATCTCATCTTAGGGAGGAATTTAGTAATTTGAAAATAAGTTGTTCTGTACACTGTGTTACAGGAATTAATATGTATATGTACCTATTGATTTGTTTCACATTAATGGGTTTCTGTGGCTTCTGATGGATATGTCATGGATTAAAATTTTTATACTACACAAACAGCAATGGAACATTACTACTTCCATTCTATTTTGAAGCATATATGTGTGCTTTATGCCTCATTTGCTGCAAAATTTATTTTATTGTAGTGTTTAATTAATGAGTAATTCTGCCATTTGTGGCGAATGGCCAAATTATCTTCTATTTTTAGACTGCCACTGTTTAGACAAAGTAGATTAGGTGGAATTTATCAATCTAACATATTCATTAACAGTTTGTGGAAACTGCTGGAGATTTTTCCTTGAGTTATTTATCTAAGGCATTTGTTATACATGTTAAGTATTTTTAATAGAAAATAGACATGTGGCTGAATTAAAAACCTTTAGAGAAAGTCTACACTTTTTAGTCTAGGAGTAAGCCTTCACAGTCCTTTAATGAACAAACAGAAATAAAATAGGTATTATCCCTTGAGATGCTCTTAAATCAGTCACATTGCTAAATAGCTTTTAAGGGATTCCAGCACTAAATCCTATATAGATAGAAAGAAATGTTTACTTGAGGCAAAAAAGCTTCAGTAATGCTGCATTTTGGTACCAAAATAGACATTTTTTCTTTTTTCTTTTTTTTTTAACCAGGAAGGTTGCCTTTGATGAAAAAGCAAGCTTAGTAGAGATTGACTGTTGTGAGCTTTTCAGAGCTGTTCTTATTCCTGTGCCAGGGTGCAAGTGGGCAGGGCAGTGCTGCAAAGGAGGGCATAGTGGGTTTTGTTAGATACATAAATATGGAAAAAAATAATTTCTAGTGTTTGTTTTTTACTTCTCTAAATACAACTGGCACCCAGAGGCTTCAAGGCAAAGAATATGCCTTTCTAAAATGTCTTTTCCATATTTATGCTGTGGCTACCACATTTGTATAAACAGAAAATTACTCCATTCATGCTTTATTAGCTCTTCTTTTGTACCACAGCCTTGACCCCAGTCATCATAAATTGAGAAATAGTGGGGAACTAATGGAGACAGATGGGAATATGGCTTGCCATTTACTCAAATTGGTAAAGTAATTAACCTCAAGGTGCTGGTTTGTAAGAAAAATTGTTGGAATATCTCAGGGCGCCGGTAAACAGACTCCTGCTTTAACCACTTCTGACAACTGCATCATAAACTAGACTTATTCTGTTCAATTGACCTGTCAACGTCTTGAGTCCAAATAAAGATTTGTATTACAATGCACTTGCTGAGAAGTGGGAGAAGACTACTGCTGTTTCTTTTCAAATGGGTTGCTGTTCTCTCTCTGCTAGATAGGAGCTGGAATGTCATACATTCATTCTTCAGCCATTATATTCCTTAGAAATCTACCATTACTGATTGTGTGACAGCTTTGTGACAGCAGATGGTAGTCATTTGGCTTGAGAAAATGAAATGAAAAAACATGGGCCAGACTGACTGGGCTCATTTAGAACAGCAATGGACAGAGGCCAGATCGCGTTTTTATTTATCGAGGGACATCGTGTAATGAAGCCAGTTTCTTTTATTTTTTCCTCTTTCTCTTTTTTCCCCCTGCAGATTGAGTGAATGAGGTAGATTTTCAACGTATTAGCAGGTAAATCAAAGGCAGGCTTGTAAACAGGAATATTGTATCAAAAACCTTTCTTCCATGTGACAGTTTCCAAATTCTTCTAAGTTCTTTCTTCATCCATTTTCTTATTCCCCCCTCTCAATTTCATGAAAGCGTCTTTTTAATTTATTTTTTTACACATTATCAGATGGAATATTATTTTTTTAAGCCAAGTTAAATCTTCAGGGGACATTTCTGTAAGGTGGCTTACATGGATTCAGCTCAGTAACTGGAAGAGTTCTGATCATTCAAGTCCATGCAGTTCTTAATTTTGTATGTTTCGGTTTGCAAGTGAAACAGCCATGATTATTAAAAATAAATCAATAAATAAATAATTGAAAGATATTTTTACGTTGTCATAAAACTTATCTGGAAGGCATATGTCAAGGGAACATACAGAGTAATCTTCATCTAAACTAAATACAGTCATTCAAGACAGATGAAAACTGGAAACATAGTATGGTATACATGTTATTGTATCATCAATTTGATGAGAACTCAATTGGTTCAGCATTCAAGGAGCACTCATTCATAACCTCTGCCCCCTAATTCATCCACCTATGCCTACAATGGCATCCAATGGTGCCTTGCTGCATAACGCTGATTCAGTGCCATTATAACCAGTGTCTTTTACACAATATTATACAATTATACAATGTTATACACGATGTTACACATCTAGGTATTTGTTTTTATGAATTTCAGGATTTTAAGAAACATAGTTCCATGTGAGTGGAATAAATAATAATTAAAAATAAATTTCTTGTTCCCAAAAATTAATTCAGTAAACAATATTTTTTTTTCTAATAATGCTCCCTAAAATTACATTTCTCAGTAGGCACTGTGATTTAATAGCTCACGCATTTTCTGTTCAAGGTACTCTTCTTTGAAATATGTTAAGAGTTCAGAGACTGTGCCAAGGATAATTTGTCAGTGTCACCTGCACTGGTGCATTTCCACCATTGGATTAAAGATTTGTTAATTTGCAATTGATAAAGAAAACACCAAGCAGCATTTTGCAATGATGGGTAGTGGTTTAGAATAGCATTTTATATTTTTCTCCTGACAGGCATAACATTTTATGGGTTTTTTTAAACCAATGTGTTCATGCAGACAGAAATCTCATTGACTTCTTTGATCAGTCTTTCTCAGTAGCTATGTTGGTGAGCTCACAACACCTAATGCATGCTATCACTCAGACTCAGTGTTTTGTAAGTCTATGGTCAAATTATACTCACAGCCTCTCAAAACAGACACAACAACCTGTAGAAAAGTGGGATAAGCCAATCACACTTGTAATTGAGGGGATAGAGTTCAGTAATTTTTTTAATTCTGAGAAGATATGCAGGTTAAACGTATTTGTTACCTGTGTTGTTTTCTTCTGTTTTTCAACATTTTAATTTATAATCAGACAAGAAGAACAGATGTAAGAGTTGTAATTTAATAATTTTATTGCTATCTTTGTATATTTTGAAGAATTAGGTATTGTACTCTTGGGAAGCCATATTTTATGCCTAGTTGGAAAAATGAATAATGTAATAATATGCAAAATGTGAAGTTTTAGAACTTCGCTACTGAGTAAGGCATATAAACTAATGATCTAGTTAAAGTCCCTTGTGCACCATAATAAATATGGACTAAATTTGTCATTATAGCTTTAGACAGAGGTTTCAGGCTACAGATTTAATTATATCCTTTTTTAATATTCATACTTCTAAACTGCATAATTCCTTTCTACTGTAAAACTGAGTGCTATATTAAAACAAACAAAAATGGCAGATTACTAAATGGATATTAACATGGAGTCAATAAGCATTTAATTTCTGCAGAGAACACTAACAAAAAAAAAAAAAAAAGAGTGTAAGCTTCAAATTGCACAGGAGATCTTTTCTTAGATGCCCATTGTTTGTACAGAGAGGCTGCCTCCTGTTGTAATGCTGACTTTTGTTACAGAGGTTAATTAGTTATTTATGGAACTCATAAAGGACACAGGGGCAATACAGGAATACCTTTTGTTAGCCATTAAGAAACAGTGATTATTGAAAAGCCTAATTTAGTCTCAATATGATACAGGAGTTAGCTGAGACTAGCTCATCTCACATTCAGTCAACACTACTTAATGGTGTCCGAATATTGATGACGATTAATATGGCTAAATAAAATACCATCACATTAGAATGCTTATTCTATCCCTCCTGTCTCTGTAGTAAATGGTCTATTGACTTGAATTTAAATACTTTATTTCCTTTACAGTATACAGTTGACCAGGTTCTCACATTAGGGTCAACTTAAAAAAACAAATGAACAAACAAATAACTTTTCTATCAACTTTCATATTGCTATAGACACATGTCAAGTACATGAAGAGAGAGAAGATATGTATCTAAATTGTTGAGTCTTGTCCCATTCTTTCTCTTGGGAAAGCAACCAGAGCAATGAAGTACAAAGGTAGCAACAACAAATATGAAGATAAAAAAGAGGAAGAGCAGCAACATACATTTAAATGAGGGATAAGCAAAGAAGAAATAATATTTTATGGGGAGCTGGAAGGAAAGTTCAAGCAAAATAATGAATTAGCCAGTATAGTTCCTAACAATTTACAATTTGCGTTGGCTCAGTTGGAAAGAAAGGGTTCCAAAGAGCCTCTGTATTTCTTTGGGTAAAGTCACTGTGAATAAGTCAGTCTTTTATATACGGAATAAAATACTGAAGTTGTCTGATAGGTTTGAGTGAGTCAGATTCAGGGCTTGAAAATAAGTTTCATGTACCAGACAGTACTGGTGTTGGGTTTGAAGAAGGTGTTTATGACTTTCAAATCAACAATGAATATCTTGGATTTCTCACTGCCAGCTTAAATGATCCTATTTCTTGTTTTTCCTTTGCTCACAAATGCATTAGGTAAGAGAAAAGTTAAGAGTTTCTGAAGAATAAAATTGTTTAGGTTAAAAAAGAAAAAATTGAAGGGGTGATTGCAGCATATTTTTCATGTGGCTTTCAAATATGGATAGTGAATGATCTTGGGTTAGTTTTGCATTACGTCTTTCTATTATCTAGTATTGTAATTATTGCTTCTTATCTTCCTTATCCATACTAAAATGGTTTTATTTTATCAGAGGGCATATTATAAACATTTTTACATATTTATACATTTTCTTATTATGCAAATTGACAACAGCTATTGCAAAGGTGAAGGAGAGTTAAGAATAAAGGTAAGAGGACTTTTCTAGCAGATGTTCATTTAGTAGATGTACAAAGGACATACTGCTTCAGTCTCAGAACTGGAATTGTTTAAGTCATCAGCATTTCTGTTATTCACTGCTCCTGGAATGGACTGAACACGGAGGAATAAACTGGTTTTCAGGTTAGCCCCTTAATTTACCTGCTAAGGCTGGCTGAAATAGCAATATTTTCAGTGTTATTTTATTAATACAATTCTTTCTTACTACTGAATTATTAGCATTGGTAATTCTGATCATATTATCTTGATTATTTTTAAATTATATAAATTGTCTTAGTATAGGGTTAAATGTCATGACTGTGTAGCCACATAAAAGTGCAATTGAAATTTCAGAAATTATTTCAGAGTGCCCAGAAAATATCTCAAATTGCTAGTGATATGGAAAGCTGCAAGTTTATATTTAATCAAAATCAAGGTAATAGTCACAATCATATTTACTGTGTCACTACCTAATTATTGACCAAGACAGAGGCCAGTTGTGCCAGATGTTGGGTGAATACAAAGCAACAAAAAGACATGTCCTGGGAGCTTACAGTTGAAGTTGTAGGAAAGGAAAAATGAGAATGAAACCTTGGAAATGTTTGAAATGAAATTTTGTTGTCAAGGATCCCCTCAGCATGAATATAGAACTGAAGAATTCTAAAAAGATCTGAATCTGTTGCTCTACCTAATGTTTGTTTTCTTGATTTTGTTTCTGTTTTGTTTTTTTTTACATTTATGTTAGCTTTCTGTAGTTAGTCTATACTGTGATTACGTGAGTTTATACAAGTACAGGACAGAGGAAAAAAACCCTAATTCTAATTATCATGCTATTTTCTATTTCTGTAGGAAAATATGACATCTGGCTTACCTCAAAAGTCAAAAGGAAATATTTAAATGCATTTGTCCTCTGCAAATAAATTATTGATTCATGTGTTCAGGCAATGCTAACACTGGTTCTGGTCTGAGATCAGCATGACATTTACTATGATATTTTGTCTGGCTGGTTCTTTCTATTGGTTGATACTTATGAATTTCAGTCAAAAAAAAATAAAATCCTAGCAATTTTATGAGAGAGTGACTTTGGAAGACTCTCTGAACACAAAGAGATTGGTGACTGTTTTCCTCACCAACTCAAAAGTCTGTCAACCCAAAAATAACTTGAAGTGGGCTGCATATCGTTAAACGCTAGACCAGTGTTCTTCCTTGAGTGCCAGGTCTTTTCCAAGGTCACCTAATTAGAGCTATTTACAACAGCCATTATCCTCCACCTGTCCTGTTATTGGTAGCTTATAAACAGTTCTTCCTTGCATGGAACCTGTCAGCCAGATAGCTGCAGAAAAAGAGCTGAGCAAACAGAGGATGTCTGCACTGCATTGGCATACCTTCTGGCTTAGAGCACTTGGCATACTTTACCAATAGTTGCATTTCCATGTGACTTTGTCTGACCATAAATACCATCTTCTAGAGCTATGATGATTTTCTGGTAATTTCTGTTACTGCTCTTCAGAATGGAACAAAATTAATGTCTAACCAATTAACTCAAAAAATACCTTGATACTTAGTAATGATGATTGTTATATCCTGTTGCTACGACATAACATCCTCAGTCTGTAGTGTTTCTCCTTGCACATCCATGGACAGTCAGTTTTTCAATTCACGACAAACTCCTTAGGTGGATGTTTTTGTATGTTCTTTCTTAGGGTTAGTGTTTTCTTGTTCTGACATTAAATTTCAGGTGTATGAAGCAGGTTGGTGTAACAATCCCAGTATAGTCGAGAGAGGAAGGTAGGTTGCAGGATTAAGAGCAGAAACCTGTCTTGTTTGTGGTCTCTGCATCTTCCCTCTCTGTCTGCTGTTAAAGCCTAGGGAGCTGAGTTGCCTAACAATGATCCTTAAAATCCAATGTTTGTGTTAGTATAAATGACATTCCTTAGATGTCCTTAGGGACTTACTGCAAAATAGCCGGTGTGCTGAGAATTCACACTTGTGCTCACTATTAACAAGCATTCCTCTGTATACAAGTTCCTGTCTACTAAACATGGTCTGCTAGTGCCCCAACCTTCAGGTGACAAGGACAAACCTGAGCTTTCTACTGACATATGAAAGATGGAGAATGTTAAATAGAAGCTAAAATGTCACTCATAAGCCTTGTTCTGATTCATCTTTCTCTGACAGGAGCCACAGGTGTGCCCCACTCTGTGGGCAGTGGAGGCAAGTGCCCACTTTCCACTTACAAATCATCATCCTATATTTCCTTTTAGCAGAGTGTCTTTCTCAACTGGTAGCAGCATTTGCAGCAGAAATCAAGTGCACATCTTGCAAAATTGTCACCCAGGAGGTGCTATTTCATCGTTTAGCCACGTCCTGTTTCCTATTGTAGCAGTAATCATAGCACAACTACATGAAAAAAGATGTCAGTTCTGTATCAAAAAATGTAGCAAGATATCAGTTTGAGTAGTCCCTTTCCCGAAGAGGGGGTAAAATATGCAAGAGAAAATAGTTTCAATAGGGAGAAATGTTCCCCTTTCAGCCACAATAAGATGTCATTTGCGGAATCTGTGTTACTTTCAATTAGGCTCATCTGATGCCTCCGTATACAGGAGACATATGTCAGTTTGCAAAAGACACTTTGAGCAGCCTAGGTTAACAAAGCCTCCCATACTGTTGACTTAAGAAGCAGTCAAAGAGCTCGGCATTATTACAGTTCTCATCTTTAAAGTATTTTTAGGCCTTGCTATTGAAACATTGTTCATGTTAACAATGAGCTAGTGAGATGGAGTGTTACTAAGCTTCTTGTATGTACATAAAATAATGTCTTCTTATAAAAAAATACCCTGCAAACAGTTATGTATGTGATTAAATTTACTCTTTCCAGCAAACTCAAGGGTTTGGCTAATTGAAGACTAAAAATATAAACTCTAAAAATACTTCATTTTTAAAGTCAGAATATGCTTAACTGATTTCACTTAGCTTCATGGGATTTGTGAGAAATTAGTGGCCACATTAACAGCTTTAACAAAGAATACATTAATAGAAAATACATGAAATTTTGTCTTCTAAAAAGTTAGTTTTGAATCATTAAGTGCATAAGATTTCATCAATATCATATGTAAGCAGGGCTCATTCTTATGATGATTCATCATAGGCTCATTCTGTGGTGCTGCATGAGTCCTTCTATACAGACATAATCTTGTTTGGCTAAATACTAACTGCTTGAATTTTTGAGCACTAACTGCACTAAATTACAGCTCTCTACAGGATTTGTTAAGCTCATATGAATAATCCAAGTCAGTGTTCCTGGATCTTGATGAATTTCTCAAGGTATAAGGGTTGAAGTGGCTAGTGGCTCATCCACACGAGTCAGATGTCAGCTGCTACAGATGAAAAAAGATCTTTTTGTATCTGGGGAAGAGAATTGTCCTCCTGCTTCACTGAGCTGAACTTTGTGTTTAAGTTCACATTTGAACATAACTCGAGATGTGGTATCTAGCAACTTCTTTATCATATATCCACATTTTGCCTTTTCCCCATTCGCAAAACTGTCATCTTTCTTCCCTCCGCTAGAACAGACGTTGTTTTCACCTTTCTAGTTTGATCAGCTTGCAAGCAGATGTTCTTATGTAATTTTTAATTAATTGATTTCTTCCTTGTAGGGTTTTGGTTCATCTGTTTTAAAAAGATACCTTAACTTTAAAAACGAAGAAGGAAAAAAACACACATTTGCTTGTTGTCTTGTGCACTTCAGAATGAAAATATAGGAAAATACATCAGTGAAACTAAAGAAACTCTTAAATTGGCATAAAAAGTTTATACATCATACCTACCGATGCTAAAATGTATCTGTTATATATACCATTTGTATCAATGTCATTGCACCTCTGTTCCACTTCCCCTTGTCCATCCTAAGGTTGAGAGTTCCACAGTCCCACCCTTTTGCTCTTTCTACCTCCCAAACAGAGCGGAAATGGAATGGAGTTTGGGAAATGAGAGACAGATGTCTGAAGAGAACTCTACTTTTCTTCCTTTTTTTTTTTTTTTTAATCTTCTAATGCACTTTTCTTTGGTGAACATTAAGACTTTGATTCACTTAACAGAAGGACAAGGGATACTTTTGAGTGTTATATAGGCCCCCAAGATAATGCATTTTCCAAGCACAAAAATGCATTTTTCTGCTAAGCACTGTCAAGGGTATTGCAGTTAGAAAAGTTAATCTCTTGTGGGATATGATCTTCTGTGCCATCTCTTGGTCTGTGGACATATTTCCTCTTTGGTTCTCTGATCAAGTCAGTTAAATGGGCTGCCACCTCAGCTGACTGCCAACACCATCATCTTGTCAGAAATACCCCAACTCAACTCACAAGCCAAACCACTGATACGAGCACTCCCAACTGCATTTACTGTGAGATGAGCTTGGCTACTTCATAATCATAAGTTTTTGCCATCTCTCCTTAATTTAAATGAAATTCCTTTTAGGGAAAGTTCATTTGTTTTGGAAACATGATAGGAAAAGAGTAATTTGGGCTGGAATGGGGCAGGAAGGGAGATAAGCAGCTAAAAGCAGCAGCTTCTCAGATAACATAGCAGGGATTTAAAAAAAATATGTGTTCATAATCTCACACAATGGACTGTATGTGATTATACTGTCCTAAATATATGGAGATCTGTAACAAGCCTATTTAGATGTTTGTGAGCCAGAGCTCTGACTGGGTTTCTCTAGCATTTAAAATGTGAAAGACTTTTTACTGAAGTAATTTTAAAACAACAAGCACGATGTATGTCTGAAACTCTGCAAAGCAAAATTGGGTGTGCATGTGTACCAGTCCAAACCAAAATTAAAAAGTCCTCCAACAAGTCCATTCACATCCCCTTTTGCAGGTTTGCTTTTGTCCGCAATAAAGCAAGAACCTCAAGCCAAAACAAATCAGTTTCCACAAATGGCTAACAGCAACCAACCCCTTCCTAGAACAATTTCAAGGAGCAGCAAAGAGAGACACCATTCCTTTTCTCTTGAAGGCCTCCTTCACACTAGCTTTTCAGCTGGGATTGGACACATGATAAGTAGGAGCACTTATCTGCAGCGTCTTTATACCCTGTCATAAATATAATTGGACATTAGTATCATGAGAGAAGAGAATTCTATTCTGTGAAGAGAGACATAAGTATTTCTAGTGCTAAAGCTAAACATCTCTGGACAGAAAGAAACTAAAATGTTTTGATCCCTAACTAAAAGACACCGAAACATTGTCTTTCTAATTAAAATCCTTTTAGAAATCCCATCAGTGCATGTAAACCCTCTAGAATCTGCAACTTTACTATATTTTTTCCCCTTCTATGCCTTTAAAACATGTAATCTTTTATTTTATCTAAACTGTATTGAATCTCCCTGTTGCTGCTGAGGAAATGTATTTATCATCCTTGAAGTGTGTGTTACACACCTGCCTTACATTCCAGAAGGGAGTAATAAATAAAAGATAACTAATTGTTTAGTGGCTGATCTGACAGAGAAGAGATACTGGGTCAGAGAGGACCAATCCTACATAAATTGGCCTGGCAGAGTGAAGCCACATTTGGTTACTGAATTTTTTGAAGACTGGTAGAAGTGAGGTGTACGTCATACAATGCCAATAGTGAGATTTGGTAACTGACCTCTCCTGGATAATTGAATTTCCTCATATCATAAACATTTATAGAGTAGACAGTGAAGACACCTATTTACTTCAGATGTAAACAAAGAATATAACAAAGAATATTGCTGGGATCACAAGGTAATTTGGGTTAGAAAGGACCTCAGGGAGGTGTCTGGTTGAATCACCTGCTCAAAGCAGGGTCAGCTCTGAGATCACACCAGGTTATTTCAGGTTTCATCCAGTCTTGTCTTGAAAACCTCACATATCACATCTAGAGACACCCTTTACCACACTAAATTTGCAATAATGAAAAAATTACTTGTTTTCTACAAAAACCTTCTTTGCTGCTCCTGAGACCCAGCTCTCTCCCTCAGAGTTTAGACAAGAATTTTTTGGAAGTGAATCCTTCTATTTCCATGAAAACATCAGCATAATTTATTAAAACTCTGAGAAGGGAATTGAGTTTTAAAATTGGCTTGGGCTGCCAGTGCATGTTTTGGGCTAAGTAAATTTCTGATTAACTCTCAGCTCCAATGGCAAGGTTCAAATTGTTTCCAAATTTCGCCATGACCTTGAAGGTTTGAATTCAAAACCATAGATTTGGGCCCATCTATACTTCTGATATTGCAAATATGCTTCAGGCTCTGTAGTCTTTGAAGTCTGTTGGATGTATCTGAGTTACTGATTTTACTATTGAATTGCTTAAAGGGAACTAATTGAAATACAGCCCTAAATATGGAGTTAATTTTTGCTGTCTCATTTCAACAGTGATTTTTCATTATAATCTAGCAATTCTGACAAGCTGAGGCTGGACACATTTAAAAATTTGTCCTGTTGTTTTTTATTTATTGTACTGCTGATTGTGTAGTGACAGAAAATGGGTAAGAGATTAGGGCAGCGATTATTGTTTGAAAGGACCACTTCTTGCAAGCACAGGATCAGAGCGTCCCAATGGTTAGGAAATCTAGTAAGGGTGCTAGGAGACCTGCATGGTTAAAGAAGGAACTACTGGGCAAACTTAAGTGGAAAAGGAAAATCTACAGATCATGGAAGGAGGGGCTGGTCACGTGGGAGGAATATAGGACTGTTGTCAGAGGATATAGGGAGGCAATTAGGAAAGCTAAGGCCTCCTTGGAACTTAACCTTGCAAGTCAGGTTAAGGATAATAGAAAGGGCTTTTTCAAATACATAGCTAGCAAAACTAGCAGTAGAGGCAATATTGGCCCACTGAGGAATGAGGTGGGAGCCCTGGTGACAGAGAATATGAAGAAGGCAGAGGTGCTGAATGCCTTCTTTGCCTCTGTCTTCACTCCTGCAGGGTCTCCCTATGAGCCCCAGATTCATATAGCCCCAGAAGAAGTCAAGATAGAGGAAGAGTTTGACATAGTAGATGAGGATTGGGTTAGGGATCAGTTGAGTAATCTGGACATCCATAAATCAATGGGTCCAGATGGAATGCACCCAAGGGTGCTGAGGGAGCTGGCGGAGGTCATTGCTAGGCCACTCTCCATCATCTTCAATAAGTCATGGGCAACAGGTGAGGTGCCTGAGGACTGGAGGATAGCAAATGTCACTCCAGTCTACAAGAAGGGCAAGAAGGAGGACCCGGGTAACTATAGCCCGGGCAGCCTCACCTCCATCCCTGGAAAGGTGATGGAACAACTTGTTCTTGGCACTATCTCCAGGCACATCAAGGACATGGGGGTCATCAAGAGCAGTCAACATGGTTTTATCAAGGGTAAATCATGTTTGACTAACCTCATAGCCTTCTATGAGGAAATTACTAGGTGGATAGATGATGGTAGAGCGGTAGATGTGGTTTATCTTGATTTCAGTAAAGCATTTGACACCGTCTCCCACAGCATCCTTGTAGAAAAGTTGATCAGGTATGGGTTTGGTGATCAGGAAGTGAGGTGGATTAGGAACTGGTTGAAAGGAAGGAGTCAGAGAGTTGTAGTCAATGGGGCAGAATCTGGTTGGAGGTGTGTGACTAGTGGAGTCCCACAGGGGTCGGTACTGGGACCGGTGTTGTTCAACATCTTCATCAACGACCTGGATGAGGGTATAGAATGTACCCTCAGCAAGTTTGCTGATGACACTAAGCTGGGAGGAGTGGCTGACACACCAGAAGGCTGTGCTGCCATTCAGAGAGACTTAGATAGGTTGGAGAGTTGGGCGGGGAGAAACATGATGAAATTCAACAAGGGGAAGTGCAGAGTTTTACATTTGGGGAAGAACAACACCATGTCCCAGTACAGGTTGGGGGCTGAACTGCTGGAGAGTAGTGTAGGTGAAAGAGACCTGGGGGTCCTGGTAGACAGGAGGATGACCATGAGCCAGCAATGTGCCCTTGTGGCCAAGAAGGCCAATGGCATCCTGGGGTGCATTAGAAAGGGTGTGGTTAGTAGGTCAAGAGAGGTTCTCCTCCCCCTCTATTCTGCATTGGTGAGGCCACATCTGGAGTATTGTGTCCAGTTCTGGGCCCCTCAGTTCAAAAAGGACAGGGAACTGCTCGAAAGAGTCCAGCGCAGAGCTACGAAGATGATTAGGGGAGTGGAACATCTCCCTTATGAGGAAAGGCTGAGGGAGCTGGGTCTCTTTAGCTTGGAGAAAAGGAGACTGAGGGGTGACCTCATCAATGTTTACAAATATGTAAGGGGTGAGTGTCAGGGGGACGGAGTTAGGCTTTTCTCAGTGATGACCAGTGATAGGACAAGGGGTAATGGGTGTAAATTGGAGCATAGGAGGTTCAAGGTGAATATCCGAAAAAAATTTTTTACTGTGAGAGTGACAGAGCACTGGAACAGACTGCCCAGGGAGGTTGCGGAGTCTCCCTCACTGGAGACATTCAAAACCCACCTGGATGAGTTCCTGTGTGATGTACTCTAGGTGACCCTGCTCTGGCAGGGGGGTTGGACTAGATGATCTCTCGAGGTCCCTTCCAGCCCCTAAGATTCTATGATTCTATGATTCTATGATTCTATGAAAAGCAACAGAAAAGAAACAAAAATTTGGGTCAGGGCAGGGAGGGGGAAAGCAGCTTGGAAGAAATGCTTCCATTTTTGCCAGGTACCAGAATCTAAACTCAAATATTTACAAGTCCTTCTGGTCCTTTTAAATATAAGACAAACGACACAGATACTGCTGGAGCAGCATTGTTTATTTCGCAATGCTTTACTTGGCTGTGTGAAAACAGACCTTAGCTTATCCTGTGCTTATTGCTGGAATTCCTCTGTCAGCAGACAGGCTGAAGTTATAACAAATGTTTAAGATTTGAAATATTTTTATTCAGAAATCTGACATGATTTGCTAGTTGTGACAACTGATTTGACAATGACCAGTGATTTAGGTCTACCTGTAATAAGTGAATTAATCTGAGTTAAAACATAGTGATCTGTCATGTTTAGAGATACCTCAACAGCTGGCTGACTTGTCCTCTGTCAAGCTAGTTTGTCCTGTGCAAATCTTCTGTCAAGTACGGAAAAGAACTGTTGAGAGAAAATTACATGGCAGTTTTAGAGTTAGTGATGAATTTTTCTCCCAACATACCAGCTGTGCCAGCAACACTATTTTTTGTGGCATTAATCAAATATCTTGCCTGCAGCACCTTCACTTTCCCAAAGGCTAGAAGATGAATCTGTCAAAAAAAATTCACTGTGATTTGCCAAGAGCTTTTTCTAAGTTCAGGTACCAGTCCATGCACCTCAGAACTTTGAATTAGGCTTTTATGGATGTTGTTATCAGAATTAAAAGTCCTGTAGTGTAATGCAGAAGTAAAAGTCCATGTAGTGCCTATGCATGAATTCAAAGCCATCATTACAGTGAGCATGAGGAAATTAAGGAGTCTGCCATAAGGCCAAGTACTTAAATTTTTTTAATGTACTCAACTTGCTGACTTAAACTCTCTCCACAGAGTGATCTAGCCACTTTTTCTGTAGATGGAGGAAACTGAGACAAGTTGAGGTTAATAACATAAATATGTATTATATTCTTTTATCAATATATTGCATATTTTCATTAAAATATAAACTGTAGGAAATTCCAGTTTGTCTATTTTCATAATTAGAAAATTTTATTTTAATCAACACAGAATAGAAATGAATTTTTATCATTCCCTGTTTTTTAGTACTGAAATTTCATTTAAAAATTAATAGACTGTTTCTTATATGAGCATTGGGATGCAAATGAAGCAATTAAGAGAAACAATATATTCATAATCAAGTGAGAGGACAAACACTGTTTTACCTTTTATTCATGTGCATGTATAGCATTACATGGGCTTAGTGACAGCTAAGTCAGTAGTGTTCCAGATGCTTTCATGGTGTAAAGGCTGCCAGCAAACCTGGGTTGAAATAGCACTCAGAACTTGTAAAACAGACATGTAGCACTATACAGTAGGTGGGACAGGGAACTCCTCTCTGTAGGCACTCTGCCTTGGAGAAAAATGGTTAAAGAGAAGAATTCTGATTTCCTTTCTGAGTTACGCTGACCTCTGAGAAGTTAAAGAGGTGCATTCAGCTTAATAAGTGGAGGTGAGGTATCCTTCACCAGAGTTAGCCCATACATTGTGATCACATCTAGCTCCTGAGATTTATGTCCTTTTCCCACTTTCATTGGTTCTTCCATTCATAGATTGACTTCCACACTACTCCTTCTCTTTCAGATAGTTTCTACAGATACTGAAGTCTGTCTTTCATATGGGCTTGAAGAGGAAGGAGTAGAATCAATTTAGTACAACTCCTGCTGGAGACCTCATGTAGACTAATAGCCTCTCTGTTTATGTCAAAGGCCTCTAATAAATATAATGGTTAAAGTATGGCACTAGATTTAGGTACATAGCCCTTGTGAAGCAGGTCATTCATCAGCAAGCCAAATTAGCCCTTTATCATGCTAAGGTCTGAAATCAGATTTGAAAGGATCTTGGCAGTGCTGATGTATTTACCTGATTATCACTCCATTGCACAGGGCATTTAAAGAGGCATTGGCCTAGGTTAACAAGACTTTCCAAATTCTTTTCTTTGCTTCTGATTTTATTAGTCCCAACTAGAACCCCTGGAAGGGCTTTGCAATCTGTTTTTCTTTCATGACACCTCAAAGATCACAAAGCCCTATAGCTACTGTACATTATCGTTTCAACAAACATACGCTGAAGAGATTTTGATTTAGCTTCCTCCCTACCATGAACACTGGGCATAGGAAGCATGATGGATCTCTAAGGAAGATTTTTATTTAAAAAAAAAAATAATTTCCTTCTGAATTTGACTTTGTAACTTTCCTCTGCAAAAAGTAGAAATAATTGTAGAGGCACATAGAAATAATGCTTAGAGGATAAACATTTAAAAGCATGTGCTCTGGCTGCAGTTGTATTTTCAAATTCTCTGTGTTTCTCCATGCTCTGTGTGACAATTATTATAGTCTTACATACCGAAGAAAGCTGAGCCAGTGTTTTAAAACAAGGAAACAGAGACTGTATCCAAAATATAGAAACTGTCTTTATTGGTTTTTTTTCTATACCAAGTCCTAACAAATTACAAAATTTGTCTTACAAAAGCTTCTGTGTCTGTAACCACTTTTAAATTGTGCTGTTTGTTCCTTTAGTGCATAAATAAATTAAAATCAGGCACAAATCATTATCACTGTCATTGATAATAGAGTTCCTGCCACCGAGATAAGTGGCTGCATGAATTCCTAGTTCAGCATCAAATCAATTTTTTTCTGATACCTGAATATTTTTGTTGATTGGTGTAACCTCATTAGCTAAAGCATTTGCAGGAGCCTAATATTGTAGAAATATTTACATGTTACTGCATTGTTTTGAATGTGTTCAGAATCTATATGAAAAATGACACCTACACAGAAATATTAAAGGCTATGCTGATAAAAGTTACTTTACATTAATTTAAATAGGTTTTATAACGGGTTAAAAAAGGGACTTCATTGCTTAGATAGGCTGCAGTACTACAAGTACTATGCTAGGTAATATTCAACATATGTCTGCCCAGCTGCCTGTCTCTCTCTCTGCTTTTTCTTAAGTCTTTCTCCCTGCAGAAGTTCTTTTAAATTTGCAATAAAGAAATAGAGTGAGGGGGTTTTAAAATCATGCTATAGGTATATTATTTTGGATGTGGTGTATTTTAGAATATGACAAGTTGGAACTTTGTAAACTGACAATTGGGCACAGATGAAGGTATCCATTTATCTCATATATGTCTTGTTGAGGCAAAGCTGTCAGAAGAAATCTTATCACATGGTGCCCCATTTGTTTTCTGTGGTGATTTATGATGGTTTTGAAAAGGTCTTGTGATCCCATAGGCTGCCACGATTCTCTGACTCTTCTCTGTCAATGGATCAGATTTTTGACATTTTCTGAGAGCATTCAGAAAAGATTTGATAAATCAGCTCATGGTGTTTATTTTAATTGATCTGAAGCCCATTCCTTCAAGAATTCATCAAACACTGTGACAGGGTCTGGCTGTGCTGCAGTGAAATGAAAGACCTGGGTTGGCCATGCTTCTGTGATGATGATATAGATATTTTGTTGAAAGTTTATGCTCACAGACTAGAAGATGTCATAACTAATTTAGAATGTTGTAAATCTTTTGATGCAGATTCTAATTCATAAATCTCATCCATCACATGTGATTCATGAAACAATAGACAACCTTTGATGAGAAGGTACTTTTGTGTGTGTTCCAAGTTCTTTGCATTTTTTTCCTCTTCAGAAGTAAGTAACTCCAGAACAACAGAATTCTGTTATGAAAGTGGTGCTGTAAAAGTCTCTCATTCTTTTGCATCTGTTCTTCTTGTCATAGGAGTAATATTTCTTCTCTTTAAGATGCAAATGTATAAAACTGTGTGTGCATGTGGTTCACTTTATGACAGGGAGAAAAATGTAACTGAATGCAGTAGTTCTGGTTGAGGAGTCATCACATTTGGCTGGTATAACCTGGGTCTCTTTTCTTCTCTCACAGGAACCTCCAAGTGTTGAAAACATCACCACAAACACCTGTCCTGATCAACCACAGTCAGTGTCTTTGATCTCTTCACTCATTCCTGTTGTGCTTGGTTGGTAAACCTGTAAGAAGACCATTGCAGGATCTGAGCCTCTCTCTAGTCAGCCAGTCCACTCTTTTTCCTGCTAAGTTGAGGCATTAGTGCTGAGTGGTGGCTGTGGATGGTCAAGGAGGAAATTTGTGGTGGTGTATTTGATCTCTCTAATTAAGGGAAATGAGCATGGAATGACTGATAAGCAGGCTGGCCTATCAGGCAATGAATGATAATAAATAAATAAACAAATGTCACTCAACAGTGTTGCCAAGAAAACTGCTGAGGACTGGTATCAATCAATGTCTGTTTATCTGTCTAGGACTCTGTCTTCAGATACAAATTTTAGGTAACTCCATACATTAGCAGAAGACTAAAGTAACAAAGCCAGACATTCAAAAGTTAGGAATTCTTAGGATTAAATTTGCCAGTGCAATATTGATTTGCCATCCTTCTGAATACACATATTGATATTCTTCCTGAATGTCATGCTTGTGGTGAAACCAAATAAAGAGCTGAGTGAAAAATTATTCATTGTTCTTAGTTCATGCACAGAACCCAGGCAACCATATATTTTTTTCTTGAAATAATCTGTTTCTCTTGCATTTCAGCTTCTGAATAGAATGAGGCTAGTGCTTCTTTTCAAAATTTTAAGTTGCTACTTCTCTGCATTGCCTGTTTTCTCAGAAGTGCTAGATATGTGGTTGGTGGAAGAAAAGCATGGTCGAGTTTGTGCTCAACATAATGGGTGTATCGGATGATACAAGAGGACTCTTAATGTAGATTTTCTTGCTGAGCTTTACTACATTCTTGAGAGTATGTACAAATGGCAGTTTCCATAATCTTATAACTTGGTCCCATATTCATTTGAAGAGAAAATGAATCCTTTTCTGAAATGAAGACTTTACTTCCCTTTCAAAATCCTGCTCCAGAGGAACAAAACTGGACATCTTCAGTGAAACACTTAGTACTTTATAGAAATATATTCTAATATCAGTAAATCTCTTTCTCCTTCCCGTTTTCCTTGAAAATTCTCAACATGGTAATGGCTGAAGGAAACATCAACCAAAGAAAATGTAGCCTTGAAAACTTGCTAAATGACTTCTTGTGGGATACTTCACAATGGCTGAAATAGCAGCAAGTAACCATCATGGACTGAAGAATGGACTCAAAAGTAGTCACCACCCACTCACTGTAGGGCTTTATATGTTACTAATTCCTGTTTGCCATTTATTGCAGACCTCAGTGTTGGTTACTGGAAAGGTCCGCAGTTTCTCCTGCCATGGGTCAAGGAATTATTGAAATCTGTTTCCATCTGGCTTATTTCTGAGTTTATTTATCTTACCTATGGCTTCTTTCACATGTACTTAAGCATAGATTTGTCTGATCACATGATTATGGGTAGACCTGCAAAGCTATTTTGAAAGCTCTTTCTTTAAGCTGAGGGAGGAGCTGTCAGTGTGGCGTGTTTTTTCAATGCGGTGTTGTGCTCCTCCGCACAAAGAAGAAAAGTTTAAGTTTTCTGAAGCACTGTAGTATTCTCAATACCATCAAACAGGGAAGTTTGGGGGCTAAATAGGCATAATTCAAGGTGAGGGATTGAATATTTGGACTCTGTGCTTTTCTTTTCCTCGGACTTCTCCATCCATCTTTGCCTCTCATTATTGTTCTCTTGAGTTAACAGTAGCATGAAAGCAGTTGTCTGCCTGCTTCTCAACCCTGCCATTTCATAGGTATCTTTCTTTACAGGCATTGAGATCCTAACTAATCTGGTATTGGGTCAGACTCAACACTCAATTGAACTCCACTCAATCTCCAAATCATTTTGGTCTAGTCTATCCATGTTCAGTGTTGATATACAACATACTTGCTACTCCAGTGTGGGCTTTCTCCTTAATAGAAGCAATTGGCATTGCCAAAGTGTGTATACTGCTTGACCATTTTTTTTCAAAGAATAAATATACATGAGAATTTAGGATGGATATTTCAAAGGGACAGAGGCAATATGTAGAAGCAGTCATAGAAAGCTGTTTGAAAGATACCCTAGGCTCTCTAAGAGCATAATTTTAAGAAGTGCTGGCAACTCTTAGCACAGTCTTTAAAAGCCTAGTACATAGCCAACAGGCAGAGTTTTCCAGTATGTCTGTAATTCAAGGTTTTTATAAAATTGTTTTTATTTGACCAACTGCCAATCTAATCAATTGGTAATGAATTTGATGTTTTAGCTGTGAGCTAAAGTAAGAAAGCAAGAGAGCACTTGAAGTCTGCAACAGCAGGATCAACAGATTTTTCAGTGTTACTTCTCCATCAAAGAAACAAATCATTTGGAATTTAAATGAATGGTAGAATTAACTGTTGTTTTCAAATTCTTCCAAGGGAGCTTCTAATCTCAGTTTTGTATCACTCAAGATAGCTGAAAAAGAAATATGCTTTGAACATTGTTCTTTTAATCTCCAAAAAGGTTCTGTTGTTTCCTGCCACCATCCCTACCAAAATATTGAGTGGCTTTCACTCTTCTGAAAGTGTATTCTTTTGGTCTTTGTAAATAAGTAGCATTTAATAAAATGCATTCTGGAATAGACATATCTGCCAATCATAAAGCATAAGAGGAGAAAAGAAAAACAGTTAATGTTGGCATTAGCAATTAGGATTGTGCCATCCCCACTTAATTTGTGGGTTTGGATCCTGTTTAGGAAGGAAGGAAAGTGATTTTATTAACTGTTTGGAGAAGGTTAATTCAACAGATATCATACTGATATCTTCTTTTTCTTCTGTCATTGTGTACCATCTTTTTAATGTCATTCAGGGGAACACAGAACTCGATGCTCAGCTAGTATGAATTTTCATGCCTGTGTTAAAACCAATGGAGCTAGACCAATTTAGTCCAGCTTGGATCTGTTATTTATTTTTTAAAATATACTATTCTGAGTGCATATTAGAAAAGTCGTTCTCTAGATATTCTGCAACAATGGACAGTCTCAGTTGTTCCATTTTTGCTTTAGAGAAGCAACTGCTGATAAGTCTTATAAAATGATGCTTCTTAATACAGTAGCTCTGGTAGTTTGTATTAGGGGAAGACATAAGGTTAAGTGTTGAGTGAGTTAAGAAAGCATATCCTTGCTAATTAATTTATTTTCCATATTGGCCTGCATGGGGTATAGATGCTTTCATCTAACCTGAAAGTTACCATGGCAAGCAGGTGTTGCAACAATCTTAGCCCAGAGATATCCAAGTCTTTTTTGCCTGGCAGCATTCCAGCTGCAGACTGGAACTAGCTTATGGAGAAGTTGTCAGTGAGATAGATTGCATTTTGGAATTTCCACTGATTAATTATCTCTCCAGCTCTTCACCATAGGCAACACTCGGAGCTTTGAGACTATGTTTTAAAACTTACTGTTTATCAGTTTGGAATATTGTGGGATTTTGAAAGGAAGGGAGGCAAAGGTGGTTAGATGTAGCTGTTCTGCTGTACTTCTTCCCAGACCACTGAAAACAGAAATCCAACAAGGCAGGGTTTTCTTCCTGAATTTGCAGCTAGTCTTTATAATTGCTAGTAGTCACATAAGTCACGTAAGTCTTACGTCAAAAGCAATGTCAAATCACAAAGGTGTTATGGCTGGTTTGTCTGCTAGGAACCAGTTTGTTCTTGATGTTTTGTGAAAGGGTAAAGGATTCAGGTTTTAGTTAGTTTTTCTTTGCTGTATACGAAGATTAGTGTAGCTCAGCATAAAGGACTAGCACTTACTAAAATTATACTGTTGCTTACAAGCATATATATGGAAAGATCCTTATAGAAAAGCCACTCTTCTCATGCATTTACCATTCTAACCCAACTAAGAAATACTTCTTCCAGCAGCCACTTGTGAAAACCTCTTTCTGACAAAAATATTTGGTCTTAAATGAGTGGAACAGTAGACTAACCAGCTAATAAAAAGAGAGAGATGATACACAGCTAATGGACAGGGCATTGCAACCAGGTGTTATCAAATCATTCATTGCATTAAGTGCTCTCTCAATTTCTGTTGTAAAAACAATTGAAGTACTGATGGCAGGCTTAAGTTACTTCAAATCATTTGGCAGAATTGATCCACAATTATCTTTGTAATCCCTGAAGCCCCAACCACTAAGTCCTCCATCCTCTTAATGTTTCCTACACACAGTCCTCATACCTGTCAGCTGCCATACTCAATATCCTCTGGAACCCGCAGCTTCACTGGACGCAAGGGTTCCAAACTATTTCTGCTTGTGCTTTGAATACTCCAGTTCAAGTATACAAAACACCTGTATGACAGTATATCCATCAGCTTTCAAAGAACTTGTAGCTGACAGTCACATTTGCTGTCAATATGTATGTGATTACAGAATGTGAGACATAGAATAAGATGCTATCTGTGGACACTTAATTTTTGAAAGGGTGTTGTCTTCTGTTTAGTGTCACAAGGCTTGTAGTCATTCTGCTTTTCCAGTAATGTTATACGCATCTCTATTACGAATCTTAGAAAGAAACCAAAAATGTCTTTAGTGGAGTTTTGTATGACTTCCTCAAAACATAATACAGACATGATCACATCAGATGAGTAATTCATATGGCATGGCACCTTTCCTCTGGCAGTTTAGAAATGTAGCTCCCCTTGGCAGGGAATATGTCAGTCCCAATGATTAGAGTTTAGCAGAGTTATATGTACCAGAGCACAAAACTGGACAGTGGCAAGAGTCAGACAGCCTGAATTATAGGCCCATAATAATGTGGAGATTTGTGCCTCTCACATCATCAGTCTAAAATCTAGAAGCCAGATTTTCTTCTGCGACTAATGACATGAGGGAAGAGGCATGAGATGCAGGAGAGGAAGTTTTGCCTGACTTTTACCCTGTGGATGTTAAACCAGAATGCACCCACAGGAGTTGGTAATGGAAGAGGTGCCTGATGACTTAGTGGGGGGGATGAGTTTGTACATGACAACTGTGCCAATTTTGAGCTATGAAGTCAGATCAGAATAGTTCCAATGGAGACTTCAGTGTGAGAATCTCATGTCTGAAAAGATTTTTTCTTGTATAGCCCCTGTGCAGCATGAAGAGAACAAAGCAAGGCCGAGAACACACCCTTTTTTTCTGCTGAATTAACAGAGGCATCCATTTCAATGTCACCAGCCCTGCCCTTTACATAGAAGGAGGTTTTAATTGCCTTCCTACTGTTAAGGCTTATCCCTCTTTATTTTGTCTCCCCAGTTCAGACATCAGGCATCAATGCACTTTTGTTAGTTTTAATGCCAACATATTGAACCCTTAGAACAGAAGCCACCACTTAGTCCATTACCCAGTCAATTTTCAGTTTAAATACCATTCTGTAGGCTCATAAGGGATTAGAATCAGTTTGAGTGGCGCAGTGAGCTTTTTGGTCTCTATTGCACTAAACAGGGAGTTACTCTGTCTCCTTGATGAGAAGTTGTTCAGAGTAAGGGAAGAAAACAGAATTTCAGTTATTGAATATTTAATTCTGGACAGCAGTTTAATCAGACATGGGATTTGGGCAATTGCTCTAGCCCCCACCTAACATACTACAGTTTCAGTTCTTAGTATTCCTTAATTATCCCACTGAGATGTTTGAGGAGCAACTAGTAGTAAATGAACTTGGCAAATCAGCTATTACCCAAGTAATGAAATACAAATACATATGTTTGACAATTCTGCAGGGAAATTGTCAAAGATAGGATTCTCCATGGATTGTACTGGCCAAGTGAGAAAAAACAGGTGTTGTTATCAAAATTTGTATACAAACAATTTGACTAGAGTTTTAAAATAATGTGAAGCTTTTTTCCCCTTCAGCCAATTCCAGGCATGTTGGTTAATGTATGGAGAGAGCACTGATTGTCGAATAATGATCTGTAACGGCTGTGAATTCACACAGTGACGTAGTTCTAAATAGTCAAGGATTTTACATTAACATTATATCTGAGGATGCATATCAACTTTGCATCTAACCTTAAACAAAGGAGAGTTCAGCTCTACTGAGAAAATTGATTTTATTCAAGAGTAAGGCAAGGGAAATTAGTACATTCAATATTTGTAGAATGAAAATAAGCAAAGCCCACAAGTCTGGCTGGTTTGAGATTGTTCTTTGTTTTAGTGATTATACCTTTATATGTTCGATTTCATATCTACACTTTCAGAAGTATTCTAAATGCTTTATAGATCAATCATGTCCTGGACCTTCTGGATTTCTACACAATTTTATAGCCAGAATAATTCAAAGTGCAACTGAGTTTTAGCTTTACAGTTTTAGCTATTTCATTCTGTCTGTCTGGGACATTAGAACAATTTAATTAGTAATCAAATGTCAGTTGCCTCTATTTCGTTTGCATGATATCTCAATGTGCTAATATGTCAAATTACCATAATTTATTATTTAAGCTGTCTTTGATTTCAGGGACAGAGTTGTTTGAATTATTTCATCTGAGGTCTTTTATCCATATGCAAGAGATCACAAACAGGAATACTTTATCAGGATGCATTTACTAATGTTTACCAGAGAAGGATAAGCCAGTGTAAAGCTAGGAAAGCCTCCCAAGCCTCACAGATCTCCATTTTGCCATTAGCCATACCAGTTTAAACAGTATGCCGCAAGAAATATCGACAGGTCAAGTACAGCAGAGAAGAGCGTGTGTCCCAGTGGCCTTTACACTGACAGTTTCTCCCACATTAAAGAGTTAACTAGCAGCCTACCAGCTCAGAGTGGAAGCTAATGAATGAAATGGAGATTGATATAGACTCTCTTTGGAGGTGCATCGATCTGTATCTTCTGAACTCAGCTTAGGAATTCTGCAGGCAGCATTGCATGAGTAACCCTGGCATGGTGCCCATTAGCAAATAACTCTTTTAATGTTTGTCTTCAATTGATTCACTTATTGTTGTACTGACTACTATGTGGTTCTGCAAACTTTCTTGTATCTTGCCACGGTAGTACGTAAAGGTCTAAAACAGGAATTTGATTTTAGAACTAAAAAACCCAATCAAATTCTTAAGCAACTTTATTCGTTCTGCTTATTTTTTTCTCCTGCTCCTCTCCTCCACCCTAAATACCATCTGGTAATTATTCAGCTGAGATGCATAGCTGCTACATACATGAATAACTTGCAAATTTCAATAGATTTATCAATAGTTCTACTGTGCTTTCTAGGCTCATATCTCAGTCAGAGCAAGCAAAAGTAATGCGCTCTTAACTATGAAGTAATTTAATTTATTGCTTTAAATTGGTACTGTATAATAGAAATGTACATAGGAATACTTTGTTTTTTCTGATGGTCTCTGGCATGGAATGTACCTATAAGGACAAGTTTCAG